>NC_092402.1:66682206-67000019 GCF_030028105.1 Mobula birostris
GCGTGGAAACGTAGACAGCAAGAGTCAAGAGAGCGTAAGAGAAAGGGCCCAGAACGCCCAGAAACTCCCCCAGATTGTCCATTGGATCAGACTATACAGGAGCTAGCTCACAGTAGGCAGTCTATAGCAGGGGAAGGGAAAGAAAGAAAACAAGAGCAAGGTACTTGAGAGAGATGACAGCTTGGAAAAATAAACTTCAAGAGATAATAAAAGCGGGAGGAGCGAGAGCAGCGCGCCGTGTGCGCGCAGCCCTCTGGTGAAAATGATATCGTATCCATTAAATAGGGGCCGTGGACAATTCTGTTTTGATGGAGACTGACGTGAAAGCACAGAGGAACATCTGGGGAAATTTCTGAAATGCCAGTTCACTGCTGTTGTTACTGCGCAGTTGGGAATCTTCCGGAGGGAAAGCCTCAAAATCCCCGGCTTTGCCTGCTGTTGGCGACTGAGATTGAGGTCAAATCATTTGGACAGAGATGGCGCTCAGTACTCGGTGTCGGAGAGCTGATTGGAGGCTTGAAGTTTTCGGGCGGACTGTGGTCGAGCATGGCAGGGAGAGTTTTTCTTCCTTCTCCCGTCTGCGTGAGATGTGGGACATTTGAGAAACTCTGAACTTTTTACTGTGCTCATGGACTTCTTCATCAAGTTATGGTATTGTTGCACTGTTGTAACTATATGTTATAATTATGTGGTTTTGTTAGTTTTTTCAGTCTTGGTCTGTCCTGTGTTTTGTGGTATCACACTGGAGGAAATATTGTGTCATTTCTTAATGCATGAATTACTAAATGACAATAAAAGAGGACTGCATGTCTTCATAATCTAATCTAAAATAGGAACAAACTGAAAAAGTGTTGGCGACGAGAACAAACTAGAAATTAATAAACACAAGAATCAACAAGAAAAAAAAAACAGCAGATGCTACAGGGAAGCAAACTCAAAAACCCCTCCATCAAGAAAACCCTGCTCTTCCACAATTGTCTCATTCAAGAATTTAACCAAAACAAAATAATTTACTGTCATCCTGCAAGTCTGCTCAAAAATCAAAGAACTTGACTCTGTCAGGCAAGGCTCTAAAGAAATATTACCTAATACACCAGACAAAGCAGTTCGGGCTGACATACAACACACTGCAAAAGAGAAGGACTACCGACAAAAAAACCCACTTGCATTCAAACAATAACCCAAGTGGTTCAGGATTTCTACTATAATGCTGCACGAATGATGACTGACAAACAGGACACGATAACACGGAAGAAAATAAAGCATCAGAGAATGATTCTGACTGACACAATATTCAACCTCCACAGGGAGTTCATCAAAAAGGAACCAACTGTAAAACTCAGTTATTCATCCTTCTGTGCTTTACGTCTATTCTTTATGTCAGATCAAAAGACATGCCAACGCCAGTACCATGAAAGTGCAAAGCTGATGCTTGAGGTCCTAAGAGTATATGGCATATAGCAAATTGGAGGATAGTTTTGAACTTGTGTGTTGTTCTCAGACAAGCCAGGCATGTCTTCTGCGCTGCTGCACCCGGTGTCTCCACAAGCACACACTTCCCACCCCACAGCAAGAGTTGACTGATGTTGAGTGGCAGCAATGGGAATGAGTTCAGGACCAAACAGCAGATGGAATTCACCACAATACAAGACTTGTGAAGCACAATGGCACACTGGCAGAGCTCATCAAACTGTATGAAGACAAACTAAAGAGTGAAGCAACAACACGTGTGCTTGGTTCAGAGCCAGTCCAGGGAATACAGGAGCTTGATACAGAACTGCAATGAAAGCACTGTAATTGTGCATGTGGACTTTTCTGAGGTATGGAAATGCAAATATAGTTCTGAGGTACAGTCATGCCATTTTGGTCAGAATCTCCCACAGCTCAATCTGCACACTGGCATGTATGACACAAAAGAAGAGAAAGCAGGATTTTGTATAATATCAGAATCCAAGCGACAAGATGCTTCTGCCACTTGGACTCACATGGAACCAGTCCTCAGACATATTGGTTTAAAATTTCCAGAAGTTGATACCATTCAGTTTTGGTCAGATGGCCCCAGCAAGCAGTACAAAAACAAGAAGAACTTCTCTCTCCTCTGCAGTGTCCCTCCAACACTTGGTTTCCAGAGAACAACCTGGAACTTCTTTGCAACTTCACATGAGAAGGGAGCTCCAGATGGCATTGGGGGAACCGTGAAAAGGACTGCAGACAGCCTTGTACTACGGTGGAATGACACTGTGGATGGCAAGACCTTCCATGAGATGGTAGGGAGAAGCCTTTGCAGTACTCAGCTCTAGGGGGGAGAAGATGGCGACGCGACACAGCTTGCAGTGGCTGCTCCGGTGAATGATATCTGTTATTTGTCAAGTAGGATGCCGTGCACAATCCTGATTCGATGGAGACAGACATGAGAGTACAGAGGAACATCTGGTGAAATTTCTGAAATGCCTGTTTCGCTGTCACTGCTACTGTGTGATCCAGAATCTCCAGCGGGGAAGGCCCTGAGTCCTCGGCTTTGCTTGTTGCTCAGCAGCCGGGACGGGGTCGAAGCGCTTGGCAGAGATGGTGCTCAGTGTCGGAGGGCTGGTCAGAGGCTCGAAGTTTTTGGACGGACTCAGAGTCGGCTACGGTCGGGTGCGCCAATGCATCAGCAAGTTTGCGGTGCTTCCATCTGCGTGTAATGATGGAGCTATCGGGAGTTTAGACTTTTTTTTTTATCATGCCCATGGTCTGCTCTTTATCAAATTACAGTATTGCTTTGCACTGTTGTAACTATATGTTATAATTATGTGGTTTTGTCAATTAGTCTTGGTTTGTCCTGTGTTTCTGTGATATCTTTCTGGAGGAACATTGTATTATTTTTTAATGCATGCATTTCTAAATGACAATAAACGAGGACTGAGTGTCCTCATAATCTAATCTAATCATATTGCTGAAGGTGACATGCAGGCATATGATGCACTCCTTTCTCAACCACTAAAACCTGTACCAGCAATGAGGAAAATCCATTAGGTCATACCTTACGGAAACAGCATCCATTACAGATCATTGTCATGTTTCTGCAGTGAGCTACAGATGTGCCAGTGTTTCAGCCCAACAACTTTTCAGTTGACTGAAAATACACATGCCAGGGTACAGGCTGAGGAGAATGATGGCCCTACCACAATGGGAAAGAACAGAGGGCCTTTGGCAATGCTGATGGAGGAAATAGAGTAGGCACCCCAGAGTGGTCCTGACGGGGCTACGACAGATATATCTGCTGGTGTCATTAATTGTGGAGATTGGCTTGCAGTCATTTATGACCAAAATTGGTGGTTAGCAAAGGCTGTCACTGTGGATGCTCATCATCAAGATGTTCAAGTGGAGTTTTTCCACCCTCTTGGGCCCAACACGCGCTTCCATCCAAAACCAGGTGGAAAGGATATGTGCTTCGTATCAGTTAGAAATATTCTGGTCAAACTGATGGAGCCATCATCACCGGGTCATGCAAGCAGGACGAGGGAGATCTACCACCTGTCTGCTGATGTCATGGACTTCATAGAGGAGGAGCATATTAATCGTCTACTTCCTGATAAAGCTGACTGAACGTTTTCGAAGATTTTCAAGCCCAGAAATGGATGGAATTTTTCTTTTAAGTTCCTGGTGTGTTTTCTGATGTTTATACTTAAACATTGCAGTTGTACTATAGTTTTTATTTTGTTTACCGTTGTTAATATTTACAGAAGGATAAAATGTACATGGCAGATTGTTATTTGTTGTACCAAATTGTTAAGTAAAGTTGTTAAGCAAGGAAGCATTGACTTGAGTGGTGAAAAGGTTGGAATTGTTTGTTGTAATTAGGCCACCCCCACCAGCATCAGGTCTCAGTCACTTTCTTTGTTTTAAATAATATGCTTTCAATCTGTTCCTCCAAAACAGTTGATTTATTAAAGTAATTGTCTCTTTAAAATTAAAAATGTGTTTTTATGTCCAAAATTGTTACTTTGTATATTTAATGCTAATGATAAAGTTGCATGATGTAAGAGTTTTTAAAGGAGTACATGTGAAATAGTATAAAATTGAACGCAAGTAAATATTCAGCATTTAACAGCATATATGTGTACCTATGGTGTAGACAATGATCTAAAAGCTCTAAATCTATATAAGACTAAATAAATAGGAATAATTAGCTTTTTATTGTGTCTGTGTTGACAAAGGCTAAGCAATGACAGGAAAAACACCCATTTTATGAAAAAAATTACAAAATCAGGAGGTTGCACCGAAATATTGCTTGATTGTTGAGACCTTGTTCTATAAACATATAAATTTAGATTTCTTAACATTTAAAATTTTTTCTTTTCAAAATTAAAACCTGTTTTAACCAAATTCTCAAGAATCAGTGAAACATGTGCAAATAATAGCAGATATGACATATGAAAAGTCAATATGTTGATAGTTTTGTAAACGTCTATATGCTAAGGGGAAATGAAGAATGACTTGTAATACTATATTTTTGTTATTTTTCAGGATATGTGTGTTGTATGCGGGAGCTTTGGACGAGGAATGGAAGGACAACTGTTGGCCTGTTCACAATGTGGGCAGTGCTATCACCCGTACTGTGTCAATAGTAAGGTATGGAGGAAGAGAAAGGGAGATAAAAGTCATATTTTTTATGCACTAGATGATAGACCGGTGGTTATCTACGGTGCCAGATATTTTTCTGCAGTATAAGAGAAAATATCTGGCATCAGTACAGAAATGGCGTTGTAGAAGCTTGCAAGTGAAGTGTGTTGATTTACGGCACAAGTGCATCCTTTTTGGCAAGAGGAATTTCATATTTCAATAAGTTCCAAAGGAAATGAGCAAAATTGCATTCCTTTAACAGCAGCAATGGGAATCATTTGAGTATACAAAGAATATCACTTCATCTTTTGATTCAAAGGCTTTAGTATGGAGGGCAAATACATTAGTTTGCGTTTTTTTAAAAAAAATTACTGCTTGAATTTTTGTATTCATTGCCATGAATTTTTTGCATCCAGAGGCAGCACACAAGAATAGGCTGAACGTAGTTCTGAGTACATGTTTGCCAAAAAGAAAGGAAATCCACTATACATTATGTCACACAATAAAACAGTGTATGTAGGTTATATTTATCTTTTTGTTGAATGTAGAGTGTAGGGTAAATTTTTCCCAGCGCGTTTAATAAAATTTGAAGAGATAACTGCAGTAAATTTCTGATAATCCACTACCTGACTAATCAAGAATCTCAGTGGTGCGGCACATGGCTCACAGGGGCTCTGAATACCACGCTTCCTTCCCAGTCACTGGCACCCCAGTTCCCATGCTCCTTTTGAATTTATCAGGTTTACTGGAAAATTTTATCATTCCAACATTAGAATATGTTAAAAAAAAAGTGAATTAGAAGTGTGTTGGAGTATTAATATGAAAAACATCCAAGAGTCTAGAAAATCTGCTAGTCTGGCATCATCAAAGTCCCGAGCATGCCAGATTAAGTTTTTTTTTTGCTGTACCATCTACATCATTATCAATTTCAAATTAACATTTGTGACAGAGATTACTGATTTAGAGTTAAATGTAAACTTTTATCAGTATGCTGTATAAAATCTTGTGTTATTCTGATTATGTTGTTTGTCTTGCAGATCACAAAAGTTATGTTGAGCAAGGGATGGCGTTGCTTGGAATGTATTGTGTGTGAAGCATGCGGCAAAGCTTCTGATCCTGCTCGTTTATTGTTGTGTGATGATTGTGATATAAGTTATCACACATACTGCCTGGATCCACCATTACAGACTGTGCCAAAGGGTGGTTGGAAATGCAAGTGGTAAGTGTGAACTTCAATAATCTGTGACCAGATTCAAAAAAAGCATTTTTTATTTTACTTAAATATAGAGCAGCATTTGTGACCACAAATCTTGGATGTTTCCTTCCCTTCTATCCTCCAACACAATTAAATCAGCTTTGTTTAAACCCATTTGAACATCCTTATCAGAGTTTGGGGTAAAATATCAAAAAAAAAATGTTGACTGAAGCCTCTAAATACTCGTGCATGCGGGCATATTAAAAAATAATAATTTTTTTCTACTTGTAACCCTGTATATTAAGGAAATATGGAAGTCCAACTTCATACAGGCAAAACAGTGGCTATACTTTATCAGGAGTTTGAAGCGATTTGGCATGTCAACAAGTACACTCAAAAACTTCTATAGTTGTGCCGTGGAGAGCATTCTGACTGGCTGCATCACTGTCTGGTATGGAAGGGCTACTGCACAGGACCGAAAGAAGCTGCAGAAGGTTGTAAATCTAGTCAGCTCCATCTTGGGCACTAGCCTACAAAGTACCCAGGACATCTTTAGGGAGTGGTGTCTCAGAAAGGCAGCGTCCATTATTAAGGACCTCCAGCACCCAGGGCATGCCCCTTTCTCACTGTTACCATCAGGTAGGAGATACAGAAGCCCGAAGGCACACACTCAGCGATTCAGGAACAGCTTCTTCCCCTCTGCCATCCGATTCCTGAATGGACTTTGAAGCTTTGGACACTACCTCGCTTTTTGTAATATACAGTATTTCTGTTTTTGCACATTTTTAAATAATCTATTCAATATACATAATTGATTTACTTTATTATTTTGTTTTATTTTATGTCATGAACAACTTCAACCTTTGTACATGGCATTCATCAACCTCATCAAAGCCTTTGACTCGGTATCAAGGGAACTCCTATGGGATGTCCTGTCCACCTATGGGTGCTCTGAAAAGTACATTCGAATCCTGAGATTCCTCCACGATGGCATGCTTGCCACAGTCATGGTCAGCAACAGTAACTGTGAGCCTTTTCAAGTTAGATCAGGAGTAAAACAGGGATGCGTGATTGCCCCAACTTTGTTCACCGTCTTCATTGCGACAATCATCTACATCATCAAGGACGACCTACCCCAAGGAATCGAAATTGTCTACAGAACAGATGGCAGATTTTTCAATCTTGCCCATCTCAAGTCCAAAAACAAGACATCCACGAGCTTCCTCATCGAGTTCCAATATGCAGATGACAACAGTGTTGCAGCTCTCTCAGAAAACCACCTACAACAGATTCTGACTGCCTTCAACTGTGCATACTCGAAACTTGGACTTGCGTCAATTCCAAGAAGACTCAGATCATCTACCAACCATCACCAACTGAGACAAATCGGATAGAACCATCAATTCAACTTGGTGAAACAACCCTGGAAAACATGGACCACTTTCCATATCTTGGAAGTCACCTCTCCTCCAATGTCAACCTTAATGATGAGATCCAACATCATCTTAAATGTGCTGGAACAGCTTTTGGACGTCTTCGAACAAGAGTCTTTCATGATCGTGACATCCGAACAGACACCAAAATGTTAGTGTACAAAGCAGTGGTGATCCCAATGCTCCTGTATGCATCAGAAACCTGGACAACATACCGACGACATCTGAAGGCACTTGAGAAGTTCCATCAACGCTGTCTTGGAAACATCTTAAATATCAGCTGGAAGATAGAAGAACCAACGTCAGTGTGCTAAATGAAGCGAAAACAACAAGCACTGAAGCCTACGTCATCAAGAACCAACTAAGATGGAGCGGTCATGTTGTTCGGATGAAAGACGAACGTCTGCCAAAGCAAATCTTCTACTCCCAGCTTAAAGAAGGCAAACTTAAATGAGGCGGACAACAGAAGAGATTCAAAGACGTCTTAAAAGCCAACATGAAGAAATGTAACATTGACATCAACAATTGAGAAACCAATGCCAAGGGCTGGAAACTCTGGCAAGCCATCATCCAAGAAGGAACAGCAACTTTTGAAGCCAACAGATGTGCAGAATTAGAAGAAAAGAGAAGAAAATGGAAAGAAAGGCAGCAACAACCAAAACCTGATCTGCCATCTGGAACTACCTGTCCTGAACTTTCAAAGCCAAGATTGGACTCATAAACCACTTGAGAGCCCATAAATAGATTAACATAATGAAGACCATCATCCTCGACCTCGAGGGATAACCACGACGATGATTTTATTTATTATTATTTATCATTTTTTTTCTCTTTCTGCTAGATTATGTATTGCATTGAATTGCTGCTGCTAAGTTAACAAATTTCACGTCACATGCTGGTGATAATAAACCTGATTCTGATTTTGATACCTTGTCTTACAGGTGTGTATGCTGTACACAGTGTGGTGCTACAACACCTGGCTTTCACTGTGAATGGCAGAATAACTACACCCACTGTGCGCCTTGTGGTAGCCTTGTTACTTGTCCAAGCTGTAATGAAGACTATGAAGAAGAGGACCTTCTCATACAGTGTCACCATTGTGATAGGTAGGCCAAAGATTTGTATTTGTATCTGTATGTTTAGTTTTATAAAACTTGGTTTTGTATCATCCTGAAGTGAAATACCCAGATTTCATGATTTGGAGTGTGTAATTTGCTTTTGTTTATCCAGCTTTCACATTAGTATAGTTGCATTAAGTAATTTGCATTGGTTCTGTTTAATGTAGTGCAGAATTTATGCAGATAGCTGAAGTGTTCAACTGTTTTTTTGTTGGTGTTTAAAAACTGCACAGTTTTGAAGAAGAGCAAAGAACTTGAATTTCAAATGAGTGTTCCCACATGGTGCAGTGGCAGAATTTATTTGTATCCCTTCACTCTATTTACATGAAAGGCCGGTACGCTTATGTGAAAGACCAGACTGCTAATACTGAGCGAGCGTAGTAGCATCTATTTATTTGTAATTTAGCTGGTAAAGCCAAATTTTTCCCAACACTGAGCTCACAGTGTAGAATTGTTATGGATTTTAGAATAAGTAAAATGGCTTATCAGCCCTTTAATTTAATGAAAGAAATAATGGGAAGTTCTAAAGTGATTTACTCATATTTTGCTTGCCTGAATCATGACTTCATAAATATAACTTACCTTATTGCTTGTAGGTGGGTCCATGCAATTTGTGAAAATCTCTTCACAGAAGAAGAAGTGGAGCAAGCGGCAGATGAGGGCTTTGATTGTACTGCGTGTGAGCCATTTGTTGTTCGTCCAGTTGGTAAGTGACAGTATTAGTAGTGTCCGGTACGTTGAGGAATATGATGACATGCTTTTACTTAATTTAGATTTAAGAACTAGATTGCAGTTCTAAAATTTTTTTAATGTATATGTACAACTTGATTAAAAAACAGGTGACTATTTTTGCAGGTGCCAAAAACCTGCATTGCAGTGTGATCTATACTATTGTATTGGCTATTGTTGACGCTCTGAGAGCATTCATTTTGGGTTTTAAGAGGCCACGTGTACAAATTATTATTCCCACATTCGGCCAAACGATGCCACACTTATCAGCAGGGACAATATTGGCAAGCTGTAGCTCGATGTTACAAGGGGCTTGAATTAAGCAATCCCTCCAAAGCTGTTATAGGGAACGCGAGGCTCAGTGTGACAGCTGACCATGTAGCCGTATGTCTGGTCTGGATGAGGTATGGTCTCTCTCTTCAGAGTGGACCAGGAAAAATTAGGAGCAGGTTAGTGGAGGGGGGCAAAGACAATGGGAATTGTGAACTGTATGGGGACCATTTATTGGCTTACAGATGGCCACGGACCAACAATTCTGACCACCTGATACAGTCCCCGCACATTCAAATCAGTAATTCACAACGGAAGGCTTGGACGATGGAGCTCTAACACCATCTTCATTGAGGTTACGGATTTCATCCGGCCAGCCCATTCTGTCAGCTGATTTTGTGGATTTTGAACCACAAAATTCTTCTTCACAAATGGGAAGCATTGGTTGTCCTCGCGGAGCCTCTTAACTTGAGGGGCAGTTCAATGTGGTGTCAAAGTACTTGTTTTATTGGGCAAGTCTCCAAGCTAACTGAATTACTGGCACATCTATGCTATTTCAAGATTTCAATGTTAGCTTTTGACATTTTGGCAAAAAGGTTTCCAGTTTTGTTTGTATTTACAGTTCGAAGTGAATCCCCTGTGGCTGCACCTATCATCAAAATGAAGGATCCAGGTAAGTAAGTAATTTGTTTGAAAGATTCATAGTCAGACTTTTTAAAGAATGCTAAATTTATCCTAGATTTAATTTATTCATTTATAGAACCGCGGTTTTATAATCAGGATGGAGTATGGCTGACAGAATCTGGAATGTCACAGTTCCGGAGTATGGTACTTTCACCACCACACAAAAAAGGGCCAAAGCCAAAACTAAAGAACAAACCTTCAACTCCATGCAGCGAGGCAGTGTTGGGAGGCATAGATGGTTCATCTGTAGAAGTAAAGAAAGAAGAAGGTGATGGGGAGGAGGAAAAAGGTGAGTAAGAGATTCAATTATACTGAAAAGCATGGTGTTTTCCATTATATTTAAACCTTTTGCAAATTTTACTTATAAAATTTGTACTCTAGTACAATCAAAACAAATTCAAGAAAACAATAACCTAGCAGATTAAATTAAATACATTTCCGTGCAGTTTGTTTTTTGCAACTTGGCCGGCTGGTGGCGTAGTGGCATCAGCGCTGGACTTCGGAGCAAAGGCTCTGGAGTTCGAATCCGGCCGGCTCCCTTGCATGCTTTCCATCCGTGTTGGGTTGAGTGTCGAGCTAGCAACTCGGCCTCATAAAAATAAGAGAGCCTGCTAAAAAAAAACGGCGTCATAATGGCGTCTCGATGACTTCACTCGGAGTTGGGGGCTTTCTTCTTCTTCTTGTTCTTTGCAAGTATTTGATTTTTTCATGATTGCTTATACTCTTGTGTAATTAATTGGATGTCATAGTACTATTACATAACTTGTAAAGTTTTATAATATTCATTCGGAAAAGAAGAGTCTTAGTGAAAAATCATGAGGGAACTGGGAAGCATTGAAACCAAATATTTAATTGTAATTCACTCAATTTTAAATTTATTGTTACTGTCCTTTTTACTTTGGTTACAAGTTACTTTGGCCCTATTTGTAATGGAAATTTGACACTCTATACACCTGGTTCAAAGTAAATTTATTTTCAAGGTATACGTTACCATACTGTATACTATCTTGAGTTTCATTTTCTTGCAGACATTTATAAGGGGGGGGGATGGAGCTATGACAGAATTTGCAAAAACTATACATAAGCAGATATAGGAGCTGTCACTTCTATTCGGAAGAGAAGCTATGTTAATTCTACAGATCTATTATACTGCATTGTAAGCACAATATAGATCTGCAGAATTAAGATATCCATAGCTGCCAGTCTATAATTTTAATGTGCTTCTCTCTTTCTCTGGTGTATCAATTTTAGAAATCAATATTTTTAGCATTGAGATTTTCTAATTTTCAGCAGAACTCCACAGAAACGCTAATCTAACTTAAAAGTCTTAACTTTTTAAAAACAAAAATATTGAGGTGACATTGAATGAAGAAAGTCATGTTTTCCTTCTTCCCTGTTGTTTATGGAGCACAGAATAAAGATTACAACAGATAGGTGTTTAAAGCATTTAATTCTGTAACACAGATCCAGAGAAATGCTGACTTTGTCTTAAAGCTTCTGAAATTTGAAGTTGTTTTTACAGTGTTTGTTTTGAGCATAGATTGTCCGGACACTAATTGAAAACCTATACATGGTATGTTTCAGTTGGGAAATTGGATTCGTTGAAAGTTTTCAGATGGTAAAGTGCAAAACTCATCTTGTGGCATCAGACATGTAGACAAAAGTAGCAACTACAGATTCCCCCTTTACAGACTGAGTAAAGATTTAATGAAGCTATGCACAAGCAAACGAGAAATTAAGTGGATGAATGAAACCAAATTATTGTGAAATACATTAGTTAAAATGATTATTTCAGTTGTTTTTTGAATGTTAGACATTTGAAGGACTGAGTGGGAAGAAAAGTGGGAAACTGTGTGACGGCACTTCATGATTACATTGTGTTTTCTATTATAAACTTGAACATCAAAACTTCTAATTAAATTATGGCTTACAGAAGTTTATAATGGAAATGAATGTAACTTACCTCACAAAAAATTGTGGATATAGATGAGAACTTGATAAATACAGATTGAAATGTTTTGTGATGCTTTTGTAGAGTAAGAAGAACAATTAAAAAGGTGTATTGGTATTTTTTTAAAAAATTTTTTGAATTACACTGAATGTGATTATTTGTTGGGTTCTAATTCTTTTAAAGTTGCCGTGGAGCCAGGAGAATGTGACATAAAACCTGATGCACCTATCTGCCAGGAACATGATGTGTGTGCAATAAACAATCCTGGAAAAACAAGTGAGGAAACTGAGGAAGGGAAAAAGAGGAAAAGGAAGCCATACCGACCTGGTAAGTGATGTGTTAAGTTGCCAAAAATTTTTTAAAAGCAGTTTGATTTTTCTACATGCTGGTTGAAAAGCTATTCAAATGCATTTATGTCCATTTGATAGCTTACATTATGTTTGAGGCTTCTATTTCTTACCCTGGAAGGCCCAACTTATCTTTGATAGACTTCTGTTCCTTATAATTTAATTAAATTCTGCAAGCAGTTTGCATAATCCAGAATAGATTTCTTTCCCCCCTTGTAAACTCAATTTGAAAGAAGCATGCAACACTTGCCTTCAGATCAGATTGCTGCATTTGATCTGGTTTCTTGCCATGGTGATGGAACAGGTGATAACTCGACAGGAGAAAGCTGACAGTGCATACCACGAGTGCAACTTGAATAAAGTTATGCGTGTAGATTTTTGGAATGTCTTTAGCCTGCAGTCCCTTATCTTGACTAATGAGGCTGAAGAATAGAGGTGAATTGTGAAAGGGAAAGAATGTTAAGAATGAGAAAACAAACATACTTTTGATATTTTTTTAAGGAATTGGTGGATTTATGGTCCGTCAGAGGCAGTCACGGATGAAGAATTTGAATAAAATCTCTGTGGCACAGCCTGGAATGTCCATTGAGTGTCCGAATATTGAGTGCAACAAAGAAGAAGGTGAGTTTACATTTCCATAATAATATAAGCATGAAGTCGCAGCATGTTTATGCTATGTTTTGGTTGTTTGCAGATGAACCCAATGACTTAGTTCATTTTTAAAATCACTTGTTCTATTTGTTTAGCCAATGGGCCAAGACAGACTTTAGGGAACATTGATTTATTGTGCTTCTAAGAGAAGAATGTTTTCTTAATTGTGATGTATTGAAAATAGGCCCTTCATCTTACTATTTTTCTCTATCTAAAATTTAATGGACAGATGACGTACAAGGGTGGGGTGGGGGCTGTCCCAAACTATATATTTTGGGAACATATAGTCTGGACCAGTGCTGGGGTTATGCAGGTTTTCTGCAGCAAGAACTATACTTCAATCTCAGAACTATTTCTAAGAGTCTGAGATTACTGTAGGGAACGGATGCTTTAATATATTTGCCCATGGGAAATTTAGGACAAGTCATGAAAAGAGATACATTTTGAATCCAGCTCAAGATTACACTCAACCTTTCATCCTGGGATAGAAGTGCTGCTAATTGCGAGAGCAGTTGATGTTCCATGTTCTAAATGAACGAGAAATCATGCATCTAAAACTGTTTAGAATTGGTATAACCAGTTTTAATTGGTGACCTTTTACACTTATTGTCAGATATTGTTCAATCCAAAATTTAGGGCACTGAACTATTAGCATGAAGGCTGGTATTAACCAAGAATTAGTGTCCATAGTAACTCTCACTCCTGATGTGGCTCCTTTGCACTGATTTGGTGAGCTTTCCTAACTCTCGTAGCTTAAGTTATTTAAAAAAGGTTCCATATCAATTGAGGTTTTTAACTTCTGATTCGTGTAGGTACTCAGGTAGAACTTCCAGCTGAGAGTGCCAGTGATATACCTGTGGTAGGACCAGATGTAGGTGAGAAAGCAAAGAAAAGGCAGCGCCGAAAGAAAAGCAAGTTAGAGGATTCCTTTCCAGCATATCTGCAGGTACTGGCATCTTGCTATTCACATAGATGATTGTGCAACTTTGATAGCATTTGTTAAAGAAAACAATCTTGAGTAATTTACAGTAATGCCAAGTTCGTAGATAAGTCGTTTGTCCCTGCAGAATTGTTAATGTGTTTGGCCACTGAAGCTTTTGTGAGCCACATTAGCATTTCTGTATAAAATAAATTATTCATCAATTATTCCTTAATGTTGTGAATGCGATTTGTTTTTTCAGTCTTAATCAAATGTTCACAGGTAAAAATTCAAACATGCAATTGTGTTTACTTCAGTTGCTACTGATCTTTCTTTGTTACTGTTGATTTATTTTCAAAGCTATAAAATATTTGACATACTATAATCTAGCCATATTCCCAGCCACTGCATCAGATGGAATTATTCTGGTTAAAGAAAACTCTCTCTCAACAACTTCATATCTATAGTGGTACATCTGGCCTTTGTCAAATGGTTCATTCCAATATTTTAGTTGCAACCAAGTGTGCTTTATTTCAAAGGACGCTTAAATGATCTCTTCCAAAATAGATGACATTGGACTGCAACTTCATTGTTTAAATGTTAGTATGTCTTCTAATGATGCAGCTTACCTGAAGATTGTTTAGACTTTTGTATTCTTTGGAAGCAGAATCTCTTATAAATAATATTTTGTCAATTTTCAAATGTTGTATAACATACACTGAATATGGCACACGTATTATCTGGAGAACAGTTGGTGACCTATTTTAGTAATAAGAATAGCTAGAAAGCAAGAAGTCAATAATATGGTTGGATCAGAGATTTGATGCTAGATTATGGTGGTTGTAGTCTTCTACAGTTGTTTAATTTTATGGAAGCGTTAATGTGTTCAGTAATTTTTTAGACTGGTGGCAACATTCTATACATTCTGTGTGTCACTTGCAACTTCCTATATCATTATTACAGGTTAATAAGATAAAAGAATGCAGTTGTTTCTGCTTATTTTTGAAGATTCTTCACTGAAATTGTGATATGGCTGTATTTATACTGCTTAGGTAAAGGGTCAAGGTATACACTTCCAATTTCAACTTTACCCCAGTGCCTCATCCTTCCCTTTTAAATCAGTTCAATAATGTAACTGATAATGAGATCTAAAAGTACCATCTATTCTTGTGAAGTCTTTTCTAATCGGGAACTAATGAAAGTAGAAAATACCTCTTTGCATTTCAGAGGAGCGCTTCTGGTTTTCTGTATGCTCGGGATAACTGTTTGTTTCTATTGGCATAAAAGTGGGTCAGATCATTTGCATTGACGCAGAGGAACTTTTGACAGCTTACGTGGGTGTAGAGCGGGTAGGACCAATTACACTCGCGCAAAATCAGCCTGGATTAAATTGCATTGATGCAAAATCAGACTGGAATGGTTGCGTTGGCACAGCATTTTACTGAGCGGCTGGCATTGGTGCAACAGTGGGTCAGATTGTTTGTACAGGCGCGAAATAGGGCCGTGCCGGCTTACACGAGCGCGAAATAAGGCCAGGCTGGCTTGCATGGCCGCGAAATAGGGGTGGGCCGGCTTGGCTCGCATGGGCGCGAAACAGGGCCGGCTCGGCTCGCGCGGGCGCGAAACAGGGCCGGCTCGGCTCGCGCGGGCGCGAAACAGGGCCGGCTCGGCTCGCGCGGGCGCGAAACAGGGCCGGCTCGGCTCGCGCGGGCGCGAAACAGGGCCGGCTCGCGCTCGCGCGGGCGCGAAACAGGGCCAGCTGGGCTCACGCGGGCGCAAAGTAGGACCAGCTTGGCTTGCACAGGGGCACGAAATAGGGCCGGGCCGGCTCACATGGGTGCATAAAAATAAGCTTTGTTTAGGTGCAAAATATGGTGATGAGGTCAGCTCTATTATGACACAAAAGAATTTGGATTTGCTGCTTAAATTTCAGAAACTTTTTTACCTAAATGTTTGTTTGAATGTTCTTAATTGAGGGGAATTACCATGTGTCTTTAAGTGAATCAGAAGATCATGGTGAAAGAGAGAATGCACAAATATTTGCCATTCTTTGGTGAGAATATTGGTGGTTTTACTTTTCAGTGAAAGATTGTTTTATTTTAGAGTTTGAATGCTATACTCAACTTCAACACTTGTAAACCAATCTGATTCCTTACTGTAGCCCTGCAGGTTCCATGGAACGTATTCAGCTTCATAAAAGGACACTGCTCTGATCCTGCCAGATCCTCAGTTCCATCAATTCAGTCTGTGTAGCCACTAATGTCCTAAGTGTTTTATTCATATCATGAACTGATTTGGCACTTCAGTTACTTTTGTCCCTAAAGGATAAAACTCAACAGTTAGATGATTTGTACATTTTAAATTCAGTCTTGTGTGTAGTGTGTAATCTTTGAAACTTTTCTCTCCCTCACCTTCCAAATTCAGAGGCTCTTCATGCTAAAGTGTTGACTTGGTTGTTACTTTATCATGTGTCTCAAATGTCTCGAAGTACTTCACGTACAATAAATAACTGAAATATTATGACTTGTATTGCCAAATGTATTATCTTTTCTCTGTGGACCAAGATCCTACAGGCAGGTTTGAGATGACTTTGACGGTTTACAAGAATAATGATGTTGAATGAACTGTTGAATTATAATTGGTGTTTAATTGCATCTCAGCAACTTCAGTACAACTTTGTATCACTATTTGCATATCTCCTGGAAATTTTTATTATTTTTGTGCAGAATTGTTCTCACCAGTGACTGTAATGGTTATGTGTGGAGTGTTTATTCATTTGATGAATTTCATCAAAGCATTTATTTAATGCAATGTTTTCTTACTTTAAATTGTTCATAGCACAAAAAAATACGCTGACTTGAGACTTCATTTTGCAGCTACCATGAGACTACAGCTGGCTTGTATTAGTTTGGCCAGGTTGAAGAAGAATTATATTTCTGCTATAGAAGAATTATATTATATATGCTGCCCCTTTATTTAGGGTCTGGGTCAGATGAGTCATTCACTAAATCTACTTACTAAACTACAATGTAAAATCAAATTCCTTTTTGAAATTTTTTTCCTCCTCTAATTTAAACACATCAAAATTTATTTTTGTTTCCAAGTTAAATTTAAATATGGATGAGAAAATGACAATTCTAATTTTCAGAGCTTAAGATGGTTTTATGTCACCTATTTTTTAAAAAATAAAACTGAGAATTGTATCAGTAAATTTACTGGACATCTTATTTGAAGGAATTCAAATAAAGGTGCTCATATGAATGAAGGAGGTAAATGGAGTGAATGAGTTGAAGGCAAAGAATAGGTAGGTCCCATTTGTGAGGTAGGTTAGAGAGTGGTTTATTCCACCTGGAAACTTGTGTTTTTAATGAAAATTTTCTCTGCTGGGTAAAAGACTCCTGATTTATCTTTAGTCATTCATGGGTTGAGTGTTGCTAGCAAGACAGCAATTTATTGTCCATCAAAAATTATCCTCGAGGTACTGTTGGGCTGTTTTTGAACTGCAGTAATTGTGTAAAGGTACCACCTGATGGTTGACCCCTCAACCATCAGGGCCCTGACCCGAGGGAATAACTTCATTTGCCCCATCGCTGAGCTGTTCCCACAACCTATGGACTCACTTCCAATGACTATTTATCTCATGTTCTCGATATTTATTGCTTATTAATTTATTATAATTATTTTTCCCCTTTTTGTGTTTGCATAGTTTATTGTCTTGTGCACTCTGGTTGCCTGCCCTGTTGGTGTGGTCTTTCATTGAGTCTTTAATGGTATTGGATTTATTGAGTATGCCCGCAAAGAAATGAATCTCAGGGCTGTATATTGTGCCATATATGTGCTTTGATAATAAATTTACTTTGAACTTGATGTTGCTACAAAATGGCCTAACAATCCCTCAGTATTTTCAACAACATTAAAGCTGCTGAAAATGGGGTTGAAGAACTTCAGTTTTGATGTAGGTGGGGTGTTTAGACTATGAGATGGAGATTTCAAGTTCTGTTTTGACTCAGTTTGGGGAGGAGGAGGAATCTCTATCACTGAATTGATAACAGAATTGTCACTTGTCATCCTCAAAATTGTTTTTATTGCCTGCTGACTCATGATTCTCTGTACTGCTTAAATTACTGGTAAGGACTGTTATAAGGGAGCATTTCATTGGCAGGAAATTAATAGTCCATTTAGTTTGCCTTGAAACGTGAGGAAGCTGACCATGCGTTCCACCTAGTTATGCCGCAGCTGTAAATCAGATGATTGAACTCAGTGTATGGTTTGAGGTAACCATGCTCTCAGTTATGATGCTTGTTGCCTTTAAATCTGGGCCAATGTGCATTCATTTCATGTGAAGCCCATAGAAATGATAATTGTTAAGATTCTCCAGGTTATCAAATGCTTTAGAATTGTGTACTAAGTAATTTAATTAGAGCTAGACAGCAACCAACCTACATGTCTAGTATCCTACTGGAAGTAATCTGGTTAACATCACCACCAGTACAATACATACAGCGTAGGCCTCTGTGTCCATTGTGTTTTCAAATGGACACAATTTATGTTTCTGCAGAAGCCAGCAAATGGCTGATGGCAACATCATGTTATAACTCTGGCTTCAGAAATGCACCTGGCTCTCAAGTTTTCCTGTATGCTTTCCCCATTGACCCACTAGTAAAGCTTGAGTAAATGTGAACAGGAAATTTCCAGGCTTGATCACTGGTCTATGTTAAGTAGGATCTTGATCAAGGTAGTCTTTATGGTGCTGCTACATTTGACGTTGCCACCACTGGTTTATGAAGAAGTAAAAACCTCTCCTCCTCTTGATTACTGTTCAGAATCCACATTGTCATTATGCTAAAGTAGTTGGGGTGACTTGATCGCCATTGGTTAATTAGCATTCACTGTTTTGGTTTGTCAGTGGGCTTATCCCTTTTTTTTTGCTGAATTGCTTGCGTTATCATGAGTATTTATTTGAACTTTTGATTACTTGTTTTCAAGGAAAGTGAAAATACTTGATGTTGAAGATAGTTGAGTTAATTGAAAATTGGTCTTACATTAGTATGTAAAAGATGCTTAAAGAAGAGTTCTGGTTGGAAGGTAGTGATGAGGCTTCCATTGGCAAGTAACGCAAATAAACATAGCCACTCTGAATTTCTGATGTCTCCTAGGATAATCAAACTAAAGGTAACAATTGATGAATCTCACCCTGCAAAAGAGCATGGATTGCTTGTTGGTGGCTTCTTGTTATAAAGGTAAAGGCCAATTTGTTGGACATTAAGGAAAGAACTTGTATGTGGCAATTTTTTAAAATTTGAGGCAATCCCTATTTTGGCTGCATTCCTTTACTGTTTATATTAAAAACAGCATTTTTCTCAGGATCCACAGTGAATAGCTGGGAATTGTTTGGGAACATTGCACCTTATTGCCATAAGATTTTTTTTTGAGCAAATATGTTCTGGATTTCTTTCTATGCTTAATTTTCTGTTGCATTGCAAGGAATTGATTCCACTCAGTGCTATGTGGTGATAAAGCATTATTTAAACCCATAAACCTAATAAAACTCTAGATTACAGGAATGTAGATTTTCCTTATTGGATACTAGCAAGAATTTTATGAACTAATTATACTTGTGGTCACATATGACAGGAGACAGTTTACTTGTGACATGCAATGCTTTTATGAACTCTGGATAAGGCAGCTTGTGATGAGTGTCCTAACATTGTAGTGTTCTAAATTGGAGTCAATGTTCCGTCTGTAATCTCTTAGCAATTGCAGCTTTTATGGGTGGAGTTTGAACAATGAGGAGGAATATCGCATTGGCTTCCTTTTGGTATTCTTTTCCTTGTGCTGTATTCTAGTTCAGCCTCCATATGCAAAGCTTCCTCCATCTAATATGGTGCAAAGAAGCTTCCTTTGAATCTGTATTTAACTTTGATATTCAACTTTCTAAATCTGCTGCAGCCTTCTTTCAAGCGAACTGAGGTATGCTCCCAGAATGAGGCTTATATATGCAGTGGAGTGGGGAATAGTCAAGGGACTACCATGTGTGGTGCCAAACTTTTAAAAGGTACACGGTCCTGGTATTTTTAACCACCTCATTTCAGCAAGGACTTATTTGTATGTGGATTTTGAACTGCCTTCACAAAATAAAAATGAGGATGATAGTACTCTTAAGGTAGGTAATTTATACTTGTTGTAAATTGCATCCAGTTTTAAAAATGGAGTTTGTGATATGAGACTTAATGAAAAGTAATCTTACATGTTTACACATGGAAATTTTACTTTCTGTAATGATTTGCAGGTTAGCCGAGATTTTTTTCTTAACCTTCCATATCTGACAGGAAGCGTTCTTTGGAAAGTCACTGCTGGACAGCAGTCGGAAAGTTTGCCTCAGCTCAGAGGGTTTCTCTGACAGTGAAAACACAGAGTTCCCACAAGGCAGCTCTCGATCAGACCCAGCATCTCAGCAGAAGGACCCAACGGATGAAAAGCTTGATGGAGCCCAGGAGAGGGGTGAGCACTTGACAGTTAATTGTGAATATATTTCAATTTTGGATGAAGAAATTGTTGATAAGATTTTCCACATAAATGTATTCCTTTTTTAGTAAGTAGATGAAGTTGAGTTTCTTGAAGTGCAAGTGTATGAATTTGAAAGTAAGGATGAACTTGAAAGTTAAATGATCACTTGCTAAAAGTATTCTATTGCAGGGAGGTTCCCAGATGTAGTACCCAGCAAACTTGTTTCACTTAATACACTGGAAACAGCATTGTCTATGGTCCTTGATAACATGCTAGATGAAGACTGTTGAACAAGTTATTTCCCATATTAAGCTAGTCTTGTCCATTTAGAACAATATCCCAAAAACAAGATAAATCTCATTCCGAGGTTACTGTTCCGTTGACCAGTAAACTGGACTGAATTAGTGATCGCGACAATTAATTCTGTCTTGTCGATAATCTAGCTGTTGTTTAGATGCTACAGCCATATGGCTGCAGATGCAAATGCAAGAGCTTGAGTACTGAAGGAGAGTTCAGAGTACCTGGTCTTATGTAAAGGCAGTATATCAGCTTCAGCAGAACTGGGTTAAAGAAAAACTGATCAAGCACTTGGATTCTCATCTAATGTACAGGAAAATGTTATAGTTGTCAAAAGCCATTTGCAGCCCCAGAATAGATTCTGATAGTATTCTTTCGGAAAGCATCCTGGGCTCCATCATCAGCTGCTTGTCAATGATTTTTCTATATTGTGAAATCATGAGTGGGTTCTTCACTGATGAGAGCAGTTTGTCTGATAAAGAAGTCCTTGTGCATCTAGAGGTAGCATTTACACTGCATCAATATTTGCTGCAGTGGCCATCTAAGAGGTCTCAACTACTTCCCTTTAACCCTCAACTGAATTATTATTGTTGAAGTTTTTTTATTTTGGGTAGGGCAGGATGTCGTAAACAGCATGGATATCAGACCAGGGCAGAAGTATCATACATTGATAAGAGTGGGGCACTTCTTGATTTCTGTGTTCCCAAAAACTACAAGATTAAAGTTTGACGGGATAATCAATATTGACCATTCACTTGCATGCATAGAGCAATAGTTGACAAGTTCAACATCATCTAATTTGGAATAGTTCACTTGAATTGGTCCCACTATTGCAGCACTTCATACTGTATATAGCCACAGAAAGTGAAGAACTGCAGATACTGGATGTCTAAAATGAACAAAAAATTGAAATATTCAGCAGATCAGTTAACTCCTATGGACAGAGTAACAAAATTGATGTTTAATGTTCAGAATCCTTCAGGTTGAGAAATGAATGTAACATTCTCAGTATCTTCGACAAGCTAAAAATATGTTAAATAAATTCCAACAACTTGTGTCAATTAAGAACTGATGATTGTGTCACCTGCAGATGAAAAGAGATTGAATTTGAAGTCCTTCTTTGACAATTCAGTGAATAAAGCGAACCAGCAAATTGGAAAGAAACCTCGTGACAGCTAGTCCTTTAAAAAAGAAACGTGATAGAATAAACTCAATAATAAAAATCCTGAGGTTTTTCATGAGCAAATGCTAGAATATATATTTGCAGGAAAAAGTATGTGAACCCTTTTATTTAATAACTGGTAGAACCTCCTTCAGCAGCAATAACCTTCACCAAATGTTTCTTGCAGCTGCCGATCAGACTTGCACAACAGCGAGGAGGAATTTTAGACCATTCCTCCACACAAAACTGTTTCAGTTCATCTATATTTTTTGTTTTACCTTGCATGAACAGCCTTCCACAGGTAACGCCACAGCATCTCAATTAGGTTAAGGCCATTCCAAAACACAAATTTTCTTCTTTTTAAACCATTCTGTTGTTGATTTACTCTTGTGTGTCGGATCATCGTCTTGTTGCATCATCAACTTCTATTAAACTTCAAGTGAAGGACCACTACCTTGACATTTTCCTGTAAAATGCCTTGATGTAATTTTGAATTCATTGTTCCCTCAATGATTGCAAGCTGTCCAGGCCCTGAGGCAGAAAAGCAGCCCCAAACCATGATGCTCCTTCTATCATTCGTCAGTTGGGATAAGGTTTTTGTGTTGGTTTTCAGTGCCCATTTTCCTCCAAATATAACAACATGCATTTCTACTAAAAAGATCAACTTCTGCTCATCTGACCACAGAACATTCTCCCAGCAATATTGTGGAACATCCAGGTGGTATTTTGCAAACTTGAGATGCGCAGCAATGTTTGTTTTTGGAGAGCACTGGTTTCCTCCGTGGTGTCCTTCCATGAACACCATTCTTGTTCAGTGTTTTTCTTAGAGTGGACACATGAACAGAGACTTTAGCAGGTTCTAGAGATTTCTGCAGATTTTTTGCTGTTACCCTTGGGTTCTTTTATGCCTCCTTCACCATTGCATGTTGTGCTCTTGATGTGATCTTTGCAGGACGCCCACTCCTAGGGAGAGTAGCAACAGTACTGAATTTCCTCCATTTGTAGAGAATTTATCTTACTGTGGGCTGATGAACGCTCAGGTCTTTAGAAATGCTTTTGTAACCTTTTCCAGCTTCATGCATCTCTACAATTCTTCTTCTAAGGTCCTCTGAAGGTAGTTTTGATTGAGGTGTGGTGGACATAAGAAGATTTCTGTTGAGAAGAACAGACTCTGTCAGTAACCTGACTTTGTGTGTCTTTTTGAAAGGGCAGGGCATTTCTACAACCCATACCTACAATCTTATCTCATTGATTGGAACACTTGACTCCAAATAGCTTTTGTAGAAGGTATTACCCCAGAGGTTCACATACTTTTTCAACGTTTAAATGGTGTACTCAGTGTTAAGAAGAAGTACGATTGTTTGTGTGTTATTAATTTAGGCAGATTCTGTTTGTCTATTATTGTGACTTAGGTGAAAATGAGACACATTTTATGAGTAATTAATGCGGAAAACCAGATAATGGCAAAGGGTTCACAAACATTTTCTTGCGACTGTAGTATTGTATAAAAAGCTAAACAAGCTAAATGGCTAATTAATTGACAGAGGACATTACAAGTCCTAGTTAGAGGAGTAGTGTAAGATGTTGTACACCCATGTGATCAGTTCTGAGATCACTGCTGTTTTATTCTGTATAATTAATCGAGATTCATAAAAAAATAATTAGGTTTGTTTACTTCGACAATACCAATGAAAGTATATCAATGAATTACAAAATAAATCTTTATTTTCCATGTTGATTTCTATTAAAGATTAATATTCTTGTATTTCTTATTGTTTCATTCAATTTTGGTAGTTCCTGATGCAAAGACAATCCAAGGCCCCCTCAAACGTAATGGAGGCCCAATCCCAGATGACCCACCTAAAATGGAGGAAGCTCAGCCAGATGGAATGGGTAAGTCAAAATGCAGAGAAAATATTTAATATTGTGGTTGTAATTAATTGATTTTTTTGTAAGCCCTTGCAGCTCTATTTCTTCATTCAAATTTATGTAGCACTTTGTACGAGGGGTGATTGATAAGTTCGTGACCTAGGGTAGAAGGAGTCAATTTTGGAAAACCTAGCACATTTATTTTTCAACATAGTCCCCTCCTACATGTACACACTTAGTCCAGCGGTCATGGAGCAAACGGATCCCTTCTTTGTAGAAGTCGGCGTCTTGGACCACCAGAAAGTGGCCCACAGCCGGGGTGTTTGATAAGTTCGTGGCCTAAGGTAGAAGGAGATGAGTTATACAGCTCTCGTTACATGCACATGCAGTTCAACTCTTTGAGTGATTATGCAGAAAGTTTGAAGTTAATAACTCACCTCCTTCTACCTTAGGCCATGAACTTATCAATCAGCCCCCACTGTGGACCACTTTCTAGAGGTCCAAGACGCTGACTTCTACAAAGAAGGGATCCGTATGCTCCACGACCACTGGACTAAGTGTGTAAATGTAGACGTGGACTATGTTGAAAAATAAGTAGGTTTTCTAAAATTGACTCCTTCTACCTTATGCCGCGAACTTATCAATCACCCCTCGTATTAAATCCCAAAGTATGCTTTCTTCTAATAGGATTTCAAGATTAAAAATACAAAGAATCATTGTATAATGCAAAATCTTATGAATTACATTTAAAATTAAATACCACCCCCCCCCCCACCCGAATTTGACAATGTCCATTATCTTTTGTACTATAACAGAATCCAGCCAGAATGTAGGGTGCTTGCTGATATGAGAAGGAAATTGTATTCACTGGAAACAAGTTTCTGAAGGTCCCAGCCCATATGCATTTTTTAGTTGGGTATTGAAAGGTTTTAGAAAAACCTCTGAACAGGCCAGCTATTTTGCCTCTTTTGTTTAAAAATGATGTATAGCACAGATAAATCTGAAGAGCTCATTGGCATTATTGTAACTAAAAGCAGCTCATCTAAGCAAAAACAAAAATTCCCAAGGTTCATGTAAACTGTTCCAGCAAATGAAAAGAGTTGACTTTGCCAATTGCACTTAATCCAAGGTAATAACTTGCAGTATGAGGACAATAAAAATTTAAGATGAACCAGTATTTACTTAACACTTTATATTTTAGAACTTTCAAGGAGTTCAGCATATTAGCAGAATAACATGTTGTGATTTCCTGTATGAATAAGCAATGAATATACAAGTTTGTCCTATGATCAACTACACTTTCTAATTTATAATATAGTAATTCTCTGCAGTTTATAAGGTAATAATACTCTTTTTAAGTGTGCAGGTCATAACATCTTGGATCTGCCAGTTTGTCCTTAAATTTTCTGAGCTTGAGTAATTGTGATGTATCCCTTTTGGGAAGTGTGTGAGATATTGGACAAGCAAAAACACTACCAAGTGAGTGTAGAGTTTCTGTTAATTATTAGACATCAGCAGACCAAGGAAATGTATGTATTTTTTTGTCCTGTTTCTGGTGGTCTCAACTACAGCCTTGTGAAGTTGAGGGCAGACGATTTTGGAGTGGTGTGGAGGGTGCTTTGTTATGCGTTCTTTGTATTTTTTTCTCATGGTAGCCTATGATAACAGTGGGGTGTCTGAAATAGATATTAGTTCTATAATACTACTGTTAGTTGCTCTGATCACAAGATATCACTTAAATATTTTTTCCATTGTAACTACATTTGTCTGGCTCAGTTTCATATTTTGACTAAACTTTTCATGGCTTCTCACTGGATTTTCCTTTTGATTCCCATGTTTTTAGGATGTGCTTAGCACTGGCACTTCACGAATCTGTTTTCAAAATAAGTGGCACTGTCCACAGTGTGTGTGTGTGTTGAAGTGGGGAATACTGGTCTAGTTTGCTTTCTATATCTTGAACTGCTACAACTCCACTCATTTCTTTTTAAGCTTTTGACTTATTGAGATGTGCTCAATGGGGGGTAAAGCCTTTCCCACCATTGAGGACATCTACATGGAGCCCTGTTGCAGGAAAGCAGCATTCATCATTGGGGTCTCCACCACCCAGGTCATGCTGTCCTCTCACTGCTACCATCAGGAAGAAGGTACAGGAGTCTTGACTTGCCACCAGATTCAGGAACAGTTACTACCCCTCAACCATCAGGGCCCTGACCCGAGGGAATAACTTCACTTGCCCTATCACTGAGCTGTTCCCACAACCTATGGACTCACTTCCAATGACTATTTATCTCATGTTCTCGATATTTATTGCTTATTAATTTATTATTATTATAATTATTTTCCCCTTTTTGTGTTTGCACAGTTTTTTGTCTTTTGCACTCTGGTTGCCTGCCCTATTGGTGTGGTCTTTCATTGAGTCTTTAATAGTATTGGATTTATTGAGTATGCCCGCAAAGAAATGAATCTCAGGGCTGTATGTTGTGCTATATATGTGCTTTGATAATAAATTTACTTTGAACTTGATGTTGCTACAAAATGGCCTAACAATCCCTCAGTATTTTCAACAACATTAAAGCTGCTGAAAATGGGGTTGAGGAACTTCAGTTTTGATGTAGGTGGGGTGTTTAGACTATGAGATGGAGATTTCAAGTTCTGTTTTGACTCAGTTTGGGGAGGAGGAGGCGCTGCTGGAGACACTGATAATGATGTCAGGATTGGTTCTCAACAATGTGCTTGTGTGTGTCTCACAACTATTTCTACTTGCTGATCCCAGGTTCACCTTGACATTCAATGTACATGACTGCTTCCTACAGCTGCTAAATGTTTCCTATGGGTTTCCATCTCATTAAATGGAACACCTGACTTTAATAGTCAACTACTGTCTCTCTCCCAACCCTGTTTTTCTCCCCTACATTCCCTGCCTTTCTCTTTTTAACCTGAACCATTCCACGTGCAGTGAGCATGAAACAGAAATGCCACTGCACTCTTGCAATTGCTCTTCTATTCAATACCCTCATTTATTTTCTATCCTTTTGCCCTTTCTCACCATCCCTAACAACTATCTCCATCCCACTTGCTCTTCTCACTTAAAAAAGAATGGTTCAAAGTACTGCATCCAAATAGATCTATATTTTTATCTTGATAAGTTTTTAAATGTGAGCTTATTTTTTACATAATTCCTCAGTTTGCTTTTGCAGTATCAGCAGCCTATGTCTCATTAATTGTATTATGTAAAACAAAGACAGCTGGTGAAAGTATGATTAATAGTATTCCACAGTGAAAACATGGAAACAATTTGGTCTAATCAAGCAATGCCAATCATTGCCACCCGCATCCCAACCACTCATTTAACATGCATCAAGTGTCTGTGAGATCCATGTGGTGTGCTAATAGCTCTCTGGAGTTATAATGGGGGTAATTCTTTTATAGGATGTAATGTCTGTGAATGGTTGAAATAAAAAGAAAGTGCTAAAAAAAAACCTGTTAACAGGTGAGGTTGGATTCTGTAGTGAGAGAAGTAGAGTGAACATTTCAGGTCAATAACCCTGTTTGCGTGAAAGATTGGGTTAGAGGGGTTCATTGTGGACTTTTTTTTTAAAAGTCCTATTTATGAACTGGAAGAGGCTACCTGCAGGGATAATGGAAGCCAATTCACTGTAATTTTCCAGAAGAAATCAGATGTATATTTTAAAAGGCTGTTAGGAAGGGCAGTGAGACTAACTGAATATCTCATTCGGAGATAGCCTCATTAACTCATACGCTTTGGTCTTGCCCTTTATTGAAGAAATATTGGGACGATATTTTTGATATTATTTCAACTGTCTTGAATATTGATTTACAACCTCATCCTATTACTGCCATCTCTGGTTTACCAATGATAGAAAAACATCATTTGACGTCTTCAGCTTGTCGGATGATTGCTTTTGTTACTCTAATGGCTAGAAGATCTATACTATTGAATTGGAAAGAGATTAGTCCTCCAACTACATTTCACTGGTTTTCTCAAACTATATCTTGTTTAAATCTAGAAAAAATTAGAAGTGTCATTTATGACCCATCTATTAAATTTGATGAGACTTGGAGACTAATTTATTCAGTATTTCCACATGATGTAATTTGACCCTTGCCATATCTGTTTTGTGATTTCAATGTATGGGGAGAGGAGCAGAAATGGCAACACTATTGGTTCTATCTGAAGTATCATAATAGCCCTTTCTTTTCTTTTTCTTTTCCTTAGTTTTCTTTCAGTTTGGGTAGATTAGTTTCTTTTTTTAAGGGGATATATTTTTTTTCTTCTTCTGTTTTTTAACGATATTTTTGTATTTTATGTATACTCTTTATATATTAATCTGAGAGATTTTGGGAAGTTTACTAACTATGTGTTATCTGACTATGCTTTTATAATATAATTATTATTAATTAATACAATCCCAATTGCTCTGTACTTTTTTTTGTAATGTGTATGTTGTTGAAGCTAATAAAAAGATTGAAAAGGAAAAAGAAAAATCAGCACAGGCTTCTATGTTGCATCATTAGAGACCTCAAAAAGATGAGAATGTACTAATCTGCATATTGTAAGTGGGACGTGAAAAATCAATGCCATTATTTTTAAAGAGGTCAGTTAAGTTGCTAAGAGTAAGTCCTTTAGGCTGGCATGTTTTTCACTCAGCTATTTGACATTTTATAAATTACAATGTATTTGTATAAATTATATAAAGATTTTGTAAATCATGTATAAAGTTGAATAATTGCTAAAATTGTGTAAGAAAGTTGCTGGCTTTCCTGAGACCTAAAGTCCATTTGTGGCCCAGGATTTGATTTTTATTTTGAAGTCTGTGTCCTGAAAATTTGACTGCTAGGACATCTCTCTCTTTTTCATACTAACATTGAGGAGAAATACACACTTAGCACCTTGTGTATATTTGCTGATCACCTGTTTCTGGTGCATTTGCTCTGATGTGTCTGCTTTTAATATCAAATTATCTATTCCCATCCCATAAAATGAACCCATCACAATGATAAATGTTCTTTCTACTAAGTTTATAGATGGACCAAAATTATGCCAGTGACCTTACACAAATCCCAATGATATTTTGTCTTTCTCTTATTTGATACTGATTTCAATGACAGAATTAATGATTGAACATAAAAGTATAAAAATAATATGAAGGAATTTTATTTTTTATGTGTTAGGCAGAGATTTTTATGAATACTGGACAGAGACTGAGTTTAATCCCATCCCATTCCTCAATGCAGAACATAGAACAGTACAGCACAGGTATAGGCCCTTCGACCCACAGTGTTGTGTTGAACCAATCAAATTCCCAAATAAATTAATCCCCATTGCCTACATAATGTTCATATCCTCGTATTTACCTCATATTCATGTGCCTATCTAAATGTCTCTTAAAAATCCCTAGTGTATCTGCCTCTACCACCATCCCAGGCATGCACCATTCTTTGTTTTAAAAAAAAAGCTTGCTCCTCACATTTCCTTTGAAATTACTCCCTCATCTTATTCAACTATGGGAAAGGGATACAGCCTGTCCACTCTACCTATACCTCTCATAATCTCTATCAGATCTCCCCTGTGCTTCCACTGCTCCAGAGAAAGCAACCCAAGTTTGTCCAAGCTCTCATGATAGCACCTGTCCTCTAATCCAGACAGCATCCTGGTAAACCTCTTCTGCACCCTCTCCAAAGCCTCAACATCCTTCCTATTATGGGGCAACCAGAACATATGCAATACTCCAGATGAGGCCTAACTAGAGTTTTATAAAGCTACAGCATTTCTTCCCGACTTTTGATCTCAGTGCCTCGACTATTAAAGGCAAGCATGCCATATACCTCCCTAACCACCCTTTCAGCCTATGCAGCCACTTTCAAGGACTTAAGAACTTGGATCCCTCTGCTTATCAAAATTAAGGGTCTTGCCCATAACAGTGCACTGTCTCTTTACGTTTGACATACCAAGGTGTAACACCTCACATTTATCTGGGTTAAACTCCATCTGCCATTTTTCTGCCCATATCTGCAACTCATCTGTATCTCGCTGTATTCTTTGCCAATCTTCTGCACAATCCAGAACACCACCAATCTTTGTATCATCTACAAACTTACTAACCCACCCATCTACATTTTCATCCAAGTCACTTATATGCGTCACAAACAACAGAGGTCCCAGTACAGATTCCTGCAGAGCACCACTAATCACAGACCTACAGCTAGGATAAGTCCCAATGACCTCGGCCCTTTTTCTTCTACGGGCAAGCCAGTTCTGAAACCAAATTGCCAATTCACTGTGGATCCCATGCATCTTAATCTTCTGGATGAGCCTCCCGTGAGGGATCTTATCAAACACCTTACATCCACAGTTCTTCTGTCATCAGTCACTCTCGTCACCTAGTTTAAAAAAAACTCCCAAGTTAGTAAGACATGCCTTGCCCTGCACAAAGCTATGCTGGTTTTCCCTTATTAGGCCATGGTTTTCCAAGTATTCATAAATCCTATCCCTGAGAATTCTGCCCAGTAACTTTCCACCACTGACATGAGAATCACTGGTCTGTAGTTTCCGGGATTATCCCTGGTTCCCTTCTTGGTTAATGGAATACTATTAGCTACTTGACAGTCCTCCAGGACCTCGCCTGTAGCTAGAGAGGACACAAAGATATTGGTCAAGGCCCCAGCAATCTCATCTCTTGCCTCAATAACCTGGGGTTTATCCCATCAGGCCCTGGGGACTCTAATGCTCTTTAAGGGACCCAATATGACCACGTCTTTTACCTCAAAATACCTTAGTGTATTAATACACTTTGGCCGCTATCAGCCTATCCTCTGCATCCAAGCAAATGTTCCCTCCTTTATCCTTGAGTGGTCCTACCCACTCCCTAGTTATCCTCTTGCTGTTGGTGTATATATAGAATGCCTTGGGATTCTCTTTAATCCTATTTGTCAAGGAGTTTTCATGGCCCCTCCTGGCTTTCATAATTTTCTTCTTGAGTTCTTTTTGGCTTTATAATCCTCAAGGGCTCTGTTTGATTGTAGCTTCTGGCTTTATATACTTTACCTTTTCTTGACTAAGTTCATTATCTCCCTTGAGGTTATCTTACCATCCTTGTCTTTCCTTCTGATTGGAACATACCTGTCCTGTATTCTGCAATTAGTCTTTAAACACCCTCCACATGTTGGATGTGGACTTGCCCAATAACAGCTGTTCCCAATCAACTTTCCCTAGTTCCTCACTAATGTTCTTGTAATTTGCACTGCTCTAATTCAATACTCTCTCACATTGTCCATGCATATCCTTATCTATAGCTATCTTAAAACTTAAGGCATTGTGGTCACCATTCCCTAATTGTTCACCCACTGAAAGGTCAGTCATCTGGTGAGGCTCATTACCCAACACCAGATCCAGTACAGCCCCTCCTCTCGTTGGACAATCTTCGTATTAAGAAACCCTGCTGGATGCACCTAACAAATTCTGCTCCATCTATACCTCTTGCGCTAAGAAAATTCCAGTTGATATTTGGGAAGCTGAAGTCCCCCATGACAACAACTATTGTTCTTGTACCTTAATCTGCCTGCATATTTGTTACTCAATGTCCTGGTGGCTATGGGGGAAGGGGTCTGTAGTACAATCCCATCAGAATAGCTGCATATTTCCTATTTTTGATTTCCACCCATATAGATTCAGTGGATGAGCCATCCATTATGTCCCCTCTGAATGCAGCTGTGATATTGTCTCTGGTTCATGCAACTCCCCATTCTCCTTCACCTCCCTCTCTATTTTTTCTAAAATGTCAAACCCCTTTCCTGGTCCTCTCCCAACCAAATCCCTGTAATGGCCAGAATGTTATAGATCCATGCTTGTTACCCATAGTACTCCTAACATTAAAATAAACACACTATCCACCCTATCATATCTATTAATTTGCTCCTTGTTTTTACTGGCCCTGACATATTCCTTCCTCTCCATTCCTCCACTTTCTGACTTGTTGCTCTGGTTCCCATGCCCCTGCCAAGCTAGTTTAAACCTTCTCGAGTAGGACTAGCGAACCCCCTGGCCAGGATATTGGTTCCCCTCCAAATTAAGTGTAGCTCTTCCCTCTTGTATAGGTCACCCCTGCCCCAGAAGATATTCCAATTATCCAAGAACCTGAAACCCTGCCCCCACACCAGATCCTCAGCCACTCATTCATCTGTGCTATCATCCTATTCCTGCCCTGACTACTGCCTTGGAGGTCCTGCTCTTCAGCCTCTTATCCTAACTCCCTATATTCACTGTGCAGTACCTTTTCCCCCTTTCTACCTGTTTCATTGATGCCAGTGTGCACCATGACCTTTGGCAGCTCACTCCTCTCACCGTACCCCCATGAGAACATTCTGCAGTTGCTCTGACATTCTGAACCCTAGCCCCTGGGAAGCAACACATCATCTTGGCATCACCTTTGAATCCACAGAATCTCCTGTCCATCCCCCTAAATATCGAGTCTCCTATCACTATCGCTTTGCCTGACTTTACCCTTCCCTTTTGAGCCCCTGAGCTGATCACAGTGCCACTGGCCTGGCTACTGATGCTGTGCCCTGATAGATCATCCTCCCTGCAGTATCCAAAGGGGTATACTTGTTGCTGAGGAGAATGGCCACAGGGGAACCTTGCACTCATTGCTTACTCCTCTTCCTTCTGCTGATGGTCACCCATCTACTACCTGAAGCCTGCACTCTGTGTGTGACCACCTCAGTCGAAGTTTCATCTGAGGTTTTCAGCCTCCCAGATGGCCCTGAGTACATCCAGCTCCAGCTCCAGTTCCTTAACCTTGTCAGTTAAGTGTACTTCCTGCAGATGTAGTCATCATGGAGACTGTTAAGTACCCTGAGATCCCATATCTTACAGGAGGAGCATTCCACTGCCTTAGCTACTATCCTGTTTACACTGAGTTAAGAACTAAGGATTTACAGACAACAAAAAAGAAAGTTTACCTGTTCTGATTCATTAAAACGCAGTTATTCAATTCTTTATTGAAAATTTTAAAAATTACAAAAATTCATTCTAACCAACACTTTGAAATTTCTCAAGAATGTCCACCAGATCAGTAAACATTCAATCAGCCAATGAGAGTGCTTTACGTACGCTCTGAGCCACTCACAGCAATCACATATTAGTTCACACTCTGCCTCCCCCATGTATGTAAATGTTCTTGCTCCTTTGCCATTTTATTCCTTTTTTTTCCACTCATAATGTCTGGAAAAAGGCCTGCAACTTCCAGCGAGGGTAGTACATCTATGATGTCTAAGAAAAGCATTAGCATGGATGTGAAATTGTAAGTGATATGGCGTTTGGAAGCTGATGAGCATCAGGTTGATGTTGGTACCTCTTTGAAATTGGCCACATCAACATCAGAACAATTATAAAAATTGCAGGCAAGATGAAAGCTTCTGCAATGACAACCTCAAAGTTATCATCAACGAAGGTGACTCGTTCAAGGAGACTTTTGCTTGAAAAAATGGGAGAGGGACTAAATATATGGGTGGATGACCAAACACAATGTAACATGCCCCTAAGCCAGTTGATAATAATGGAAAAGGCAAGAAGCATCTTCAGTCATATTCAAGAAGAAGAAGAAGAAGATACGTCGGTAACACTCACAGCGAGCAGAGGTTGGTTTGATAGATTTAAACAGTGCAGTAACCTCCATAGCATATGTATCTCTGCTGAAGTGGCTCGTGCAGGCAGCAAGGAAGCCCAAGATTTTCCTACAACACTGAAGGTCACAATATAAAAGGATGATTATCCTCCTGAACTTGTCTTCAATGTGGATGAAACAGGCCTATTTTGGAAAAGAATGCCTTCTCTTACTTTCATCTCCCAAGAAGAGAAATGTGCATCTGGGTTCAAGGCTGCAGAGGACCAGTTAACTCTCTTGCTAAGAGGCAATGCTAAAGGTGACTTTAAGTTAAAGCCAATGATTGTGTACCACCCTGAAACACCACGAGCAATGAAAGGCATTTTAAAGTCAAGTCTACCAGTGATTTCGAAATCAAGCAAGAAAGCCTGGGTGACGATTGATGTTTTTTAAAATTGGCTTGTTTCACATTTTTGTCCAGCAGCGAAGCAATATTGTGAGGAGCATGACCTTGAACCTAAAGCATTGTTGGTGCTTGATAATGCCCCAGGTCACCCTGAGGATCTTGACATGCTTTGGATCTGCATTCCTGTAGAAGTGGTTTACCTTACATGCAGCACCACTTCATTACTCTAACCAACAGATCATGGAGTAATATTGAATTTTAAGGCCTGCTACCTTCGCCACACATTCAACAACTTGTTGAGGAAACAAAAGGTTAAGACTAACAATCCATTAGGCAATTTTGGAAAAGCTACAATGTCATGAAACCTGTAGACAACGTCAGAGTAGCCTGGGTGAAGTAACTTCAAACTGGATGAATGGAGTGTGGAAGAAGCTATGGCCAGAAACATGCAACGATATGCTAGGATTTCAAGTGAGCCCAGTCATCCAAAACATCATTGAACTGGCCAAAGCAGTGGGATTAGAGGATGTTAATGATGGCAACATTGAAGAGTTGCTGCATTCTCATGGTGAGAGCCTTAATAATGAAGAGCTTCAAGAATTGGCAGAGCAACATATCTTGGGTGAATCTGAGGACATGGATGGAGAAGAGAAAACGCCAACAAGAAACCTCACCACAAAGTTTCTCAGCACTAGCATCACCACAATCGCACTAATCATGGACCTGATTGGGAGTGAAGCAATAAGGCAAAGAGAGGTGTTCTGGACATGGTTTCCTGCTACAGAGAACTGCTTCATGAGAGGAAACTTAAAAAAAAAAGACAGTCAAATCTCGATGCCTACTTAAAGAGGAAGCCAAAGTTAGAGGAGGACCCACAGCCTGGTCCCTCCTCTAAGATGTAACCGCCACCCGATTCCCTCCGCTGCTTCTGTGATGTGTTGCTGCTCCACTGATGTACAGGTTAGGCGTACTTGCGTGTTTATTACTCCACAAATTAATGAATATACATAAAATAATATACATCTTAGGTTTCATTCTTTTTTTTAATTCAGCCACACGTCCATTTACATGATGTTATATTAACCCCGCATAGCGCTGATTTACATAGCGCTTCACCTTCAAGGAACGCAGCGTTAAGCGGGGTTTGAGTGTAGTTGTATTATTTAAGAATATAGAAATTAGGTTCTAATCTAATTTTACACAATTATTTACTTTTACCAAAGCAACCTAAATATTGTAATGAAAATAAAATACTGAAAACAGCACAGCAGGCAGCCTTTTGTAATAAGAAATGGTTAATTTTTCAGGTTAAAGATGATTTGTCAGAACTGGAGTAAAGAGAAAACAAGATAAGTTGCAGAGAGGATGGAGGTTAGTTTGGTAATGGATAAGACAAAAGGAAAATCTCTAATAGGGTAGTGCCAGGGTTATAGTACCCATAAACTTCAGATGAAGTTGTCCACTTGACAGAGCACATGAACAAAGAAACATAAAGCAGTGAAATGAAGGCAGTTAGGAAGAGCACAATAAAAGAATGTAAAAGCTGTGAAATTCAAAGCTGCAGGAAATGCTTAGCAGGTTAACTGGTGCTAATGGATAGAGAAAAACTCAGGAATGTTACAGATGGACTTAAAACAGAACTAAGCAGTTCTGATGCAAACAGTAATTTGAAGTTGTAGAACTTGATAGGAGTCCAGAAGGCTGCACCATGCCTAGATGAAAGATGAGGTGCTGTTCTTCAAGTCTGCTTGTAACAGTGCAGGAGATCAGAGTGGCAATGGAAAATTGACACAGGCTTCATCTTAAATTGTCTTGGTTTTTATCAGTTTTTAATTTTTCAGGCTTATTTTCCTTCCTGGCATTCTGTGGTACACAGTCATTTGTGGCTTACAGGAACTGATTTAATCGACCATGTCTTATCACATACTCTAGTATCTGTCTACCTTGAAATGGTGCATGTACCCATAGATAGACAGAACATAATGAAGTCCTGTATGTATTATTCCTGGAGAATAGCTTGAAGGCAGTGTTAAGCTGCTTTTTTATATTGTGTATTAATCTTTGTCTTCTACAGTCTTATTATTGCTTTAGAAACTAGTGCTTCATATCAGTCAGCTATTATATTTCCTTAAAACGTAAAAGTCAATTACTATTGATCCTTTTCCACAACGAATGTTCCCTGTAATGGGAGATAGCCATGGTTATCATCATCCAACTTTCTATCAGTTTGAGATTAGATTACATTCTATGGCACTAGTAGTGCAGCATCTTGGATATCCACCACGGGCTTTGTTAATGTACACTTAGCTGGTGATTTGGCGAGGACCCATTGACATGTCTGTTTATTGTTTCATTTATGAGCTTATTAGACTTTGCAATTTGATTGGTTTACCACATTGACCATAAGGTCATTCCTAGAATGTAAGTTTTCTGGCTAACATGCTGATAGTGTTAGAGATTATGGAACACTCCATGGCACTTTGATGTTCGTCATGAAACTTATGTGGTTTAGGCTGTACACAGTGGGCTGTGTCATTGTATAGGGATGGTTGTGGACTCTTTTGGTTGTAAAGAGTAAATGGCTTTTCTTGCTACTGTTCATTTTTACCCTTTTGTTTTATTGTACTTTTGGGTTTTTAGGTTTCGATCTCAGTCCTTTCCACGCAGACAGCTCCCTCTCTCCCTTTGGTAAGCAGTCAGACCCTCTCGCCACTATTTGCGTGTTCACGTGTTAACATCAGTAGTTTGTACCTGGATGCTTGTATGTCTGCTTGCATTTTCATAGAGGATATTCACGTGACATCAGCAGTCTTTTCAGCGAGTTACTGGTCAAGTGCTAAAAAAGTTTTTTTTAGCATATGTGAACATAATTTTTGTGTTTGCTTTTCTGCCTTAAATCTTAAAGTTTGTCTATAAAATGCATGTCAAAATCAGTTTTCATTCACAAAATATCTCAGAAGTAACAGTTATGATTGTAAATTGTTCTGCGTCATAGTTTATACATACGTAATCAAAATATTTGTATTGTAAGAGTGTAGTGAGTTGAATATAAAAACTGTTGAGGCATGGGAGTATCTTGGCAATTATTGGTAGAATGAGCATGTACATGTCACTGATTATTGGTGCAAAATTCATTTATGAGATTAAATATCTAGGTTTACGAAAAACGAATTTTGCTTGCACCATAGTGTTTATAAGCTGATTCTGTAGTTTGTTCAAAGCTTTCCCAGTCTCAAATATAAATTTTTTATGATGGTTCTTGGTCTCCAAGTCAATCGTACGAAGTGTGGTGACTCCTTAGCATTATAGACTAGAGGATACCTTAGTGCTGACTTTGCTGATTTCATCTGGGTTGCTGTTGTGTCCCATTCTTCTCTCCGCTGATCACCATCAATAACCCCAGACACCAATGGAAAGTGTGCATCTGAGAATTTTGGCTGAGTTCACTATCTGACTTGGCTGTGATATGTTCTAATATTGGCCTGCTTAGGTAAGAGCCACTGAGAGTGAATGAAGATAAAGTTGTCGGCACCTTTTGATTGCTTCCCAGAAGTGTTAAGTACATTCAACAAAGAAGAGTCGAGACATTTTTTGATATAATGGGAGATTATAATTGTGATCAGTATTTTATTTTTTGCATAGAATCAACTATTATTGATGGATTTGGGAAGTTGATACTGTTATATCCATACTAATCTATGCGCAAGCAGTTGAGTTGACTACTGTTAGTTGATACTGTTAAATTCTATTCTATTTTGCTACTTGTCCTGCAGTGTTGAACAATGAGAAGATAACAAAGTTGTAGGCATAAATCTGAAATTGCAAATTGTGACTATTGATGCCTTTGATGGAATGTGTGCTGTCCTATGCATGGTTTCTGAAGACAGTGGCACAATACATAAATCTTGTGCAGTTCCTAATACAGTTCCTATAAAAAGTATTCACCCTCTCCCCCCCCCCCCCCCGGAAGTGTTCATGTTTTATTTTTTTTTGCAACATTGAATCTCAGTGGGTTTAATGGCTTTTTTGACACTGATCAACAGAAAAAGACCCTTTCGTGTGAAAGTGAAAACAGAATACAAAGTGACCTTAAATTAATTACAGATTTAAAACACAAAATAATTGATTGCATAAGTATTCATTCCCCCCTTTAATATGACACAATAAATCATCACTGGTGCAGCCAGTTGATTTTAGAAGTCACACATTAGTTAAATGGAGATCCGTATTTGGAGACCTGTGGGCAGTCAGGGTGTTTCAATTGATTGTAGTAAAAATACACCTGTATCTGGAAGGTCCAACTGCTGGCCAGTCAGTATCCTGGCAAAAACTACACCATGAAGACAAAAGAACACTCCAAGCAATTCCGAGAACAGGTTATTGAAAAGCACAAGTCAGGAGATGGATGTAAGAAAATTTCCAAGTCACTGAATATCGCTTGGAGGACGGATAAGTCAATCATCAAAAAATGGAAAGAATATGGCACAGCTGTAATCTGCCCAAGGCAGGCCATCCTCAACAACTGAGTGACTATGGAAGAAGGGGGACTAGTGAGGGAGACCACCAAGTAACTTATGACAACTCTGGAGGAGTTACAAGCTTCAGTGGCTGAGATGTGAGAGTCTGCACATACAACAGCTGTTGCCCAGGTGCCTCACCAGTCGCAGCTTTATGGAACAGTATCAAAGAGAAAGCCACTGTTGAAAAAAAACTCGCATGAAATCTCTGCTAGAGTTAGCCAGAAGACGTGGGAGACTGAAGTCAGCTGGAAGAAGGTTCTGTGGTCTGATGAAAATAAAATTGAGCTTTTTTGGCCATCAGACTAAATGCTATGGTTGTCATAAGCCAAGCACCATGCATCATCAAAATTACACCATCCCTACCTTGAAGCATGGCGGTGGCTGCATCATGCTGTGGGGATGTTTCACTGCAGCAGGCCCTGGAAAGCTTGTGAAGGTAGAAGATAAAATGGATGCAGCAAAATACAGGGAAATCCTGGAGGAAAACCTGATGCAGTCTGCAAGAAAACTGACTTGGGAGAAGATTTGTTTTCCAGTAAGACAATGACCCCAAGCATAAAACCAAAGCTACACAGGAATGGCTTAAAAACAACAAAGTTAATGTCCTGGAGTGGCCAAATCAGAGTCCAGAATTCAATCCAATTGAGAATTTGTGGCTGGACTTGAAAAGAGCTGTTTACTCACGATCCCCATGCAATCTGGCAGAGCTTGAGCGGTTTTGTAAAGAAGAATGGGGAAAAATTGCAGTGTCCAGATGTGCAAAGCAGATAGAGACCTATCCACATAGACTCAAGGCTATAATTGCTGCTAAAGGTGCATTACTAAGTATTGATTTGAAGGGGGTGAATACTTACGCTATCAATTATGTTGTGTTTTATATTTGTAATTAGTTCAGATCACTGTGTGGAGATCTACTTTCATCTTCACATGAAAGAGTCTTTTCCTGTTGATCAGTGTCAAAAAAGCCAAGTTAAATCCACTGAGATTCAATGTTGTAAAACAATAAAACATGAAAACTTCCAAGCGGAGGGGGTGAATACTTTTTATAGGCACTATAACTCATTCAGTGGAAGTTTGCTTTTTGCTGGAATTCCTTTCTGCATTGTTATCTATCAGAATAGCCTGTAAAGCATTTTGCAATTCACTTGAAGGCAAGAAGATTGCCTGTATGAAGATTTATGCTCAATTGGGATGCCAGTATATCGAATTGGAGTAACCATTTGGGAAATGAGAATTCGTCAGTAACCAAACTGAAGTATTAAGAAGGTAGTACCTGCATAAGGAATTGAGCTTATTGTCCCATCGTTAATTTTAATACGAGCTTTGTTTTAGCAAAGGCAAATTTTTAAAAAGTAACAATTTGTAAGTACAAAGGAGGTAATAGTTTGATTATCAAGCAAGCTAGGTTTTTCAGGGGAACCCCATGCCTTAGGTCTGGTCATTTCAATTGGAAATAGCTCATAAACACAATGATGTATTCTGTGAAACATGAATTTAGCTAGCTCCGACCAAGAGACTGGCTTGAGATTTTAACTGAAACCAGAAGGTGACCGTCAGAAGGTTTAAGTAAGGGGATAAAATATGGGAACTGTTCCAAAGTTTTAAGGTGGTTATTTGTTTTCCTTGGTTTTTGTTACCTGCCTCCAATGTAAAACTTCCCTTATATACTTTCCCTTGTGTAGCAATTGGCTTTGGGCCTACTTTTTTTTACATTGTAACCAAGGGTAGTTCAGTCGCAGTGGTGATATTTCAGTTTTGTTCATGTTTCAAATATTGGTAGCTAATCCAGTATTTAAATTTGAACATCAGAACACAATTTCCGAATAATGTCGCAAGCTGGAACTGTAGACATTTGAATTAATTCAGAATGTTGGTGTAATTCAATATGTTGAGGTGCACCTATAGTGGTGCTTGTGTTCCTGGCAAATACCACTCAAAGCCTTGGAGAAATGCTGTCTTCTTGATCTGTATGCATCTCTTGCTTCACTCAATCTCCAAGGTATCCATGTTGACCAAAAAATAGAAAAGCAATTCAGTTCCACTTCCACCTCTTGAGCTGTATCCTTTATAGACTATAACACAAAGTACTTTTAAAATGGAATATAATATTTATGCTGGCATCACCTTTTCAGGGAGTGTGTTTTAGACCTCCTCTATTGTCTGCTGTAATTTTTTTCACCAATTATCTGTAATCTGTATCCCCAAATTATTGACTTTTGTACAGAGGGATTTGGGTCCATTTTGTCAAGTATGTTTCTGTCCATCATAATCCCCCCCCCCCACCAAAAACCTCAATCTGTCCTCAACCTTAGCTGTTCCAAGGAAAACAGCTGCAGTCTGTCTGATCTCTTCTTACACCTGAACTTTTCCAGCCCTGGCAAAATTCTTGTCTTTCTCCTCCTGAACCAATGCTAGTGTCACCACATCTTCCTTAAAATGCAATGACAAGCATTGTCCTCATTACACAAACTGTAGCCAGACTAATATTTTGTGCAATTCAAGCACAACCTCCTGTCTTTGTATTCTGTATCAGCCTGTGAAGTAAAAGTGTGTTTTCTTAATCATCATCATTAGCTATCCTGCTGCCTTCAGGAATCTTTGGAGCATGTGCTCCAAGCTCCCTTTTTTCCTTTGCGCTCCTGTAATTTACCATTTATTCTGTACTAGATTTTTTTGCCCTCCCCAAATGTGTTGCATTTCTCAGGATTTAATTCCAGTCAGCCCTTTGCTTGTGTTTATTGCAATCACCTTGTGAAATACTACCCACTTACAATTACTTGCAGTTGGTTTGCCTGGACAGATTATCATTGAGGAGCTGAACATGGTATTAGTGTAGCTTTATGAGTATTTCATACATTTAATTGATTCTTTGGGAACCTGTTTGGCCTGTAGCTTTATAACTACTTAGGAAATGTAGATTTGTTTTTGAAATCTAAATTGTGTGCATGCTTTCATTTCTAATACTGAAATATCACTTAAATTAAGAAAGTTATTTCAAAGCAAATCCTTGGCTTTTTCTTTGGAGTCTTTGGATTTTTGAAAAATTATTTTTTGAAGGTCTCAGAGGACAATTATTACAGTCCAACTGTTAAGCCAGCAATAATGCATGAGATCTCTGGTTTGGATAGCTGTTAGATAGCGACTTTACCAACTGAGCCACTGATGGAGTTTTTGTCCACTTCTTAGAAGAACCTTCTAAATTACAAATGCCAATCATTTGTGAGTTTTGTGACCTTCGTTTATGAGCTGAAAATGACATTCCCAAGTAACAAAGCCATTACATTTCAGTGGTGTACATAATAAGCAGCACTATTTATAGAATGTTGTGCATATAGTCTGTTTCCACGGTCATAAATAGAGTGTCTCAGAGTGCTGTGCTCCACCTTGTATTTTGAGTGGAAATAGGACTTAATGAATTTAATAAGCAGGCCTAAGACCGCTGACATTACTCTGTTGTGAATGTTAACAGTCACATCATATTTTGGGTTTGTATTTGTTATTTGACTAATTCTCCACAAACTTATCATAATTTTGAAAACCTCTTGTCATTTCCTTTGGAAGTAAAGAAAACTATTCATATCAAACCTTATATTTGAGGAGCCAACCTACATTTTTTTTCCCCGTTTCACTTTTAAATATTATTGTCTATACATCTGCCAAAGAATCGGTTTGGTAACTTATCATGGTACTCCTTTCTTTAAGCTGGGATTGACGTCTCATCCATAACGGATGAGCTTTCATCCAGTCATCCTGATGAGAACTCAAAGCGAAATCAAGCTTTTAATGATGTTCCAGTGGAGGGTGCTCTCAGCTCAGATCTTGACAAGATCGTAACAGAGGGTAGGTATTAAAGCATTTTTTAAAAAAAAACATTCTAAGGTTGGGATAGGGGTGAAATTGCTTTTGGGATTTGTTGAAGCTGCATATTACAAGATAAAGATGTATAAAGTTACAGTTCAATGTTTATGTTTTTATTTTTGCCATCTGACCTTTAGAATACTGATATGCAGGATAAAAGATTAAAAGTGACAGCAAGTCACCTGGAGTTGGACTTTCAAATTTTCTGATGTGCTTGGTAGTTTCCTGAACTCTCATCTCTCCCTTTCTCCCTAACAAAACGTTCACTTTACTCATTTTGTTTTCTGTAGTTTCGGCCCAAATTTGTTTCCAGTATCCCAACCTGACATACCTGAACATTTCTAGTCCAGAACTGTTTTATTCATTTATCAGCAAAATTATTTAGACATCATCAGATGAAACATAGCTGTGCACACCTCAACTTAAATTATTCATTGCTTTCAGGTGATCCTGAAGAGCAAGTTGTAACCCTTGGCTGATTTCCTTGATCATGAAAGATTTTCAAAAACCTCATTCCCCTTTCTCCTTGGTCTTAATATGTGTCAGGAGCTGAATAGATAGATAGATAGACTTTTGCCTTCATTACGTTTCCTTCTCCCTTTTCCCACATATTCCTGAACCTGTCCTTCTGTATGATCCATTATGCCTCCCAATTTTTCCTTCTCCAAACCATCGTCCACGAAGTCCACATCCTCCTCCTTGGAATTGCATTTTCACTAAATGCTCATTATTCAACTCTTGTTCCAGAATTGTATACTAGCTGATCTAAATAGCTTTGTTTCCCCCAGATGTTGGTCTTGCTTCTCTTCAAAAGGACCAGTGTCTGCCTTTCTAAAATCTTACTCTTAACTCCTTTTGTTCCAACTACTGTTCCATATGTTACCTCCCTTTCTTTAGTCTTTGGTGGTTTTATTCCCCAAATCGGTTCATCTTTCTCACATTTGAATCTTTTCCATCAATATTCTGGCTCTGGAATAGCATGAAAATGGCCCTACTGGAATTATTTATGTCTCTAATGGATTATCATTTCATTTCCTACTTTCTTTTAGCTTTGAGAAGGGTGAACCTAAGTTGATGCCTTTGGTTGAAGGTACTTGCAACTATAGCTTTTTTTTTATACAAGTTCTGCTCCTTCCCCAACTTTGGTCTGCATCTTGACCAGACTGTATTTGGCTTCACTGTAAACTTTGGTCCTCAGCCAAACAACTTTCCTGTGTTCTCCTCCACAAAGATGGATGATTCCATCCCTATCACTTCACTTGACAAAATCTCTGCTTCAGTCCAGCTGTGATTGGATGTTTAGGGTATTGATATCTTGCTCTGTTTTACGCAACTCTCTGCTACCCTCACATCCCAAAATAACATTTCCTTTTGATTCTGCTTTTAGTTGTTCTGAAATTTAATTCTACTGCCTGCCCCCCAAGCTGAAAATACACGTCTTTATATTTTCTTCCTTTTAAGTTCTTGCTTTAAACCACATCTGTACCAACACACTTTCTTGTGGTATTTGGTATACATGTGGCAGTTATGTGAAGTGCCTTGAAATGTTTTTATTTGATATAAACCAATATTGTTCTTGGCAATAAAGTTGTCAATGGAAATCTTGAGCATTTTTGGTCAATTTCCAGCACATCTACTTCCCTCTCTCCATGTCATATTTCAAAAAGGTGCTGACTTTTGGTGCTATATTCTAAAATATAATTTCCAAGGTGTTGAGAGAAGGAAGTGTAGCATTGTTTTGACTTTGCTAATCATCCAAAAGCAGATTGTGAATGCCCATTTGAAAACTAGTTGATCCATAAAGGGGGCATTGGACCCACAAGGAGCTGGCTATAAAGGAATGCATTTGTTTTTATTTTTTTAAATCTGGTTTAAGCTTCTAGCATGTTGATGTTTAGAATTTGTTTAATAATTTAATTGATATAATAGCTTCACTGTTACATCTCCAGAATAAATTCTTTCTTCATTCAGAACTGGCACAAATGGAGAGTAAAGATGTGCAGCAGCTCTTCACTGATGTTCTGGGATCACAGGGAAATCATCCACTTCCAGAATCAACACTGAGTAGTGTCAAAACAGTATCTGAAAGCCATCTTCTCACTTCCCATGGGTTAGGAGAACTCATCAGACCTTCATTAAGCCAGCAATCTCTACTTCCTGGTAAAGGGAATACATATTTTTCATAGTTTTTTTTTAAGCTATTACATATCAGCTGTATTAGATCATTCAATAGATTACTTGGCTGTGCTTGAACCTATTGGTTTGAGCTTCACTGTTTTTTTAAATTCTTGTACATATTATTTATTTCATTCCAACTCATCTACAATTCATTTCAGCCATGGAAAGCTCATACTCTATTATCTCATCCTTTCCCTTGTGATGTTCTGCAAGCATGAGTTTAACTGTGCTGCCCAGGGCTCTTGTAGTCTGTCTCACATCAGATTGTATTCATAATTAAATATGCAGCTGGTGTGCTAGTGCTAAATGTAGCTATATTTGGGTGGAATACTTCAGTTTTGGAAGAACTTTGGTTGGTTAATGCAAAGAGAAACTTGGGAAAGCTTGATCAGGTTGCCAAGTTTTCCTGTTGTGTTTCTTTGTCTATTTAACTGCCTGTTCTGTACCTGATTGTGTACTGTTTCTCCAAGCACTTGCTATTCACTCTGTTTGAATGTTTCATAATTTGCCAAGATGTGAAAGAGGACAGCAAGAGAATTGTTGGCGATGGTGAAAGAAATCCTGAACATTTAAGAAGTTCTTTGTACCAAAGAGTTTGTGTTTGGCCTGAACAATATAGGCTGCATTTGCTAGGATAAATCAGGTTGTTATTTAATGTTTAAAATCAGATATTTTGTCAAAAATACATGATTTCTATTAGATGGGAGCACCATTGAAGGTACTCCTTTCTATCTGAGTCTCTTGCTAGCATCCTTTGAAAATATTTTCTGTAGTAAGTGAGGAGCAACGCCATTAGGTCACTCTGCCCTTTCTGCCCCTGATTGTTCGTTATTCTAGGACTTGGGTTGTACTCTTGAGGCATGACGGATTCAAGACATCTTAAGTATTCTTGACAATTGTATTTCTACACCCAGCTGCTCTTGTTGGAGCACCAGCACCTTCCTCACTGTATAACGTTTTAGTTCTCTAGATTCTCTCTTATGGCTACTTGCAACCTAAATATTTAAAAGCACCAGCTCCATCCTTTTTACTGACATCTTACCCAGCAAGAACTGATACAAGTATTTCCCTAGTAGGTTTTTCTAGAAAGTGGGCATAGCCTGAATGCTTCTACAGTACTCAATGTTTTTTATGTCTAGTGCTCCATGTGCCCCACACACTACTCTGGATATTGCCCTTCCTGATGGTTACACATGACATTTGAGGTATCTGATAATATAAATTAAGAAAAAAAAGCAGAAGAGATAAATTAGCATTAAACATTCAGGGATTACTTTACACAAGTAACTTAGCAAGATCAAAGAGACTTCAGGTATTGGTTTTAATCATAAAATATTAGTGTAGTTACGAAGAGGGATACGGTACAATATAAATGTTAGTTCAGGATCCTGGATTGGTTCATTAGCAAGTTCAAGCCCCGCAATGTTCAGGGAGGCTTTTTGAATTATGTTAAAGTAAATATGTTGTGGAATAGAAAGTGATTAATATTAATGATCCTGAAATTACTGCGTTGGAGTAGGTTTTCTGCACTCATTAGCTGCTCTGGCCTGTGTGTGACTCCAAACCCAAAGTGATGGTTTGAAATTTAACTGCCCTTTGAAACAATCACTCAATTCAAGGGTTGGATGTTAAATGTTGGGCTTGCCAGAGATATCAAAAGTTCTAGGTAAAATTTATTATCAGAATACATACAACCCCGAGATTCTTTTTCCTGTGGGCATACTCAACAAGTCTATAGAACAGTGAACTGTAGACAGGATCAATGAACAACAAACAGTGTAAACAAATATAAATAAATAGCAATAAATAATGAGTATGAAATAGCATGAAGTAACAAGATAAAGGGTCATTAAAGTGAGACCATTGGTTGTGAGAACACCTGAAATGGAATAAGGGTAGTTATCCTCTTTTATTCGAGAGCCTGATGGTTGAGGGGTAGTAACTGTTGAACCTGGTGATGCGAGTCCTGAGACTCCTGTACCTTCTACTCTTGATGGTAGCAGCGAGAAAAGAGCATGGCCTGGGTGGTGAGGATCTTTGATGGATGCTGCTTTTCTATGGCAACATTTCATGTAGATGTGCTCAAAGGTTGGGAGGGCTTTACCCATGATGTATGGCTAAATCCACTACATTTTGTAGGATTTTCTACTCAAAGTCATTAGAAGATCTTGCAAAATAAAGTTTAATGCATTGGAGGTTCAATCTTAAGGATGTGCTAGCCATGACAGGTCCTGAGTTATTAAGAGCCCAGGCAAGCATAGGTAACATACTTCAGAGACAAAGGTGTTGATGGGATGATTTGATTAAACTGTTTCAAATTAATAAATAATTGAATATGAATAGGAAAGAATTCCTGGTATTACAGAAACCTAAAGTTCAAAGTAAAATTTATTACCAGAGTACACGTGTCACCATATACAACCCTGAGGTTCTTTCTCCTGCAGCCATACTTCGCAAATCTATAGGATAAAAACTGTAAACAGGATCAACGAACAACAAACTGTTGAAATGCAACTATAAATAAATAGCAATAAATAACAAGAGTGTGAAATAACAAGTTAGAGTCCTTAAAGTGAGATCATTGGTTGTGGGAACATCTCAATAGAAGAGTGTAGTTATCGTCTTTCATTCAAGAGTCTGGTGGTTGAGAGGAAGTTAGCTGTTCTAGAACTTGGTGGTGCGAATTCTGAGGCACTTGTACCTTCTGCCTCAGGGTAGCAGCGAGAAAAGAGCATGGCCTGGGTGATGGGGTTCTCTGATGATGGATGCTGCTTTCCTGCGACAGTGTTTCATGTAGATGTGCTCAGTGGTTGGGAGGCTTTACCCATTCTGTACTGGACCGAATCCACTACTTTTTGCAGGATTTTCCGCTCAAAGGCATTGGTGTTCACGTACCAGGCCGTAATGCAACCAGTCAATACCCATTCCACTACACAAATATAGAAGTTTGTCATTTTTTTTTGTGTCATGCTAAATCTCTGCAGCCTTCTAAGGAGGTAGAAGTGCTGTTGTGCTTTCTTTGCAATTGCATTTATATGATGGGCCCAGGACAGGTCCTCTGAGATAGTGACACCCAGGAATTAAAGTTACTGACCCTTTCTACCTCTGATCAGTACCAACTCGTGATCCTCTGGTTTCCCCCTCCTGAAGTCAGCAGTCATCACTGAAGTCCTTGGTCTTGCTGACAGTGAATGAGAGGTTGTTGTTACGACACCACTCAGCCAAATTTTCAATCTTTCTTCTATATGCTGATTCATCACCACCTTTGATACGGCCCACAATGGTGGTGACATCAGCAAACTCAAATGTGGTATAAAGCGAGTAGTGCAGGAGGCTAAGGACACAGCCTTGTCTGTTGTGCACCTGTGCTCATGGAGATTGTGGAGGAGATGTTTTGGCCAGTCCAAACTGACTGATAGAATTTAAATGTGTGAAATGTTAATTGAAGGAGATGATTATAGGTGGTCATGTCAAACAGAAGTTATTACTATGATTGAATTCACCTTTGTTTTTATTAACTAAAGGACTGGGTAATGCAAACCGTATTCTAATCAAGATAACCACCTATTTTCTGTGTGTTTCTTGTGCATCTTGGAACTGAGTAAGGTTTCTATTTTCCTTTTATATTCCACAGGAGGGACAGTGGCTGTTGGGCAACTTTCTCTTGGTGGTTCTCTGGCACAGACCTCATCTTCAGCAGGGGAGTCTTTTCCTAATGTCTGTCAGTCACCATTTCTTGAAAGCAGGTAATTTTTTTTTTATTTTTTGGTTTAATTACAAATAATGCTGGTGATGATTTACAGATTTGAAGCTGTTATGAAAACTCAACTTTCCTTCTCCAGTCTTGGTGTCAATATGTGCTGCAGGAAGAGCCTCAGTAAAAGCAAAAAGCAAAGCTTGCAATTTGAATACTGTGAAGTGTTAAATGTGAAACACACCTTCTTAGTGACGGTATCGAAGTTTTTTTTCCCATAGTGCTGGAATTGTCAACCAAATGGAAAAGTCTAGTTTCTTTTCGCCCAGTTGTAAAGTATTCACTCCCAATGAAGAAATGTAAGTTTATACAGCCCAGACATAATTGTCATAAAGTGCAGGAGTACTGCTAGAAATTAACTAAAAGGTTAGCCTTTTAGCCCAAGATGGTGATCATTTCCTTCTGTATCAGTAGGCATCCTCAATCCCAGGGAGTCATGGGTTTGTGCCTCTGGTGGACTGTGTCCTCTCCAGGGCACAAGCCTGGGTGGGAAGATTTGAAGAACCGGCTATTGCCCATGCAGCAGGTTTCCCCCTCTACATCACTGATATAGTCCAAGGGAAGGGCAAGCGCTAATACAGCTTGGCACCAGTATCGTCGCAGAGGTTGCCAGAGCGAAGTTGTAAACACCAAACTGCCTTAGGGACTCCAGTCCAGATTATTTCCTCGCAGTTTGCTTCTGAAGCCTTTCGCATGGGTGAGTATGGCTGCAAGGCAGCGGAGGTTTAAAATCAGAGTTTTCCTTCTAGGTGGGCTGCCATCCAAGGATGATGAGCCCCACCTGCCCGTAGCAACTGGTTTTGAGGCACCAATGGTCTGCTTTGCCCCTTCTCTTGTCAGTAGAAACAGTTTTGCTGGGCCGAGTAGCCAAGCCACATGAGAATGCCAAGAGTTGGACTTGGTTGTCAGAAGGTGTTAGAGCCGCACGCCATTTGGAGCACTTTATAGGTAGTGGGTGCTTATCCCCACTACCACCCCCCGGCTATGACAACCTTAGGAGCCTCTGCTGTATCAGTACCTGACAAAACCCTAGTTGCACTTGAATGGTTGATTGAAGATGAGTGGGGAAAGTACCAAATATCTAAGCATCAGATTTCAAAAATGATGCAAACTACCTAGCTTAGGTTATTAGATTAGTTAGTTTGATTCTCAGCATTCTTAACCAATGTTATTTTGGAGCTATGTTACCCCAAATGGACTGTGCATCTCAGTTTCCTCTAAGAAGATAGTGGTCAATCGTTAATTCTATTATCTGTTGAGAACATAACAGTATCAGGAACTCAATATGAGTGATAAGTTGAGAATTATGATTGAACATATAACTGCTAAAATCTTTACCACCTTGAAGATGTATCATATCCCTTGTTGCAGTTGTTTTATCAGATGCAGGTGCAAAGCTACACTGATGCCACTGTACATCAGTGGCAGCTACTAAATCCAGGAAACAATGTGTTCTTCAGCGTCCTAACACCTGTCATTCTCAAACCTTTTTTTTTTTGCAGAATAGGTTTATTTTGGATAGATTGTAAAGTGCAATGCACATTGTAGGTATTTTGTACGTAATGATGTTTTTCATTAATGTACAGGGAAAGGAGTATCCCTTTCAGCCCAGATAGTGGAGAGCAACAGAGCCCATGGACAACTCCAGCTACACCAGCTACTCCAACCACCCCAACTACCCCCACCACTCCTACAGAGGGAGATGGGGATGGACTTTCCTATAACCAGCGAAGTATATTGAGATGGGAAAAAGATGAAGCTTTGGGAGAATTATCAACCATATCACCTGTTCTCTACGCAAATATCAACTTCCCTAACTTGAGGCAAGATTACCCAGGTATGCTGTCTCCTGTTTACAGTTTATGAGATTAGTTGAATAAAAAACTTAATATTTTAGGTGGGGAAAAACCCTTTGTCATATATTCTGACCAAAGGTCAACAACTGCAAATGTTATGTATGTTTCTCTTTCTGTAGAGGCCGCTTGACCCACTAATTGTTTCCAGCGTATTCTGTTTATTTTATTTCAGATTTTCTGTGTTTGTAGATTTTTAACTTTCTTTGTAAGGTTAGTTAATTAAGATTTTCACACCAGTTTTAGTTGTAAAATACATAAAAATATTTAAATTCTTATAGTTGCTGGTAATCTCAAGCAAGTTGAAGCTCCTTGATTTTTGTTTTCATGATTTCTTCAGACTGGGCAAGTCGTTGTAAACAGATCACTAAGATTTGGAGGAAGGTCCCAGCAGCTGATAAAGCACCATTTCTGGTAAGTGCTTATCACCTTGGCACATAATCTTGAGATCTCATCATGGTAAAAATTGTTGGCAAAAACTGATAGAAACTTGGGTAAAATTCTGCTTGTATATCACTCTGCATGGCATGGCAATTGAACAAGGCAACCATAGGAAGTTTATTTTTTCCATCAGGTTTTGTTTTAGGAACTAGAGTGGGGTTTTGTGTTCATTTTCTGAAATGAATTTGAGAACATGGAACAGTACACTACAGTATGGGTCCTTCGACCCTGATGTTGTGCCACTATTAATCTAATCCTTCCCTCATACACATCCGATAACCTTCCATTTTTCTGACATCCATATGCATATCAGAGTCTCTTAAATGTCTCTATTGTACCAGCCTCTATCACCTCTCCTGGCAGTGCATTTTGGGGACCTACCACTCTGTGTATTTAAAAAAAAATACCTCTGACATCATACCTTAAATGGATGTCCTCTGGTATTGGCCATTGCCACCCTGGGGAATAGGTACTGGCTGACCACTCACTGTATGCCTCTCATAATCTTATACACCTCTTTCAAGTTGCCTGTCATCCTTCTTCGCTCCAAAGAGAAAAACCTCCTTGCTCAATCTACCTTCATAAGACCTGTTCTCTAATCCAGGCAGCATCCTGGTAAATCTCCTCTGTACACTCTAAAGCTTCCATGTTCTTCCTATAATGAGGTGACTAGAACTGAATTTAATACTTAAAATTTGGTCTAATCAGAGTTTTGTAAAGTTGCATCAGTACCTCATGGCTTTTAAACTCAATCCTCCAACTAATGAAGCCCAACACACCATAAGTCTTGTTAACCACCCTATCAACTTGCACAGGAACTTTGAGGGATCTATGGATATGGACCATTAACCCTGTACCCTACCTTCAAGTTCAACCTTCCAATATGCATCACTTTACAATTTTCCAGATCGAATTCCATCTGTCAATTCTCTGCCCAGCACTGCATCCTGTCTATACACCATTGTAACCTACAACAACCTTCTACACTATCCACAACACCACCTACCTTCATGTAATCTGCACACTTACTAACCCACCCTATTTCTTCATCCAAGTCATTCAACAAAATCACAAAGAGCAGAAATCCCAGAACAGATCCTTGTGAAACACGAGTCACCGTCCTCCAAGCAAAATACACTTCATCTACTACCACTCTCTGTTATCTGTGGGCTAGCCAATTTCGAATCCACATCCACCACTCTTAGTTTTGTTTTGTTACCACCTCAAAAAAATTGATTCGTGAAGCAAGACCTGGCCTTTCACAAAACCATGCTGAATATCCCTAATGAGAGTGCGCTTCTCCAAATGCTCATACATACTGTCTCTTAAGAATTGTCTCCATTAGTTTCCTCATCAATGATGGAAGACTCACTGGTTATAATTGCATAGTATTATCCCTATTACCTTTCTTGAACAGCAGAGCAACTTTTGCTACCCTCTAATATTCTGGTACTACTCTGGTGGCCAGGGAGGATGCAAAAGCACCCCAACATTCTCTTCTAGCCTCCCATAGTAACCTTGGGGTCTATCCTATCCAGGGCCCAGGACTTGCCTATCCTCACATTTTTTTTTAAGAAGCTCCAAGCTCTTTTTTTTAACCTTGATGTGTTTCAGCATATTAGGTTGATTCCACTCATTAATCAAATTCCCTTTCCCTGTAGAACACTGAGATGAAGTATTCACTGAGGATCTCCCCTTAGCTCCTCCACTTCAGGCTCGTTTTCCCACCTTTATTCTTGACCAGTCTGAACCTCACTCTAGTTATCCTCCTGTTCTTCAAATGCGCATAGAGTGCCTTGGGGTTTCCTTAATCCTACTTCTCTCCTAAGTTCCTTCTTAAGCTATTTCTTGGCTACTTTGTAACACTCAGGAGTCTTGTCTGATTTTTGCTTCCGAAACCGTAAGGATGTTTCTTCCTTTCTCTTGACTGAATATTACACCTTGTCAACCATGGTTCCTTCACCCTAGCATCTTACGGAATAAACTTATCCAGATCCCTTTGCAAGTGTCCCAGAGAGCCTTCACCTTTCAGTTGTTCATTTCCTTGAGAACATGATCCTAATTATGCTCCCTAGTTCCTGCCTAGTACCATTTTAATTAACCCTACCCATTTAAATACTTTACCATACTGTCTTCTGCTATTCTTGTCCAAAGTTCGAGTTGTGGTAATTGTTTCTAAAATGCTCACCTGACCAGTTTTATTGCTGAGTGCTAGATCTATTACAGCCTCTCCTTCAGTTGGCCTATCTATGTACTGTGTCAGGAATCCTTCCTGGGCACGTCTTACAAGCTCTGCCCCATCTAAAGCTTTTGTTACTAAAGAGTTGTCAATCAGTATTAAGGAAGTTGAAGTCTCCCATGACGACAACCCTGTTAATTTTGCACCTTGCCAAAATATGTATGCCTACTCATCTACTCTGTTTCCCAGTGGCAAATTTGGGTGCTGATATAATGCTCCCAACAGAGTAGTGCTCCCTTCCTATTTCTGACTTACATCTACACAGCAGACTCAGTAGATGTCCCCACTCCCCCCTTTTCCCTCCCTCCCTGTTCCTTATAACACGTTTAAGCCCTGAAACATCAAGCAGGCGCTCCTGTGCCGGACAAATCTCCGAAAAGGCCACAGCATCATAATTCAGGGGTTCCATTGTTTTAGGAGCAACGGAGCAGGAAGATTAGAGAAGTAGAGGCGTTACTAGTTAGGGAAAATGTCACGGCAGTGCTCAGGACAGACTGGAGAACTCGTCTAGTGAGGCATTATGGGTGGAACTGTGTAATCAGAAAGGTATGACCACATTAATCAGGCTGTATGGCAGACCACCCAGCAGAGAGATTTAGAGGAACAACTTTGTAGAGAGGTTGCAGACTGTAGCAAGGGACGTAAGGTTGTTATAGCAGGTGATCTTAATTTGCCACATATTGACTGGGAATCCCATAATGTAAAAGGACAAGATGGGTTAGAGTTTGTGAAATGTGCTCAGGAAAGTTTCCTTAATCAGTACGTAGAATGTCTTAATGAGAGAGAGTCCAATAATTAATCTGCTATTAGGGAATGAGACAGGGCAGGTGATAGTAGTTTGTGTAGGTGAACGCTTGCATCTAGTGACTACAGTGCCATTAGTTTCAAAGTAAGTATGGAAAAAGATGGGGTCTGGTCCATGAGTTGAGATTCTAAATTGGAGAAAGGCGGATTTTGATGAAATGATCTGGTAAGTATGGATTGGGACGGGCTAGCCTTCAAAAGTGGAATTTTGAGCGAAGAAATCTTGAATGTGCTTGTCAAAATAAAATGTAAAGGGAACCTTAGTTTTCAAGAGACAGAGATATTGAGGCCCTGGTTAAGGGGAAAAAAAAAAGCAGGTGCATGGCAGGTATAGGCAAGTAGAATCAAATGAGGTGCTTATGGAATAAGAAATGCAAGAGAACATTTAAGAAAGAAATCAGGAAGACTAAAAGAAGGCATGCAGTTGCCCTAACAGACAAGATGAAAGAGAATCCTAAGGGATTCTACAGATAAGAGCAAAAGGATTGTTAAGGACAAAGTTGGTCCTCTGGAAGATCAGAGTGGTAATCCATGTGTGGAACCAAAAGAGATGGAGGAGATCTTAAAATTTTTTGCATCTGTATTTACTCAGGAGATGGACACAGTGTCTATAGAGGTGAGGCAAAGAAGCATCAACTTCTTTGACCCTATATAGATTATAGAGGAGGAGGAGGTGTTTGCTGTCGTGAGGCAAATTAGGGTGGATAAATCCTCAGGGATTAACAAGGTGTTCCCTCAGACACTGGGTGGCAAGTGCAGAAATTGCAGAGGCCCCAGCAAAGATATTTAAATCATCCTTAGCGACAGAGGAGGTACCAGAGGATTGGAGGATAGGCAATGTTGTTCTGCTGTTTTAAACAAAAATGCTCTAAAAATTGGTGAGTTGATGGAGAAGATCCTGAGAGGCAGGATTTATGAACATTTGGAGAGGCAAAAAATTGATCAGGAATAGTCGGCATGGCTTTGTCAAAGGCAGGTCGTGCCTTATGAGCCTGATTGAACTTTTTGAGGATGTGACTAAACACTGATGAAGGTAGAGCTGTAGATGTAGTGTATATGGATTTCAGCAAGGCATTTGATAAGGTAATCTATGCGAGGCTTATTGAGAAAGTAAGGAGGCATGGGATCCAAGGGGACCTTGCTTTGTGGATCCAGAATTGGCTTGCCCACAGTAGGCAAAGAGTGGTTGTAGATGCGTCATATTCTGCATGGAGGTGGGTGACCAGTGGTGTTCCTCAGGGATCTGTTCTGGGACCCCTTCTCTTTGTGATTTTTATAAGTGACCTGGATGAAGAAGTGGAGGGATGGGTTAGTAAATTTTCTGATGACACAAAGGTTGAGGGTGTTGTGGATAGTGTGGAGGGCTGTCAGAGGTTACAGGTTATGGCTTGACAAATAGAGGAATGTTATGTGTCTCTCAAAAGGAATTTTTGTTCTGTCAAATTCACACATAACTAGAGTCACACTGCTCTTACTTTGCACAGTATACTACGTGTCAAGACTATCATTGACCATTCTCAGCCAGACTTGTGGCTCCCATTCATTCTCAGAGTCACAGACTCAGCATCTTCCATAGCAGGTGTTATCATGGTTTCTCTCTGATCCCAGTTTCTTGTGTTTTTCCAGGGTTCAGTAAATAGTTGAATCCTGTTTACAAGACCTAACTTCAACCTATTAGTTTTCTTCAGTTCCAATGAGACAGTACCTCATTTGGGCATAGAATATAAGTGCAACGAGGTTTTGGTACAATATTATAAAACATTGGTTAGGCCACTGCTAGAATATTGTGTGCAGTTCCAGTCATTGTAGATTGTGATTGCACTTGAGAGAGTACAAAGGAGGTTCATTCAGATGTTGGCCTGGGGCAGAATATTGCAGATAAGAAGAGAGATGGGATAGGCTAGGCTTGTTTTCTTGGAGCAGAAGAGGCTGATGTAAGACCTGATTTAGGTATGCAGAATTATGAAAGGCCTAGATTGGGTAGTTGATGGGAAGTTTTCCCCATAGCAGAGATGTCCTTAACACCAGAGGGCATAGGTTTAATTGAAGTGAAAGTTAAGAGGGGAATCTTGAGAGATTCTTATCATCCAGATGCACTTCCTGATGGGTGGTAGAAGCAGGTGGTTGGGGTATCAGGGTTAGCAGTTGGATTACTGAGACATCGTAAACTATGGACCAAGTACTGATAAATGGGATTAATGTTGATGGGTATCTTATGGTTGGAGTAGACAGACTGATTTCTGTGATAGTCCATTTTGTGTTGACCCATTTTCCCCCCCATTTTTCCCCCATTTCTCCCCATTTTTTTCCTGTTGCAGCTCAACAAACTACTGCAAAGTATGATCTTCATTTTCCATTAAACCCATAATTGAGTATACTTGTTATTGGTACTGAGCCAATTGGAGGATTGTGGAATTGTGTGCTTCCAACAGTTATATAAAGACCTCATTCCCTAAGTGTTCTCGTCAGCAAGTCACATTACTTGGGAATTTTGCTGTCTCAAAATGAGCTTCAAGATATTTTGTTATTACCATAGTAACAAGCCAGCTCCTCTGCCAATTTGGTTTGAAATTCCATCAAAATTAGAATATACATTTCATAACTAGCTTTATCCATTACCTAATGTCATTTTTATCAGTGCATTGATAATTTTTTACAAAGACTTACTACACTGGCACTAAAAACTGCTTTGATGAAACAAAGTAGTTGTTATTTCATAGGATTCAGATTCCTTGCAAGAAATGTAGTTTAACAAATCTGTATTGAAATAAAATGTGTTGTTATAGTGAATATTCAATGGGTATTTTATTTAAAGGAAGGCTTGAAAGTGTGGCGATTGTCCTTGATTTGTTGGGCCATAACCTTGATTGGTTGGATTGGAAACTTAGTTATTGCCATGCATAATTTTAGAGACCGATTGTCATTGGCATTGACATTTTCATTGCACAGATCAGAATCCTATGGCTGGCATGAACTACAAGATATCTTTTCCACACAGGTTTCATTTTATAAATATTCTTCATATCCTCAAAATACTATGTTGTAATTAATTCAGAATCTATTTTGCTTTTCAGCAAAAGGCCAAAGACAACAGGGCAGCTCAGCGAATCAACAAAGCACAGAAGGTAAATAAATTGATATTATTGAAATACTTAGCTTGTGGTCTTGAGCTTTTTTCATTTCACTAAAAATTCCTTTATTCGACAGTTCATGAAGAGTGCTGTCCATTTTTTTTTCTTGATTAACATAAGGTTCAATAGGTTCAATTTAATGTCATAGACATGTATACAATATACATCCTGAAATTCTTTTTCTTCGCAAACATCCACGAAAACGGGACTGCCCCAAAGAATGAATGACAGTTAAATTTTAGAACCCCAAAGCTCCATCAGCTCCCCCTCCCACGCACAAGCAACAGCAAAGCGATGCCCCATCCCCCGCCCAGCAAAAAGACATCTGCACCCTCCATCGAGCACTCAAGTGTGCAGCAAAGCACAGACTTGCAGTACTCCAAATATTACTCGTTCACCCGGTAATTCGACATACCATAGGTTCTCTCTCCCCCTAATAAAGGAAAAAGAGTTGTCTCCATTTCACAGCAAGAGGGGAGACAAAACAAAACAACTTGCTGATTTATGGTGTTTAACAACTCGCTGATTTATGGTGTTAAAATATAACCTGTTCACCTTTGTTTTCACAGCAGGTTGATATGCAAGGTACCAAGCAGCCGAAAATTGAGAGACAGGAGGTAAAGCAGGATCGTAAGCCGCCCCGTCATCCACATTCCGTGACTCAGAGTCCTGCAGTGACCAGTCTTATTCCAGCAACATTAGTTGTGGGGAATTCTGGCTCCCCAGCAGAAATGAGGATTGACGGATTAGGCCAGAATGCTTCATTACATGGTAATAAATCATTTACTACCTCGACTAATGAATTTGTCAAGCTGCAGGCAACAAGCCCATCCCCAAAGGACTCCAGCAGTGACTTGTTCCCGAAACTGCATTTGCAGTCTCCGACTGGAGTTGTGGCCCAAGATCCTTTTGGGCATTCGCTAACATCGTATCCTCAGGAACCCAATGTAAAGTCTTCCAGTAATCCAAGTCAAACACCGGCATGGAACAGCTCTCACGACCAGTCAAGTGTACCTCGCCCTGTTGTTCCAGGCCGACCACAGCTGCTTGCCTCGTCAGAGCTGCATTCTGCCACACCAGGGTTGTCGCATCAGCAACATCCGGTAGCCCCAGACTCATTCCTCCGATCTAGAGTGCTTGGTGAGTCACATGATACCCATACAATTGACCAACCTTTAGGAAGTCCAGGGTTTCGATCATCACAGTCAACAGACTGTTACACAAAACCACTTGAAGCTTTAACGCTGCCATCACCAACTGGAGACCAGATAAGGCGACTTCCTGATACAGAAATTGGAGCACAGCATCCAAGAAATGAACAGTTTGCAGGAGTTATGAGACAAGATTTAAGTACAAATTCTTTGGCTTCCCTTTACAGAGCTGCAATGTTGGATCCAAATATGAATGTACGGTCACTTTCAGATGGGAGGGATAGAGATATCTTCAAAGCACCTTTAACTCCCAGAGCATCATATGTGGACCAAACGCCTACAATGCCTACTCAGCGTTCTCAGGAACTACACCCTCAATCTCAGGGTGTCTCACCACAGGCTCAAACTGATTTGTACCGCCAGTCTCCTTCCACACCATTTTCTGATCCATATCATCAATCTTCCTTAACACCAAGACCATCTTCTAGTGAGAGCTGCTCTCCATTACCTCCTAAATCACTTCCTGCTGATTCTCTGTCCAGGGTACCAATGAGTCCACAATCTCAATGCAGTTCACCGTTGACACCCAGGCCACATTCCAATGAGGCATTTCCTCAATCTCCCATTGCTTCTAGATTCCAATCACCAGACCCTTACTCAAGGCCACCTTCAAGAGATCCTTATGCTCAGCTTCACAAACCACAGAGATCCCAAATGGTTGACACTGGATTTAAATCATCGCCAGTGCCTCATGGGCAACCAAGTGGCAGCATTCAACATTCAGCAATGTTTTCTCAGCACAATGACCCACATCCAAAAGCAGCTTATGTAATACAGCCTCAATCTCCAAGGCCTCTCAGTTTTGAGTCATGTGCCAAGACATTTGCCACTGGTCAACCACAAAGTCAGTTTCCTTTCACTTCATCACCAGGAGATATGGCTAAAGAATCCCATTCTCAGCCATCAGTATCTCAGATGCCTCGAACAAATAATTTTCCATCAAATCATCTAATGGGGAATCAGCTCAAGGTAACTGATGCTCATTGCTCTCAACTCAATGCTAGTAATCAATCAGGACCTCCAGATGCAGTAGCTGTAACAAGAGATGAGGCTTTCACCAATATGCCTTTAAGGCCATCGTTGATCAAGCAAGATACACTACCTTTACAACAAGATTGCCCATACCAGACTTCTAATAATCGATCAGTAAGTGATTCATCTCCATCAGAGAGAAGCAGCGAGACCTCCACACAGATCCACACACCAGCATCTCCCAGCAGAGATTTAAATGAGCTTCCATTCAACAGAGGAGCACAAACTGGAAATTTGAGTCAGACAGAACTTGAGAAACAGAGACAGGTAATAAAATGTATTACTTGAGTAAGTTCGTGGGTGCATGTACCATGGTATTTTAAATTTTAACATATTATTCCAGTAGATGACAAAGTATGAAATTTTAAATATTGTAAGGCAGGTTAGGAGTGTTATTGTTGCATGCTGGGAATGTACTTTCCCAGTAGGAGAGAATTGCTACACCATTTGAGCTGGTCTATTTTTAAATAAAGTATTAAATTGAACCTTTTCCTGCCCCTTCCAGTGGATTTAAAAGATCCCATGGCACTATTTTGAAGCAGAACGGGCAAGATCTGTCAACCACATTATTCGGTCATTATCACATTCCTGTTGCGAGCATGCTGTGCAAAACTTAGCTGTCTAACTTTCAACAATATAACAGGGACTACACTTGTTAAGTAAAAGTTCATTAGCTATAAATTGCTTTGAGAAGTTCTGGGGTCACAAACAGCAATATATAAATGAGTCCTTCCCCAATGAAAGAGAAGGGAAGCTACATAATTATGTAAATTATGTTGGATCATTATTTGCAAAATTCTCAATGTACTGTGAATAGTGTGTAGACTAAAGAGATTCAACCAACTGATTTGGAGCATTGACCAAACTTAGATCTGACTTTTGTAACCTGAAGCTAACAAACAAATGATACTATTGCTGGAGTTTCAACCCTTGAGTAATGGAACTGTTTGCTAGTCTGGTGTGAAAGAAGGAACTTTGGAATTAAATTACTTTTCATTTGTTTTCAGCGTCAGAGGTTGCGTCAGCTGCTGATACGTCAGCAAATTCAACGGAATAACTTAAGACAGGAGAAGGAGCAGGCGGCTGTGTGTGGTAGTGGCACTACTACAGCCAGTTGGTCAAAAGAAAATTCAATTCAGCCCCATGAGCTACAGGCAAGAGCACCGCCTCCATATCCCCTCTCTCAGGTACCTATGGATACTGGGTAGCTGATATGATTAGGAAGGGTTGAATCTTTCTTGTGTAGAAATGGGTAGTGTAAGTTCTTATTCATACTTTTTGTCCCTAACTTTGTCAATCTGGATGCGCTTGATGCACTTACTCCCTAGAATGAATAAATGCACTACTCCTGTTGACTTGAAAGTTTGGAACCATCTGGTATTAAATTTACTGGGTGGCTCAAGCTCAAAGATGATTTGAAAGTAAACATTACAGGAAGTGAGCTTGATATTTATATGACAAATTATATCTCTGATGTCCCAAAGCACTTTGGATGCTGGAAATTATTTGGAAGTGCAATGACAATTTTGAGATGTTGATTGAATAGTAGATGTTAACCAGGTAACAATCTACCTTTTTGAATGATATTTTCACATATTGTAGTAAGGAGTGAGGTTTTTAATATTTGCAATTTAAGTGCTCAACATTCTTTAAATTTGCAGGATCGGTCTGGCCTGCGAGGGCTGATCCCTAGCTCTGGAAATGGAAGGTCAATAAATCCATTGGTCCTAGAAAAGCAACGTATATTTCCCCAAGAGGAGAGTCTCTGTCGACCTGCACAACCAGGCGTTGCTCCTACTGATGATGTGAATGCGCCCAGGTACGTGCAATTTAACAGGAATCTGCATGCATCAAAATTCATGCTGGTTGGTTCAGTAATGTAGTTTATCAAACCGTGTGCTCTCTCTCTGTCTCTCCCTCTGGCGTCTGTCTTCCTCTAGTGTCCGTCTCGCACCCCTGCCTTTCCCTCACACACCCATCTCTTTGTCTTTCTCTGTCTCTCTCTCGTCTATCTATCTGTCCCTCCCTCTTGAGTCTCGCTCTCCCTCCCTCACATGTCTCTCTCTCCCCTGCCCTCTCGTGTCTCTCTCTCCCCTGCCCTCTCGTGTCTCTCTCTCCCCCGCCCTCTCGTGTCTCTCTCTCCCCTGCCCTCTCGTGTCTCTCTCTCCCCCGCCCTCTCGTGTCTCTCTCTCTTCTCGGCCCTCTCGTGTGTGTCTCTCTCTCCCCGGCCCTCTCGTGTCTCTCTCTCTCCCCCGGCCCTCTCGTGTCTCTCTCTCTCCCCCGCCCTCTCGTGTCTCTCTCTCCCCCGCCCTCTCGTGTCTCTCTCCCCCGCCCTCTCGTGTCTCTCTCTCCCCCGCCCTCTCGTGTCTCTCTCTCCCCCGCCCTCTCGTGTCTCTCTCTCCCCGCCCTCTCGTGTCTCTCTCTCCCCCGCCCTCTCGTGTCTCTCTCTCCCCCGCCCTCTCGTGTCTCTCTCTCTCCCCGGCCCTCTCGTGTCTCTCTCTCTCCCCGGCCCTCTCGTGTCTCTCTCTCTCCCCGGCCCTCTCGTGTCTCTCTCTCTCCCCGGCCCTCTCGTGTCTCTCTCTCTCCCCGGCCCTCTCGTGTCTCTCTCTCTCCCCGGCCCTCTCGTGTCTCTCTCTCTCCCCGGCCCTCTCGTGTCTCTCTCTCTCCCCGGCCCTCTCGTGTCTCTCTCTCTCCCCGGCCCTCTCGTGTCTCTCTCTCTCCCCGGCCCTCTCGTGTCTCTCTCTCTCCCCGGCCCTCTCGTGTCTCTCTCTCTCCCCGGCCCTCTCGTGTCTCTCTCTCTCCCCGGCCCTCTCGTGTCTCTCTCTCTCCCCGGCCCTCTCGTGTCTCTCTCTCTCCCCGGCCCTCTCGTGTCTCTCTCTCTCCCCGGCCCTCTCGTGTCTCTCTCTCTCCCCGGCCCTCTCGTGTCTCTCTCTCTCCCCGGCCCTCTCGTGTCTCTCTCTCTCCCCGGCCCTCTCGTGTCTCTCTCTCTCCCCGGCCCTCTCGTGTCTCTCTCTCTCCCCGGCCCTCTCGTGTCTCTCTCTCTCCCCGGCCCTCTCGTGTCTCTCTCTCTCCCCGGCCCTCTCGTGTCTCTCTCTCTCCCCGGCCCTCTCGTGTCTCTCTCTCTCCCCGGCCCTCTCGTGTCTCTCTCTCTCCCCGGCCCTCTCGTGTCTCTCTCTCTCCCCGGCCCTCTCGTGTCTCTCTCTCTCCCCGGCCCTCTCGTGTCTCTCTCTCTCCCCGGCCCTCTCGTGTCTCTCTCTCTCCCCGGCCCTCTCGTGTGTCTCTCTCTCTCCCCGGCCCTCTCGTGTCTCTCTCTCTCCCCGGCCCTCTCGTGTCTCTCTCTCTCCCCGGCCCTCTCGTGTGTGTCTCTCTCTCCCCGGCCCTCTCGTGTCTCTCTCTCTCCCCGGCCCTCTCGTGTCTCTCTCTCTCCCCGGCCCTCTCGTGTCTCTCTCTCTCCCCGGCCCTCTCGTGTCTCTCTCTCTCCCCGGCCCTCTCGTGTCTCTCTCTCTCCCCGGCCCTCTCGTGTCTCTCTCTCTCCCCGGCCCTCTCGTGTCTCTCTCTCTCCCCGGCCCTCTCGTGTCTCTCTCTCTCCCCGGCCCTCTCGTGTCTCTCTCTCTCCCCGGCCCTCTCGTGTCTCTCTCTCTCCCCGGCCCTCTCGTGTCTCTCTCTCTCCCCGGCCCTCTCGTGTCTCTCTCTCTCCCCGGCCCTCTCGTGTCTCTCTCTCTCCCCGGCCCTCTCGTGTCTCTCTCTCTCTCCCCGGCCCTCTCGTGTCTCTCTCTCTCCCCGGCCCTCTCGTGTCTCTCTCTCTCCCCGCCCTCTCGTGTCTCTCTCTCTCTCTCCCCCGCCCTCTCGTCTCTCTCTCTCTCTCTCTCCTGCCCTCTCGTCTCTCTCTCTCTCTCCCCCTCTCGTCTCTCTCTCTCCCCCTCTCGTGTCTCTCTCTCCCCCCTCTCGTGTGTGTGTCTCTCTCTCCCCCCCTTGTGTCTCTCCCCCCTGTGACTCTCTCTTCCCCCTGTCTCTCTCCCTCCCCGTCTCTCTCCCCTCCACTGGCTGTCGTCTTCCCCCTCGTCTGCGTCTCTCCTCCTCTGACCCTGTAGCTCCCCCTCTCGTCCCTCTCTCCCCCTGCGTTTCCTCAGCCCACTGATCCAGGTGATCAAGCTCCCTTTGTAAATCCTGGAAACCATCTTTACTGTCAATGACACTGCCTATTTTAGTGTCATCTGCAAGCTGACTAACCATGCTTTGTGCATTTTCATTCAAGGCATTGACATAGATGGGAAATAGTAGTGGGCCTAGCACTGACCCCACGAGTCACAGGCTTCCATTCCTACAAACAACCTTCCACCATCATCCTCTGCTTCCTACCATCAAGCCAATTCTGTATGTCCTCGGATTCCATGAGATCCAACCTGTCCTAGCAGCCTACTATGTTTTTTGTTGTCTGGGTCCCATCATAAAATAATAGCAACATACATTGAGATTCAGTTTCCTGTACAGCATTGTGCTCAGCATTTCTGATTTCTTTTATCCTAATAACTTTGGTATATGTTTTGCAGCCAGCGAGGAGGTAGAGTCTTGTTTCTGATTTTAAAAGAAATTGTGGAACACTCTCTGATTATGATGATATTACTGAATTCAGCTGATCTCTAGCTACTAATTTTTGCAGATGTCTTGTTTTGTTTTTCCATTGACTGGCAGAGGAGACTTGGATTATAGAACGTAGAGCAGTATGGTTCAGGAACAGGCCCTTTGATACACAATATATGTGCCAATCATACCAATCTAAATTAATCCCATCCTCGTGCATGTGGTCTATATCCCTCCATTCCTGTCTTAAGTGCCTCATAAATGTTACTGTTGTACCTTTCCACCATTTTCCTGGCAGCATGTTCCAGGTACTTACCACTGTGTTTTACTAAAAGAAACCTTGCATCATAAATCTTTTAAAGTTTCCCCTCTTTTCACCTTAAAGCTATGTTTGACATTCCACCCTGCGAAAGTGGCGTTATCTAACCTATCTATAACTTCCGTACAATTTTATATGCTTTTTATCATGTTGCACTTAGCCTCCAATAATCCAAAGAAAACAATCCAAGTTTGTCCAATCTTTCCTTCGACCTAATACTGTCTAATCCAAGCAACAACTGGGACAACCCACTCCAAAGCCTCCACTTCCTTTTGAACTGCACACAATACTACAAATGTGACCTAACTAAAGTTTCATACAGCTACAACATGCCTTCCAAGCTTTTATACTCAATGGCCGACTGATAAAAGCAAGTACCTGCCTAGCCACTTGGCTGACCACTTTTAGGGAGCTACGCACTTGCCCCCCAAGATCCCTCTTCTTCAATACTCCTAAAGGTCATGCTATTTACACTATGGGTCCTCTTGCATTTAACCTCCCAAAGGGCAACACCTCATACATGTATGGGTTAAATTCCATCTGTTGGTTCTCTGCCTACTCGTCCAACTGGTCTATATTCTGCAATATCCTTTGACAAACTTCATCACTAATCTCATACTTGGCAATTTTCATGTCATTTGCAAACTGATTCATCAGAGCACCTTCAATTTCTTCCAAATTATTTATATAAATTGCCAACAAAAGAGGCACGGTAGTGATCTCTGTGGAACATTAGTGGACACGGACTTCCAGTCAGAATAATGTGCCTCCACTACTATCCTCTGCCTTCTATGGCCAAGACAATTTTGAATCCAATCTACTGAGTCTCCATGGATCTCATGTGCCTTAAATTTTGGATCAGCCTACCATGAGAGGCCTTATTGAAAGCTTTATTAAAGTTCATGTATACAACATCCATGATGGTGTACTTTGTTATCTCGTCAATGAGGGACATGAGGGAAAAATGTATTGATGATCTTGGGAGCTACAATACTAAGGAGCAGGTAATTTTATCTGCAATATTAAATCATAGGGAAGCTCATTTTATGAGAACAAGCCTGTTGTGTATGCATTTTGTGCTAGTAGTCACTTGCCTTACTTAAAGTATATTTGATTTACTCGATTTGAAGAGAGGACACTAAATTCTGCTGCTCTGCATTGCTTATATCGTCATTTAATATTTTATTTTCTAGACCACCAGTGGTTGGTAACCCACAAGGATTCCACCCAAGAGGCAAACCAACTAATCAACAACAGCAGTGGCAACCACAGTTAATACAAAGGCTTCCTGGGCAGACTCGGTTCCACCAACCTGAATCTTTGCATAGGCCTGGAATGACAATGCAAATGAACAGCACAGCTGGGCTTAACCCTAGGATTGCCACTCAAATCACTTTTCAAAATGCGCAACAACAAATTGTAGCTTCACCGATCCCTGTGAGTCCTCAGTATATAGAATTGAGGCACAATTCCCAACGACTGCCCATAACCACCCAATTGATACAGCGTACTCCTCAGCCAAGACCACGCCTTCCATTAGCAAATCAAGAAATCAGTTCATTTGTGCACCAAATGCAAGGATGTAAGGTCATATCAAGAGGTCCTGGTGCACCTTTACCACAGTCACCAGTTGGGATTACGCTTTTGCCCCAACAAAATATTTCTACTCCATTGCAATCTTCACCTCATTCAGTGGAAGTATCAAGTTCCCATCAGCATATCCAGACAAAAGATCCATTGGAATCTACAGTACAAGTTGAAGCACAACAGCCCTTTCAGACTAATTCATCGACTACACCAGCCACTTCAAATTGCAGTACTGATGGCTTGAAGGACAACACGGTATCTTTTCCACTTAACTCTGTCTCATCCATCTCAAATGTAGTTAGAGAGCACACAGAGTTGGATCCTAGGAAAATCTCTTGTGATGATTCAGTTGAAAAATCTCTAGATGAAGAACTCGATTCACCCAAAGAGCTAGATGAAGAAGATGACCTTGCCAATTTGAGTCTTGACCCAGATAGTAAGACAGATGATGAACTTGGTAACCTTGATAACCTGGAAACCAATGATCCCCACCTTGATGACCTTCTCAAATGTGAGGAATTTGATCTGTTAGCTTATACTGACCCTGAGCTAGACACTGGTGACAAAAAGGACATATTTACAGAGCAGTTGCGTTTAGTTGAATCTGCAAATGAGAAGGCAGAAGAAAATCAGGATATGTTAGCTGATCAGGATGCTATAAACACAGCTGATGAATGTACTAATAATGTCAGCAGCTCTGGTTTAGAAAAGACTGAGAAAGAAGAGGAGAGTGGAAAGGCAAAAACTAAATCTGATATTATTGCAGATACTCTAAGCACTTCTGATAGGATTACTTGTGAGTCGGTGAATAATGTCAATACAGAAACAAGCACTAACAGTCAAAGCAGTAATCCAGTCACTAGTGCCCCATCGACTGCTAATTCTCCTAAGCCTACTCTTGACCTAGTATTGAAGGTTGAAGAGAATGTTCCTCAAAGTTCAGCTTGCCAGTTTGTAGCAAATACTTACACAGCTCAGACAGTACTGATAAAATCAGAAAGCCCATCAAAGAGGGATGATGAGAGAGGAGCAGTGTCAATGCTACTCAATCTGGGTACTGGACTTAATGTCCACACAAGTGTAGCAGCACTATGTCAGAGTTCTGCATGTACTACTAGTGGAACACAGACAACTACTCAAAGTGGTACCATTGCTTTGGGTAGTCATGAGACTGCAGAGATCCCCAACAGTGAACATTCTACTGTGGACTTGGAAACTATGCCATGCACATCTTCAGCACAGATAATATCCAAGTTGCCTCTGGTTGTCCAGCCTAGGCCATCATTAGGTAAATTCGGACTTGATGAAATGTGCCAACATGTGCCCAGTATGGAGCCAAAACGTCAGTCTGTGGATGACCTTGTCAAAGTGGAGAGCTCTTTGGAGGCAAGTGAGCTTCCACTACTACTCCATGATTTACTTGAACAAGAGAAAATGGAACTGCAGCAACAGCAGTTGGGAGGATCACAGTGTATATCTGCTCAACAGCAGCAGCATTCAGGATCAAAGGCCCATCTTCCCGTTCTGCAACAGCAACAGCTTGAGGTTTCACATCAACAGACTCATCCAGGGCTTCCCCAACACCTTCCAACAACACAGCCGTCTCAGCACCTTGAAGGGTCACAACAGAATTTAAACTTGCCACAACCACATATCTTGGGGGTGATACAACATCATCAGTTGGGGATCCCAAGATCTCTTCCATCTTCACAGCAGCAACAATTGACAGCATCACAACAACAACTTGGAGCCTCACCACATGTAGTCATGTCCCAACAGCAGCAGCATATGGCAACAGGGCAACATCCAACTCAGCAGATAGTGGCCTCTCAACAGAGTCAACATCTGACCTCACCGCATTTATTGCCAACTCAGCAGTTAGCTGTATCGCAAATGGGCATCATGCAGCAGACTCAGCAAGTTGTGATGCAACAGCAGCAACAGTTAGCCAATGCTTTCTTCCCAGACACAGGTACAGTAGGTAATTGGCAAGCTTACAGATAATGTAGCTTTCATTTTCATTGGCCATTAATGGACACTGCACTGAATTAGAAATGTCAAGCTCTGGTTTTAATGTTCGGTTCTAAAGTTGGTCAGTAAAAATCCCATGTCACTGGGGGGAAAATAAGGGAAATGTTGGTGTCTTGGCTGATGCTCGCTCCCCTTGCAAGCAGAAATGAGAGTAGAATGTAAATTATAGATTTCATATCTGCTTATGAGATTTCGTGCGCAAAAGGCTTTTGCAATTACCATCACTGTGCTTCAAGGTAACGTACGTGAGGTGCTTTGAGACATTTCTGAGAGACCTGATAATGCACTATGTAAAAGCAAGTAACTCTGTGTACTTACTTTCAATTGCTATTGCATAGAAAGTGAGCTAGGGTAAGGTTTTGTGTTACTTTTTAAAACCTGTTTTGTTAAACTACCAGTTATTCAAATTTAATCCCATTTCACGTACTTTGTGAATGAAGATGATAGCATTCAAACCATTGGAATAAATTACCATTAGCAAATAGAGGTAGCAATCACAGTAACTATTACTTTGTAGAATTAAAAAGAAAAGCTTCAAATGCTGGAAAATACACAAGTGAGCTTCTTATCAGAGCTTTGTTTTCTTTGGAATGATTAACTATTGAAAACCTACAGGTTAAGTTATGTTTGTGTGCATTCTGGATTTATTGCAGTTCATTCATAGTGATTCATTTTGTTCAATGCAGCTTATTTTTCATTATTCCTCCTCCTCCACATACTATAGGAGAATTGCCTATTTTTGTATGCTCTCAGGAAACCATGTCATGTTTGCTCACAGAAAAAGTTATCAAGATGTTGCAGAAAGGTGATGCTTTGAATGATTGCCCTTGCAACACATGAATTTCCAGGATCTCTTATCATTGTGCTACTTTAGTTTTTGTTTTCAACTGAAGATTCTGTGCTTTTCTTATCATGTGCATATGTATTGAAATGTTAGTAAGCCTCTCAGGTTTGGATTTGATGAGAGATTGTTAAACTTTAGCTCAAGTCTATCTCAAGTTCTTGTAGTTTTCTTTTTCTTAGAAAACTGAGTGGACTGGCACTGACAGACAAAACACAATGTTGTCCCCTTGAGATACAGTGTGTATAAGAAGGCATGCTCTTTAGGCTGTTTTGGCATGAAAAGGTTAGTCTGTGGTTTGTCCATCTTTGGAATCTGAAGACTGCCTCATGACTTTGTCTGTTGATAAGGCAGCTGGTCCTATACATTGGGAGTTTTTTTTTATTGGATTCTTGTAATTCATGGTGAGGGACAGGTACTTCTTTCCCTCTGATATTTGATATCCTACAAAATATCAACCTAAAATGGTACTGCCTGAAATGTCTGAACCTTGACCTCTGAGTTTCAGACAGGAATGCTGCCACTAAGTTTAAAGCATGATACTACTTAAGATTATGTGATAACATCATTGACTAATTAAACGCTTCTTAGACTGCTGATTGCTCACAAAGTTGTCAGAAATCATAACGGTAAATGCACGAGCAAACTGATGACTTTTAATCTTTATGCTTTGTGTACTGTGTTCAAAGTGACTCTTGGTGGTTGCATTCTTGGCATTGCCTGTGACAATGGAATGTGTGCATCAAAGCAAAGTAAGCTAAGCTGTTTCACAAATTTCTACAGCAGGCTAATCATATTTGCTGTAGATCTTTCTCATTTGCAGACTTCTATGATCGTGGCATTAATACTTGTTCCTTGAACGTGAAGCAATTACAATAAAATGTTTATGGGTTTTGGAGACTGCTTAATGACTATGCAGTCCATTGTATTTGATTAAGGAGCAGGTGCTGACTACTTCATTAAAGAAGAGATAGCAATTAATCCTTGTGGTATTAGCAAATCTGTGGTTTTCAATTTGTTTGTCCACAGACTGAATTTTCTGCATTTAATGCCTTTTACTTTTATAAGAGATGTAGCTTCCTTTTGACAGTGCAGATGTAGATTTTGGCAAATTTTGATGAACCAAAAGTTGTCAACATGAATGTTTTTGCAGGGATGGACAGGAAAAGACAGGATCCTCTTTGACCTTCCATCTCTCAATGGAGCAACTATGAAAAAAGCCATTCTTTATAACTTTCTATGTCGTGTCCAGGTTTGCTGACTGGCTTTTGAATTATCCTTTCCAAAATATCGCTGAATATTGCATAACCATTGGAACCACCTGCAAGAATTTGCAGTTGTATTGAGGTTGTTCACCATTTCTCAAATGCATCATCAGGATGCCATAGGATATTGTAGCATTCAGGGTACTATCATGCTAGCAGGACTATCAGACATAAAATAAAAACATTGTGGACATGAATGAATGAATGCCCCAGTTGGGAGGGAGAAGGCATCTTGTGTGTTATTTTGGTAAAAAAGACAAATGCACTGTACTGAACTTCAAAAGTGCAAGATGTGACAAGTGACAAACTTAGTGTAAGGTATGTCTGATAACATGTCTGTGATTGTAATGGAACTCAGTGCTTTGGGTTATTAGCTTATCAAGGCCATATTCCTTAGATCTCCCACATAGTTAACTTGATTAGGTGTGGGTTTAACCAGCTACAACTTAACCAGGAGGAAGGTATTTTTAGAGTCGGAATCTGGTTTAATATCATTGGCACATATTGTGAAATATGTTGTTTTGTGGCAGCAGTACATTGCAACAATAAATTACAATGATAAACACAATGTGAAAGGAGAACAAAAAAGAAAAAAAATAGTGAGGTAGTACGTGGGTTCATTGTCCATTCAGAAAACTGATGGTGGTGTGGAAGAATCTGCTCCTAAAACATTGTGAATGTGTGTCTTCAGGGTCCTGTACCACCACCTTGGTGGTAGCAATGAGAAGAGGGCATGTTGTGAGTGATGGGGTCCTTAATGATGGATGCTACCTTTTTGAGGCATCAAGTTTTGAAGATGTCCTTGATGCTCCTCTTGGGCACTGGTATAATTGTCACCCTTTTGAAGCAGGTGGGATCCTCTGACTGCAGCAATGAAAGAGTGAAGCTGTCCTTGAACACTCCAGCCAGTTAGTTGGCACTGGTTTTCAATGTCCTACCAGGTACACCAGTGCTTGACGCCTTGCGAAGGTTCACCCTCATGAAAGCTGTTCTGACATCGGGTCAAACAATTCAACAGGGCCAATGTTCGAAACAACTCAAACAGGTATATAGTGTACAGAAGCCTGATGATCCTCTTTTTAAGAGTGATGTGGCTGCTAGTAAAATGCTACTTAATAAGTTTTGAGTACAGTCGGCCCTCCTTATCTGTGAAGGATTGGTTCCAGGACCCCTTGCGGATACCAAAAAATGCGGATGCTCAAATCCCTTATTCAACTTGTTGAATACGGTGGACCTTAGGACCCAGCGGAACTCCGGACCTTATTTAACCTGTCCCAATGTGGTGGACATTAGGACCCGGTGGCGGCGCTCTGAATCCGCTGTGTTTCTGTTCACGAAAATAATCACGATCGAAAATAAAGTGGAAATAAGAAAGCGATCGGAAGGAGGTGAAACGCCATTGGTCATTGGAAAAGCGTTAGGCTACAGTCGGTCAACGATTGGAACAATTTTAAAGGATAAAGTGAGAAAGGCCCTGCCCCGATGAAAGCTACAATTATTACTAAGCAATGCAGTGGTTTAATTATTGGGTTTTTGTTCCTCACATCAACCCGGCATGGATGGAGAGTGCGCTCAGGAGCGGTTTGTCACTGAATTGCCCGGTGCTGAAACATACGTTTCTTAAGTGTTTTATATGCATAGAAAGGTAAAATATATACTATATACTAAGACAAACGTTTGACTAACTGACGCTAAATAATACCGGATGTACCTGTTCCGACTTGCTTAGTAAGAGAACTTCCAGTTTTTTTTCGATCCCAATCCACAATAACCTACGCACATCCTCCCGTATACTTTAAATCATCTCTAGATTACTTATAATACCTAATACAATGTATATATTATGTAAAATAGTTGTTATACTGCATTGTTTAGGGAATAATGACAAGAAAAAAATATCTGTACATGCTCGAACAACAAGTGCTGGAAGAGCACTTCCGGGTTTTCACGATTCGTGGTTGGTTGAATTCACGCATGCGTAACTCATGGATTAGGAGGGCCGACTGTATTAGCAAAGCTGTTATTGTAGTTTCCAAAGTGCAGTTTCAGTTGCACCTCCAGATAGCATTGGACACCAGTCTTGCCGAGAAACTGGCACTTAAAGCATTGATTACAAGAGCAGTCAACTTGACATAATTAATCAATTGGTTGATTGAAATTTAATCCTGCGATTCCAAGTCATATTACAATGCAACAGTGTGTGAAAGTATCTGGGCATAATGATGATACTTCATGACATAACAAATAATAGGGAGTGTTGTTCAGTTAATTTAAATTAACTGAATGGAATTGTTAAAAGAACATTAATTAAAGAAATTGGTCTATAAGAAGAGCATTCAATTGGATCCTTATTCTTTTTAAGGATAAGTGAAATGGAAGCCTCATTTAAAAAAAAAATTGAGGAAGTCTGCCCGACTTGAATGAATCCGAAAAAACTGAACATAAATGAGGTATAAGCAGTGAGGAAAAGATCTTGTAAAACTCTCCAGAAAATCCATCTGGACCTGGAGCTTTCCTCAAATGTAATGAGCGCATAGCCTCAACAATTTCCTCAAAAGAAATAGGTTGTTCCAACAACTTTCTGTTGTCGGCAGAAATTGTAGGAGTGTTTAGTTGGTCTAAAAAATTGTTCATTGCAGTGTTATCCTTAGAAGATTCAGAACTATAGAGTTTAGAATAAAATTCTGTAAAAGTATCATTTATTTCTAAATAATCAGTTGTCCTATCACCATTAGCTTTGCATATTTCTTTAATCTGCTGTTTAGCTATAAAGGTTTTAATTTGATCAGCCAATAATTTACCTGTTTCATCTCCATGAATATAAAATTGACTTTTATCTTTTAGGAGTTGGGTTTCAATTGGATAGGTTAAAAGGAGATCATATTTAGTTTTAGTTTCAACACGTCTTTTATATAAGGCAGGTTCTGGAGCCAAAGCATACTCTTGGTCTAATTGTTTTAGCTGATTAGCTAAATCACTTCTCTCTTTATTAGCTTTTTTTAAATACTTGCAGTATAATAAAATAATTTGTCCTCTAATATATGCCTTAAAGGCATCCCATCTGATAAGACTAGAAGTCTCCTGTAACGTATTCTCTTCAAAAAAAAGAGTAATTTGTCTCTCCATAAACTTAAAAAAATCTTTATCAGATAACAAAGTTAAATTAAATCACCAAAACCTTGAAGAAGACCAGGGAGATTTATAGATAGGAGCACAAGAGCGTGATCTGAGACAGCAATCTCTTTATGGTCATAGGATCGAACTGATGGAATCATTTGGCTATCAATAAAAAAAAATCAATCCTGGAATATGTATGATGGGCATGAGAGGAAAAACGAATATTCCTTGTCCACTGGATAAAAAAACGCCAAGCATCAACAATACCACATTTCATTAAAAAAGATTTAATAAACACAGCTGATTTATTTGGTATCATTAGTTTAGAAGATGAACAATCTGAAGCTGGATCTAAACAACAATTAAAGTCTCCACCCATCACCAATGAGTACAGACTTAGATCTGGCAAAAATGAAAAATAACACTCAAAGAAACCTGGGTCATCTATGTTCGGAGCATACACATTGACAAATACCATTAGTTTGTTATTTCGTTTCCCTGATACTATAACAAAACGCCCATTAGTATCAGAAACTACTTTATGTTGAACAAAGGGTACTTTATTATCTATAAGGATCGAAACCCCTCTGGCTTTGGCCTGAAACGAATGGAAATGAGAATCTCTCCATCGATTAAAAAGGCGTGAATTGTCACACTTACGTACATGGGTTTCTTGAAGAAAAACAATTGGTACCTTAAGTTTAGATCCTATCTAAAGTTTTGGCCCATAGGATTGAAAATATTGTACCATCTGTCATTTCCGATAACCAAAATGGATTTATCAAAAATCGATATTCTCACTTTAATATTCGTCGGTTATTAAATGTTATTTATTCTCTTTCTAACACGATATCGGAATGTGTGTTATCCCTAGATGCTGAGAAAGCTTACGACAGAGTTGAATGGAATTATTTATTTAAAACTTCAGAAAAATTCAATATTGGACCCGTTTTCATTCAATGGATTAGCTCCTTCCACTAGGGTTATCACTAATTCTCATATTTCCAAGCCATTTAAGCTTCAACGTGGCACTAGACAGGGCTGTCCATTGAGCCCTTTGCTTTTTGATCTGACCTTCGAACCTTTAGCCATTGCCTTTCGAGAATCTAATGATATCACCAGTATTTTAAGGAGAGACACTATTCACAGAGTCTCGCTGTACGCTGATGATCTGCTGCTATTTATTTCTAATGTTGAGACTTCGTTACCCCATGCGCTTTCTTTACTCTCCTGTTCTAGCCGGTTCTCAGGTTATAAATTAAACCTACATGAAAGTGAACCTTTCCCTTTGAATAATTTGATACCAACAAATTCTAACCTTCCTTTTAAAATTGTAAGAAACCAATTTACCTACTTAGGTATAACAATTACTAAAAACTATAAGCGTCTATTTAAAGAAAATTTTCTTACCCTATTGAATCACGTAAAAAGGATACTATCAAATTGGTCGCCTCTTTCGTTATCGTTGATTGGCTGAATTAACTCTATTACCTAAATTGATATATCTTTTTCAGGCAGTGCCTGTTTTTATTCCTAAATCTTTCTTTGATTCTCTTGACTCTATTATATCTTCTTATATATGGAAGAATAAGCGTTCTAGATTAAATAAAATTCATCTTCAGAAAGATAAAAAGAATGGAGGATTAGCCTTACCAAACTTTAGATTTTATTATTGGGCAGTTAATATAAGAAATCTTACATTTTGGTTATATTACATTAATCGTGAGGATTGCCCAATGTGGGTTTTTTTAGAAGTTAATTCTGTTAATAAAATTTCTATTATTTCTCTTCTTGAATCTCAGTTCCTTTTTCTCTGAGTAAATTAACTGGTAATCTGGTAGTTAAACACACTTTGAGAATTTGGATACAATTCCGAAAATACTTTGGCTTATTGAGATTTTCTCTTTCGAGTCCCATTTTTTCTAATTTTTTTTTTAAAACCCTCTATGATTGATGTGGCTTTTAAAGAATGGGATAGATTAGGTTTCAGGACTTGTTTGTAGAGGGAAGTCTCTTTTCGTTTGAACAACTGTCAACTAAATATAGTTTACCCAAAACTCATTTGTAGGTATCGAAAAAAATAAGAGATTTTTTATGGTCTCAAATAAGTACATTTCCTATAAGTCCTGGTAAGAATCTACTAGACGTAATTTTTAATTTGAAACCTCTTTATAATGGATCTATATCTAATATTTATAATATGCTGTTGGGAATGAGGTGTTCCTTTAGATAAAATTAAAAATCTTTGGGAACAAGATTTACAGACTTCAATTTCTGAGGAAGAAAGAAAAAAAAATGTTGCTCTAACTGGAAAACTATTGATCGTCATATTCAGCAATTTTTTTTTGATTTATTTTTTTCAGAACCTGGGCATCATTGTAAGGCCTAAATCTATTACTGATTGTTAACTTCCCTTGAACTGAGTAGTTTACTAAGTGATTTAAGAGTCAACTGCACTGGTGGGTCATACATAGGTTCGACTGGATGACAGCAGATCTCTACCGGTCTTTAACCTGAAATGTTAACTCTGCTTTTTTATTTCAGCAGATTTATTACCTTGAAGGTTGTTAATGAGCCAGATACTACTTTATGGCAAACTAGTAGCTTCACGTTATTAAGATTAGGTGTTTTTCCATTACCATTACAGGTTAATGAGTTTAGAATAGGTCAGTTCTAATATAGGGTAGAAAGGCTGATAACTGAAATTATTGATAAAGTCAAAGACATGGAGGTCACAGTGACATGGAAAATTAAAATATCAAGCATCTGGAAGCTCAGAATCACCCTTGCAGACAAATTGGCAATGTTCTTCAGGCAGCCATTCAGTCTGCATTTGGTTTATCCAGTGTATAAGCGATCGCATCAAGAGCACTGTTTGTAATATAATAACTTACTCTCAACAATAGATAGTTAAAAAGGTAAGTCTGGACTTCGGGTTGAGATTCTAAATTGGAGAAAGGCTACTTATGATATTAGAAAAGTTCTGGCATGTGTGGAGTGGGACAGGCTGCTTTCTGGCAAAGATGTACTTAGTAAGTGGGAGGCCTTCAAAAATGAAATTTTGAGAGTGCAAAGTTTGTATGTGCCTATCAGAATAAAAGGTAAAGATAACAGGTTTAGGGAGCCTTGGTTTTCAAGAGATAGCGAGGCCCTACTACTACGTCAATTCAGGCCTACAGGCCGGCGTCGTGCACGATGACGGACTCTCCACTTCTCCCTCATCAATGTGTTCAGTTCACCTATATTAGCCTCACCACTGTCTTCCAGGAGTGTGTTGACCATAGTCTTGGGAGGGCGTCCAGGGTTCATCCTCCCATGCTTGGGCTCCCATATGATGACTAGGCAGGTAGCTCGGGATGGCGTAGACAGTGCCCCGCTATTGCAGTCTTCTCGCCTCGATTTTAGTGGCGAGCATTAGTAGGTCGTCATAGAGCTCGACATTCATCATGTGCTATTGCCAACTCATGTCAAGAGCCATCTGGAGCATTCGTGTATAGCAACCATCGAGAGACTTTTGCATAGTCTTGGTGAGTGTCCACATCTCGCATCCATACATGAGAATAGACTCCATGACTGCATGAAGATCCTCTTTTTAAGCCCTCTGGTCAGGTTTGACTTCCAGATTTCCTTCGTGTTGTTCATAGCCCTCCATGCCAGTGCCTTCCGTATCTTTATGTCCTTCTCCGAGCTCGTCATTCTTGACCCGAGGTACTTGAAGTCAAAGACTTCCTTAATGGTATCATTCTTTACAGTTTTGAGAGTACTTTCGTTGCAGTTAAACGCCATGTACTCTGTCTTTTTAGCGTTTAGGTGAAGTCCAACTTTATTGCACTCAATTTCCACTGTTGTCAGTAGCTGCTGTGCTTTAAGAGCAAAAGGATTGCAAGGGACAAAATTGATCCTCTGGAAGATCAGAATGGTAATCCATGCATGGAGCCGAAAGAGATGGGGATATTAAATGGATTTTTTGCATCTATTTATTTGGGAGATGGACACAGTCTATAGAAGTGAGACAAAGCAGCATTGACTTTATGGACCCTACACAGATTACAGAGGAGGAGGTGTTTGCTGTCTTGAAGCTCATTAAGGTGGATAATTCCCAGCGATTGGCAAGGTGTTCCCTCGGACCCTGTGGGAGGCAAGTGTTGAAATTGCAGGGGCCCCAGCAGAGATACTTAAATCATCCTTGGAGACAGGTGAAGTACCTGATGGAGGATTAGAAGATAGCTAATGTTGTTCTGGTGTTTAAGAAAGGCACTAAAAATAAACCATGATTTATGCTTCTGCAAAATCTACAGAAGAGTCCACATTGGCCTCATCATTTACCTTGGAACCCACAAAACCAAAACAGTAGCAAATCATCTTCACCCCGACATAACATCCACTGAAAAATGTTTGACAGGGCTCTCAGTTCCATCTATTCCATTTCTTGCATATCTCTTGTCCCTGATTCCCCTTACCTTAACCTAAATAAAATGAAAACGAGATCAGAACTGGAATTAGAAATATAATATCAAAAATTGCAATTGGCGATAAAGTCAATACAGTGTCAAAATATGACAATGTTAATAAGCTTGCAGATGGATTTGTAAATGAGAAATATTTTGAGCATAATAAGACAGTTCTTTGAAGGTAATAGGGTTCTGCTGTACGGTGGTAATGTACAGATTCACAAGTAATGAAATATGATGACACAGATTATCGAAAACAATAAAACACAAAACCACTGTGGTTCATTTGCTAAATAGGAAACTCAGAGAAATGGTGTTAGAGTTTATGGTGTTGTGCACTTTTCTGCATGCTACTCTGGGCTTCATAATGCAATATAGATACATGAGTAATGAAGGAAATGCAATTAACATTTTCAAGGATGCTGCTGAAAAGGAAAAGGTAACACATATCAGAAAAGGCTTGAAAGACTAGGGCTCGCTTCTAAATTGGGATACTTTTAAAATTTGAAGAAGTTCAATTGTTTGATGTTGAGATGATGATTCTACTTGAGAGTCCAAATCATGACCATGAACATGATGGTTGGCAATAACTCCAGTAAGAAATTCTGGAGCAGGTTTTTTACCTTTGAATGTGGAACTTGCTACCAAAGAATGGTTGAACCAAATACCATAGATGCGGTTAAATAGATTTGTTAAATAGAAGCTTAATAATTTTTAAGAAGTGAGAAAAAAATAGAATGATGTGCAGAAGTTGTGACATGAAATTGAGTGAGAAGAGACGTGTGACGTGTTCATTGGTGGGTTGAATAGCTTGTTTCTGTGTTATTTAGTTCAATGTAACTGGAAGCATTACAATGTTAATGGCATGTTTAGTAGCAGACATTTTAAGTTTTGGCATTTTTTTAGACATTGTGATAAATCTTGAAAAATTGTTACTGTCATTAAGTTGTTTGACAATTGAGACAACTTTGGGTAACCAACCTTTCCATGGAAGCACTCTTTTACGGAATTATAAAGCTTAACAACATTGCTAAATGCTAAACATCACTATAATTCACATTACAAACATTAGTATCAATTGCAGCTGGGAGCTGGAGAATACCAAGCAACCAGTCTCCTTACCTTAATCTATGGCTTCTGGAAGAATATTTGAGAGTGTGAGCCATGGTTGAAGCAGAATAGTTCACTCTGCTGTTGAAAGCAGACTAATGCTACAACCTGATGTTTTACCTTTTTAATGAATGGCTAAAAGTTTTGTTGCTTTGTGAACTGAGGATTTCCTTCCAGTACCTCCTTTGCAGAAGTAGGTGGGGATTGTTGGAATACTCTCATACTTAAATATCTCTGCTTCCATCTGATCCAGCTTCTTAGTTACACTGATGCATATTCTTTATTTTGTGGAAGAGATAAATATTGACAATCTGAAATAGTTTTAAGCGCCACTCTTCAAAATGCTGAAGCTTTGAACTTTCTGAGAGCTTCTATCCATTGCTCTTCTGCTGTCCGAATGCCAACTTCCTGCATATTTCCAGGAGTTACAGTAGGAATTCTTTCCATAGTATCTGTATAAGGTAACTGGAGAATGCACCTTAACAGGTGTATGTAACAAGTACCAGGTCATTGACCTCATCTTTTGGCCCAAGGGTCTTTGGTAAGTTTCAGATAACTTGCATTTCGTTGAATTAATTTGGTTAAATATATTTTTTTTCCCAATGTATCTAATTGTTTTGCATTTTCTAGTTTAATCATTTGAAATTATTTAAATTTCTTTTGTATTGCTGGTTACTATTTTTGAATGTCAAAAGACATTGAAAGTCTTTAAGTCTTTCAATGGTCTGTAGTCCCAGGAAGGTGGGCCTTGCCAATCTAATGTTGGCTTTGGAGACCCAGTTGCCACTAGAATCAAATGCAGGTACAAAGCACGAGCATCGGAAAATAATAGGAGGAGTAGACAGTCAGGTGGTTCGAGCCTACCTCACCATTTAATATGATCTTAGCTGATCGGCATTGGCCTGAACTTCTTTTTGCTTTTTCTCCAATCCTCGTTCTGTCATATATTTATACACCTCTGCTTTAAATACTACTTTATCCCAGCAGATGATGGAAGATTGACCATTAAAATTCCAAAGATTTGCCACCATCTGCAAGAAGAAATTTCTACATACCTCAGTTTTAAATAACAAACTCCCTGTAGTTATGTCCCTTGGTTTAAGACTGCCTCAGTAGTCCAGTAGATGTCCCAACTAAGCCCCTTTAGGATCTTGTGTGTGTGAATAAGGTCACTCCTCATTCTTCTAAATTCCAAGGAATACACGCCCAAACTTTTTGGTCTCTTGGGAGGGTAACCCTCTCATCCTGAGCATTGGCATGGTGAATCTCCTTTGTACTGCCTCCAATGTTACTCTGTCTTTTTTAGGTAAGGGACCAGAACTGTATGCAGGTGTGACCCCAAAAACATCCTGTACATTTGCAACAAATATTCCTTGTTTTTAACCTCCGATTCTTTTGCAATGAAAGCCAAAATGCTGTTCACCTTCTCAACTACTTGTTGCACCTGCCTGCTACCTTCATCTGGTTGATGCACTGGAACATTTAGATCCCTCTGAACTTCACCCATTTTCAGCCTCTTTCCATTTAGATAATCAGCCTTTTGATTTCTCTTTACCGAAGTACACAATCTCACTCTTCCCCACATTGAACTCCATTTGGCAGTCTTTTTCTTACTCATTCAGTCCATCTATATCATTGCAGAATCACAATATTCTTAATCATAACATTTTTCCATCTTTTTTTTGTGTTATTGACAAATTTGCATACCGTTTTTTGTTCTCCAGGTCAGTAATGTATAGAAGTGATTCCTGCAGTACTCCACTGCTTGTCTCCTTCCAGTCTGAAAAGGCCCATTTATTCCAATTTTTCAGTTTTTAATCCATTCTACACAGTTTATCCAATACTATGACTTTACAGTTGTGCACCTGGTAGTAGGCTATCAAATTCGGGTGACTTATTGCTTGAAGAAGCAAGTCAGACAGATTGATCATATTATAAGCACTGTAGGTGTATTATATCTCTGTTCAATTACTTTTTGAATACACTGTAAAATTCTTGGCTTAATATTTTATCTCTTTTAAGTGCAACTCATACTGGAATTGCTTTTGATAGTAGTCTGTTTTTCCACATGGGTTAAGACTTTTCTGCAAATTGGCAGCTGTACAATGTATCTAAACAGGTATTTAAATATCTCTTCATTGTCGTGAGCCACACTCATTCAAATTTCAAGAAAGAGGTAGCCTGCTTAATCATAGGCCAGTCAGCATAACATCCTCTGAATGTATTATTGAAAATTCTAAGGAAGTCTAAGTTACTTGCAGTCAATATAGGAAGGTTGTGCTTGCTTGGCGAACAAAGTTTTTTTTGTGTAATAATAAAAGTGGTTGATGCAGCTGATGTGGTATGTATGGATTATAGAAATCAGTTTGACAAAGTCCCATAGGCTGCTGAGGAAAGCTGAAAGTAGGCATTGGATTAAAAATAGACTTGATGTCAATTGAGAGGTCTAGAAAGGATAAATAGGAAGGATGAATTTCCCTTGGCACAGAATTTAAAAAAAAAAAGTAATTTCTTAATCCTTATTCGTATGGTTAAGGTTGGGGGTTTAGAGAGGATCTTAGTTTTCTTTCCCTGCACAATGGTGGTGGGGTGAGTTTCCGGCTGTACCATAAGTTGGTCCATAAAATTGCAATAATAAAGTGCTTGGGGCTAGAAGGTGGGGCAGCACAGTGGCTCAGCTAGTAGAGCCACTGACTCTCAGCTCCAGTGACCCAGGTTCAAACCTGACCTTGGACGCTGTGTGAAGTTTGCATGTTCTCCCTGTAACTATGGTTGGTAGGTTAATTGGCTGCTATAAACTGGCCCTGGTCAGTAGTTGAGTGGTAGCAAACACGAGGAGTGGTAGAATCTGAGGGGAGTTGATGGGAATGTAGAGGAATGAAGGGGGATCAGCAGAGTCTTGGTTTAAGTAGGTGTTTGGTGGTTGACTTTGACTCAGTGGGCCAAAGAGCCTTTTCATGCTGTATCACTGTTCAAATCTGCGGCTTAATTATGTTTGTTTTTGCTTGTCATTGATGTGAAGAACTATTTGGTTTCTAGTGGTCTTAAATTCTCTTGGCTTTTTTTCCCCTCCTGGAAAAGTGGATAGTTTGCTGACATGAAAATAGTTTTTGGTACCTCTTATTTATCATTGTGCTTTGCCCAGCTGACTTTGATGAGATAAGATTTCCTTGGCATTCTGATACTCCTTTCTTGCAACCTCAGTTTTCACTTCTTTACTCCCTGTCTTTGTCCCCCAACTTTTCATTTATATTAAATAAACAATTGTAATACCTATTTAAGTAAAATGTAACTTCTCCAAAATGTCTGGGTTTAGTCCAGTAGTCACCATGCAGGATTACCAATTATAACATCCTGATGATCCCTTGATCAAACTAAGTTGTGATCCATTAAATGCCAGTCCTTGAATGGACTACTATTTTTATTTTTCTGTACTATATACCAGTACATTGGTGGTAATTAGTCTCCATTTTTAGCATATTTATTGCAGCAAAAGAAGCTACCAGAGGTGATTGTCCCAACACGAAGCCAGTTTTTTTTGTCAAAATCCCATACAGAGATAATTTTGATCATTCAGAGTGGCAGTTCCTCTTAAATTCATCCGTGTTCATCACAGGTATGATGAGATTTAGAGTTAAGTACGAAGTCAAGCGACTTTAATGCTGCCAAGCTTTGTGCTGAATGAATAGCCCACAAAACCTTGAGCAAAACTCTGTCCATGCATTTGCCCTTCCAAGTGAAGATGTATGTAGTGTCGTGTATTTCATTAGAGAGTCGTGACTTACTGATTAGGCAATTTTAGTGCTAGATCTGGATAGCACCTTGGCAATAAGAGCAATTCTTCTTTCACATCTATCATCAACTCCGTAGAATTCTAATCTCCCAGATCATGGCAGTTAAGAGTATGAACTTATTTTGCTTGCTTGTATGAATGATCTGGCTGGCTGCAGTTTTTTAGGTACGCTATTTATAGATCTTTCTGAATCCATTGTCTGTCTGTGATGAGCAGAGAAGGTCCTGCACAGTGCTGCTAATTTTACATGACTTGCCAGCACAACCAGTGGCACATTTTTTACATATGTTGGCTTACGATTGAAGACTCCAGCAATCACTTATGCTTATTTGTTGTTTCTTTATCCATGTCACTGGATACTGAGAAAAAAGAAAAAAAGAGCAAAGGCAATGGAAATGTCTTTTGTGCCCTATTTTTGTAAGAGAACCTGGTGGACAACCGCAATCTTGCCTTGGGTGGATTGGATACACAGAGATCCCTACTCTACAACATCCTCAAATGCTTGGGTAGTTCCTGACCCACCTCCCAAGAAAGACCTTTCCACTTTTGCGTCTTGGAGCATTTTGTCCATGCAATCTCTGATGTCTCTTTGAAAGAAGTATCCAATTCATCATGCTCCGCTACTTTTACCCCCATTCCTTCAAATGTGTCATTTTAAAATGTATATCCAAATGGATTTTCATTGACAACTCGCGGATACCTCCTCTTATTTACCCTTCGATCATGACCCCACTAAGGAGCACCAGGCCATTGTCTCCCACACCATCACCGACTTTATCCGCTCAGGGGATCTCCAGTCCACTGCTACCAACCTTATAGTTCCCACACCTCGCACTTCCCGTTTCTACCTCCTACCCAAGATCCACAAACCTGCCTGTCCTCGCAGACCTATTGTCTCAGCTTGATCCTGCCCCACCGAACTCATTTCTGCATACCTCGACACTGTTTTATCACCCCTTGTTCAATCCCTTCCGACCTATGTTCGTGACACTTCTCACGCTCTGAAACTTTTCGATAATTTTAAGTTCCCTGGCCCCCAACGCTTTATTTTCACCATGGATGTCTAGTCCCTATATACTTTCATCCCCCATCAGGAAGGTCTCAAAGCTTTCCGCTTCTTTTTGGATTCCAGATCTAATCAGTTCCCCTCTACCCACCACTCTGCTCCATCTAGCGGAATTAGTCCTTACTCTTAATAATTTCTCCTTTGGTTCCTCCCACTTTCTCCAAACTAAAGGTGTAGCTATGGGCACCCGTATGGGTCCTAGCTATGCCTGCTTTTTTGTTGGCTTTGTGGAACAATCTTATGTTCTGTACCTATTCTGGTATCTGTCCCCCACTTTTCCTTCGCTACATCGATGACTGCATTGGTGCTGCTTCCTGCACACATGCTGAGCTCGTTGACTTCATTAACTTTGCCTCCAACTTTCACCCTGCCCTCAAGTTTACCTGGTCCATTTCCGACACCTCCCTCCCCTTTCTAGATCTTTCTGACTCCATCTCTGGAGACAGCTTATCCACTGATGTCTACTATAAGCCTACTGACTCTCACAGCTATCTGGACTAATCCTCTTCTCACCCTGTCTCTTGCAAAAATGCCATCCCCTTCTTGCAATTCCTCCGTCTCCGCCGCATCTGCTCTCAGGATGAGGCTTTTCATTCCAGGACGAGGGAGATGTCCTCCTTTTTTAAAGAAAGGGGCTTCCCTTCCTCCACCATCAACTCTGCTCTCAGACGCATCTCCCCCATTTCACGCACATCTGCTCCCACCCCATCCTCCCACCACCCCACTAAGAATAGGGTTCCCCTGGTCCTCACCTACCACCCCACCAGCCTCCGGGTCCAATGTATTATTCTCCATAACTTACGCCACCTCCAGCGGGATCCCACCACTAAGCACATCTTTCCCTCCACCCCCCCCCCCCGCTTTCTGCAGGGATTGCTCCCTACGCGACTCCCTTGTCCATTCATCCCCCCCCATCCCTCTCCACTGATCTCCCTCCTGGCACTTATCCTTGTAAGTGGAACAAGTGCTACACATGCCCTTACACTTCCTCCCTTACCACCATTCAGGGCCCCAGACAGTCCTTCCAGGTGAGGCGACACTTCACCTGTGAGTCGGCTGGGGTGATATACTGCGTCCAGTGCTCCTGATATGGCCTTCTATATATTGGCGAGACCTGACGCAGACTGGGAGACCACTTTGCTGAACACCTACGCTCTGTCCGCCAGAGAAAGCAGGATCTCCCAGTGGCCACACATTTTAATTCCACATCCCATTCCCATTCTGACATGTCTATCCACGGCCTCCTCTACTGTAAAGATGAAGCCACACTCAGGTTGGAGGAACACCTTATATTCCGTCTGGGTAGCCTCCAACCTGATGGCATGAACATTGACTTCTCTAACTTCCGCTAATGCCCCACCTCCCCCTCGTACCCCATCTGTTACTTATTTATATACACACATTCTTTCTCTCTCTCTCTCTCTCTCCTTTTTCTCCCTTTGTCCCTCTGACTATACCCCTTGCCCATCCTCTGGGTTCCCCCCCTCCCCCCTTGTCTTTCTCCCCGGACCTCCTGTCCCATAATCCTCTCATATCCCCTTTGCCAATCACCTGTCCAGCTCTTGGCTCCATCCCTCCCGCTTCTGTCTTCTCCTATCATTTTGGATCTCCCCCTCCCCCTCCCACTTTCAAATCTCTTACTAACTCTTCCTTCAGTTAGTCCTGACGAAGGGTCTGGGCCTGAAACGTCGACTGTACCTCTTCCTAGAGATGCTGCCTGGCCTGCTGCGTTCACCAGAAACTTTGATGTGTGTTGCTTGAATTTCCAGCATCTGCAGAATTCCTGTTGTTTGGGTTTTCATTGAATCTGTTTTCATCGTATTTTCCTGTTGAATATTCCAGATCATAGGGTATCAAAGGATTGTTTTTCTGCAATGCTCCATGGATGTTTTTAACACAATGAAAGTCCAACACTATTTGCAGATGCAGCTCAAAAGTAGAAAGTCATGTAATAATAGACTAGTAATAAAAATAATTCACCTTAAGATATAACATTTCAGACAAGTGAAAAGTAAAGTGATTTCAGCATGCAGCTATACATGCCATTATAGATGTAGCAATTTTGATTTTAGAAAAGGAACAATTAAATACATTTTTTAAAACTTGTGGGAATGAATACAAAGGTAAGGTAGAATGTTGAACTGGGCAGGATCTCGAGGCAACAACTTGAAAATTGTGTGTAGTTTTGGACGGTCTGATCAAAAGTACAGTAAAACTTTACCAGGACTGCTGAGTTATAATTGAGGAGATTCTTGTGCAAAATTAGTCTTTCAGTGGGTCAGATTAAATCAATTGATTTATCTTTGTATCCACAACTAGTGCATGAGTTTCATCCTTGCATTTAAGTTCACAATGTTAGTGATGATATCAATTTACAGTTGATGAACTGTAAAATCTAATACAGACTTCATAATTTACAAAACACACGCAAAAATCACTCAATATGGTAACTATTCTTCCATAGTATTGGAATGAATGGCAGCAAAACTACACAAGACTAGTAAGAAAGAACAATAAAAGTGGAAAGATTGGGAACTAGTTCTGTTTATAGGAATGAATGTGTATATTTGTTGGACTTCTGAATTTAATATTGGTGCCTGTTCATGTATGTGGGTGTGCTTAAGTTGGGCGCTCGTAACACAGGGACTGCGTGTAGCAATGAATGACCAAACCAAACAACAAAATGGATATTTAAGTGCATCGTTAAAACATCCAATGAATTCATAATAAACATTTCTTCCTGCAATACCACCAAAAAGTGAATGGAGCACAATTTATTACGCTGCTTCTTGCTGTATGCAGAAGCTTAATATTGTGTTTTCGTAAGTAGTTGTTTGAAAATAACTGATATGTTTGAGGAAAAAGGGAAAAACATTGTATCAATATTTTAATTTTGTATGGAAGAATCCTAGATGGCAAATCAAAGTGTTATTTTGTATTTTATGAGTATTTCTCAGTCAATAGTTGTAGAGCCATAGAACTTCAGCACAGAAACAGGCCCTTTGGTCCATCTAGTCCATTGTGAACTATTAATCTGTATAGTCCCATTGACTTACACCCAGACCATAGCCCTCCATGCTCCTCCCATCCATGTACCTATCCACATTTCTCATAAATGTTGAAATCAACCCCACATCCACCACTAGATTCTGCTTAAATGTTTCACCTTTCAACTTTAACCCATGACCTCTGGTTGTAGTCCCACATAACCTCAGTGGAAAAATCCTGCTTGCATTTACCCAATCTATACCCCTCATAATTTTGTATACCTCTATCAAATCTCCCCTCATTATTCCACGCTGCATTGAATAAAGTTGTAACCTATTCAACCTTTCCCTATAACTCAGGCCCTCAAGTCCTAGCAGCATCCTTGTAAATGTTAGTGATGGATTATAAATTATAGTAAATGCAAAATTGCCACTTGCAGAAATTCTTCATGAGATTTACTCAATATAAATGAGGATGTGACTTCTGACTGAATTTTTTGAGGAAGTGACTGAACTAGATGTAGTGTATATAGATTTTAACAAGGCATTTGATAAGGTACCCCATTCAAGGCTTATTGAGAAAGTAAGGAGGCATGGGATCCAAGAGGACATTGCTTTGTGGATCCAGAACTGGCTTGCCCACAGAAGGCAAAGAGTGGTTGTAGACGGGTCATATTCTGCATGGAGGTCGGAGACCAGTGGTGTGCCTCAGGGATCAGTTCTGGGACCCTTGTAATTTTTATAAATGACCCGGATGAGGAAGTGGAGGGATGGGTTAGTAAATTTGCTGATGACACAAAGGCTGGGGGTGTTGTGGATAGTGTGGAGGGCTGTCAGAGGTTGCAGTGGGACATTGATAGGATGCAAAACTGGGCTGAGAAGTGGCAGGTGGAGTTCAACCCAGATAAGTGGGAGATGGTTCATTTTGGTAGGTCAAATATGATGGCAGAATATAGTATTAATGGTAAGACTCTTGGCAGTGTGGAGGATCAGAGGGATCTTGGGGTTCAAGTCCAGAGGACACTCAAAGCTGCTGCACAGGTTGACTGTGTGGTTAGGAAGGCATACGGTGCATTGGCCTTCATCAGCCGCGGGATTGAGTTTAAGAGCTGAGAGGTAATATTGCGGCTATATAGGACCCTGGTTGGACCCCACTTGGAGTACTGTGCTCAATTCTGGTCGCCTCACTACAGGAAGGATGTGGAAGCATAGAAAGGGTGCAGAGGAGATTTACAAGGATGTTGCCTGGATTGGGGAGCATGCCTTATGAGAATAGGTTGAGTGAACTTGGCCTTTTCTCCTTGGAGCGACAGAGGATGAGAGGTGACCTGATAGAGGTGTTCAAGATAATGAGAGGCATTGATCATGTGGATAGTCAGAGGCTTCTCCCCAGGGCTGAAATGGCTGACACGAGAGGGCACAATTTTAAGGTGCTTGGAAGTAGGTACTAAGGAGATGTTGGGTAAGTTTTTTACACAGAGAGTGGCGAGTGCGTGGAATGGGCTGCCGGTGACGGTAGTGGAGGCGGAAATGATAGGGTCTTTTAAGAGACTCCTGGATGGCGACATGGAGCTTAGAAACATAGAGGGCTATGGGTAAAGCCTAGGTAGTTCTAAGGTAGGGACGTGTTTGGCACAGCTTTGTGGGCTGAAGGGTCTGTATTGTGCTGTATGTTTTCTATGTTTCTAACTAAGTTTAGCTGGCAAGTGTGGCAGCAACTTCTGCAAATTATTATCACACCTCATTCTTTATGCAGGGACTTTCCACACCCAAAATCTCGAGACCGTGGATATGATTATGAACTTTATCCTTTGTAGTAAAGTATATGTAGGTGATGGTTGGCTTTGTCCAGTAGGCACTCTTCAGTATTTTTGCATGCTCGCTTCATCCACGTAGGAAAATGATGGTGGAAAGAGAGAGTTTTTCTGGGTTATTGAAAAGGGAAAAAAAAATCAGAATTTTAAAAAAATTGCTAGATATACAGCAGATCAAACACTATATACAGAGAGAACAAAATGGAGTTAATATTTCAGATCAGTGACTTTATCAAAACTGTGAAAAGCCCGTTCTGATAAAGGATCATTGACCTGAAACATTAACTTCGTTTTTACTCCACAAATGGTGATTTATCAGGAGAGTTTCACTTGCCTTTCTGTTACCAAACATTCTGATGAACTAGTTTCAGAGAACTTCAGATTTAATTGTCTGCAGTTGTATAAGTTTTAGGATTTCATACAATGTGGAAGTAAGATGATTGCAGCATCACCTATCTGTAACACCTGGGCAACATTTTCATGTGTTTGCTCAGCATGTGGTTTCCTCAAATTATCACATTAGGTTTTACTCCTACAGTATGTGAAGGATGAATTCCAATGAATAATGAAGATAATCTGACCAGGTAGGTAATTTACTTTGGCCACCTCTTTTCTCTCTTCTGTCCATCTGGTATGCCTTTGTTCTTTTCAAAAGTATTTGAAATCTGATCGAATTAGCAGTGTTTTATCTCAGTTGCAGGCAGTTACAGGTGTTTTCCCATATTGACAAGCATCAATAGGAAATAAATGAGAACCCTCCACAATGTAATATGAACATGTTGACCCATGTTTTAACTTTGTGTGTTTCACAGTTTGAAAATTTCGAATATGATTTGCCAAAGAAACATCCAGTGGATACATAATTTGAGCAGGTTTTCAAAAGCATACAAATTACTTTTCACTTGCACAGGTTGAAAAGTGGGCAGGAGTCATCCAACCCAATCAGAATTGTTCCCTTTTTAAAGTCTAAATTATGCAAGACACCCACGTTTCACGAAGAAACAACTACAATCCTGTCCTCTCTCATTACCGCCATCATTTGCTATTTGTTTGGAGAGCTTTTGACTGATAATTTATTTAGTACTGTATATTTAAAACTGTTAGCTGCTTCTTGTGAAGGATTCAATTAAAACATTTTTCACATTACTAGCTGTTCTTTGGAATAGATTACTTATAAGTGAGAGGGATAGTGCTGTTAAAGGTGGATGAGTATTTTTGAAATTGAAATGCTTCTTTAAAATGTGTTCTAAGGAACCTACATTTTGAACAGTTTTACCAGAATCTCTTTCTTTGTAGATTTGGATAAATTTGCAGCCGATGATATCATGGATCCCATTGCCAAAGCAAAAATGGTGGCATTGAAGGGAATTAAAAAGGTCATGGCACAAGGGAACATCACTGTAGCACCTGGGATGAATAGGTAGGTTTTCATTGATTCTATTCAGAATAATAAGGAACAGGATTAGGCATGATTAATACAAGTGAAAATATTTTATAATTACATAATCCAGTTCTGGATTAGTGTTTCAGTAAATACCAGTTTACTTAAAGAATTTTGAATTTTAACAAGTCACTTGGCATGAACAGATGTTCATGATTAATCATTTTTTATGGTGGTTTAGACAGCAGGTTTCATTACTTGCACAAAGGTTGGCTGGAGCTCCAGGAGCAAATGAGGTTCAGACTAAGTTGCCACCTGGAAACAATCAGGTATGTCGGACACTCTTTAAGATTCCATTCAAGTCACTCTTCTGGTGTTTTTATAGTCTTATATTGGGTACCAAAAAAAGCAATAGCAAAGGAGACAAATGAAATGCGAAAAATTGCTGACGTAGGCACAAGAACATTCGGTGCCACCTATTTATGACTAAATTCACTTTTTTGCTGTTCACATTTTTTTCAACAAATCAGAACAATGAGTTATTAAGTAACCATCATCCTAAAGGTGTTTTGGGGTTGAGGTTGTAAAAGACCATAAGATATAGGAGCAGAATTAGGCCATTTGGCCCATCAAGTCTGCTCTGCTATTTCATCGTGACTGGTCCTCCCTGCCAGTGTTCTTTCCCAATCAATTTTGGCCAACTCCTCTCCTGCCTCTGTAATTCCCTTTACTCCACTATAATACTGATACATCTGACTTTAGCTTCTCCTTCTCAAATTTCAGTGTGAATTTGATCATATTATGATCACGTACCCCTCAGGGCTCTTTAACCTTAAGCTCTCTAATCAATTCTGGTTTATTGCTCAACACCCAATTCAGAATAGCTGATCCTCTAGTGGGCTGAACCATGAACTGCTCTATAAAGCCATATCATAGACATTGTAGAAATTCCCCCTTCTTGGAATCCAGTACCAACCTGATTTTCCCAATCTACCTGCATATTGAAATCCCCATGACTATTGTAACATTGCCCTTTTGGCATGCATTTTCTATCTCCCATTTGTAATTTTTAGACCACATCCTTACTGCTGTTTGGGGATCTGTATACAACTCCTTAGCTCTACCCACAGTGATGCAACACTTTCTGACCTTATGTCATCTCTGTCTAATGATTTGAATTTTTTTTTACCAACAGAGCCACCCCACCCCCTCTGCCTGCTTGCTTGTTCTTTTGATACAATGTATATTCTTGGATGTTAAGCTCCCAGCTATGTTCCTTTTTCAGCCACAACTCAGTGATGCCCATACCGTCATACATGCCAATTTGTAACATGAGTTACAAGTTCAATATAACACCTGCAGTCTTGTATTCATCACCCTTTTTGATTTTGTTCCCCTTTTACGTTGCAACTCATCCTGTTGACTGCAATTTTGTTATGGCACCACTCAGCCAGATTTTCAGTCTCCCCCCTATATGCTGACTTGTCACCGCCTTTGATTTGGCCAGTGACAGTGATGTCATTAGCAACCTTGAATATGGCGTTGGAGTTGTGCTTGGCCTTGCAGTCATAAGTATAGAGTGAGTAGAGTGGGGGGCTAAGCACACAGCCTTATGGTGCACCTGTGCTGATGGTGATTGTGAAGGAGGTGTTGTTGCTAATCTGAACTAGCTTGGGTCCACAAGTGAGGAAATCTTATGCAACTGTGTCTTCTAAAGCATTAAAGCCAAGGTCATGGAGCTATTGATTTGTTTTGAGGGGATGATAGTATAGAATGCAGAGCTGTAGTCAATGAAGAGCATCCTGTTGTATTTATGCATCTTCACTGTCCTTATGCTCCAGGATTGAGTGGAGAGCCAATCAAATGGCACCTGCTATTGACCTGTGTGCCAGTAGTAAAATTGGAGCAATGCCTTCTGATTTGTCCGATGCTTTCACTCGTTCCATTATTTTGCCATTCTCAGATGCATGGGACCCACTAGTGTGTACTGGGTAGCTTCTAGCCCTCCAGTGAAGGAAGTACAGAAGCCTGAAGACCCAAACTCAATGTTTTAAGAATAGCTTCTTCCTCTCTGTTATCAGATTTCTGAATGGTGTATGAACAAAGCCTCGCTGTTCTTGTTTTGCAATCTTTATTTATAATTATAATTTTTTGTATTTTTTTTTTATCTTGCATTGTACTGCTGCCACAGAACAACAAAATTCACAACATATGCATAATAACCTGATTCTGAAACCAGTAAGATGTCCCACAATCCAGTCCATTAACAGCATTCCTTCCCTCTAAATGTCATACTCCAGCACATTGTACTGGTTCATATGCAGTGTGTATTTGTGTATTTTCAGCTCGCTCGGAGACTATTCTCATTTGCTCTTTCGACCTTAGTCTGTCACTCTTGGGTGTTGCCAAAGCCTCAGTATTCCTAAACTCATTCTAGACTTGATTGCATTTAGGATCTCACAAAGGATTTCCAGACTCCAGTTCTTTTGAGCTATAAATCTGCTGTTCAAGTATAGAGCCATTGTTTTATTACCTGTCAGGTCATGGCCCATCTGTGCCTTTTCACAGTCTAAGCTCCATATCTTATGTGTCTCTTGCCATAGTGCAAGTCTGGTCCAAATTTCTTCCATCCTGATCTTTGCTTCCCTTCTTTTCTCAATAAGCTTCTTCCACACTTTCTTCCCTTTCCTATTTCCTCCTTTATTGCTTTTCATGGTCTTCCATGCCTTAGACCTCTTAATGGAAATTGAAAACATAATAAAAGGTATTGTACAGAGCAGAGACCATCGCCACAACTTCAGTCCTGTTCTTGCTGCTAAGAGTTGCATGATAAAGCATATGTATGTTGCAGTCAAAGGGGGAAGAAGATTGACAAAAATAAAGAGGTTGTTAAGTGGACATAATTTTATTGGAAAATAACCAGTGTGTAAGACCAAATCCTTAGTGTAGAGATATAATTGCAGATAGTATTTCTGAATCTAAGTTTGAAGATGTGTAAACTGGTTTTGCACCAGTCCAAATCCACTAATAGTTGGGTTTTCCATTTTCCCAGCAGGAAACCAATAGTGAACAGGTGCAGACCCGGCCAAATCCACCAACCTTTGTCCAGGGGTTTATAAGTAAGTTTTTAGCTTTATTACTAAAATGAGCGACGGTTTGAAGTTTTGTTGCTCAGAGCTTTTTTAAAAATCTAAGCAGTGTTAAGTGTGCTAATTTGAAAGAGAGCAACTTAAAGATAGAATAAAAAGCCAAATTTATTTAAGCAGCTGAATTGTTATATCTTGTCAAAAATATGTACCTTAATTTTAGCAGGCTTCCAAAAGGTGTTACTTGCTAATGGGCAAGAGATGCCTTACGGAATCTGTGTGAATTGCTGTACATTCTGTACAAGATGTTTTCCTTCATATGAATTTAATTCCCATCTCTGTACTTTAAAAATAACTGTAGACTTCTAAGCTATTTCCAGCATCTTCCAGAAGGAAAAGATGTTGCACAGCTGTTAGAAGAATATTTTATCTGCCCAGAAATTCTTGTAATTATTACGACTGCAGAAGCAGAATTGGCCTGACAATTTGAGTTGTTCGAAGCAGTTTCTTTCATCATGGTATAACTTATCTTGTCTCCTACAGTATTATTGTAGGAGACAAGAGGATTAGATTTTGTTCAAGCACAAATATACTGTATTTGCCCAACATTTCTAATTTAAGCTGACAACCAGGTTTAAGCTCAACTGGAAATATGCCTGTAGCTGCATGTGTCATAACCATATTTTCAGGTACACTGAACATTTGTATAAACCATTTTTATATGTTTTCTGGGCTGGGGACAAAATGTTCAAGGACCAAGATTGTAACCAGATTGTAGTGCTCAAATTTCATTAGGCAGCCACCAAGTGAAAGTAGATGAATCTTAAATTTGTTGCAATGGATTCCTTCCCAAATTGTATTATTTTTTTAAATGTAGGCAAGCTATGTTAAAACTTTTAGACTGCATTCATAAAAGTGCATTTTAACAGCCCGAAACTAGAAAGTGGAAGAAACCAGAGGTCCTCATTAGGAGATCAAAGATGGAGAGGATCAATAACTTATAAATTCCTTGGTGTTATCATTTCAAAGGATCTGTCCTGAGACCACCACTGAAGTACCATTACAAAGAAGGCACTGCAGCACCTCTACTTTCTCAGAAGTTTGCGCAGATTTGGCATGTTATCTAAAACTTTGACCAACGTTTATAGGTGCACAGTGGAGAGTATCCTGACTGGTTGCATCATGGCCTGGTATGGAAATACCAATGCCTAAGAATGGAGAGGCTACAAAAAGTGGTGGACACAGTCCAGTCCATCACAGACATAGCCCTCCTCACCATTGTAAACATCTACAAGGAACACTAACATAGATAGATAGATAGGTAGATATACTTTATTGATCCCGAGGGAAATTGGGTTTCATTACAGCCGCACCAACCAAGAATAGAGCATAAATATAGCAATACAAAAACCACAAACAATCAAACAACAATATGCAAACTATGCCAGATGGAAATAAGTCCAGGACCAGCTTATTGGCTCAGGGTGTCTGACCATCCACGGGAGGAGCTGCAAAGTTCGATGGCCACAGGCAGGAACAACCTCCCGTGACGCCCAGTGTTGTATCTCGGTGGAATATGGCCAGAGTCCAACAGCAAAAAGTTCAATATCTGGTCTACAAACAAGTTCCTCGATCGTAATATGACCAGGATTGCACCATCCGTTGTTAACCAGAACAGCAAGCCCCCAACTCCTTTACGCTTACTGCTCTCAGTGCACTTCCGGTCAGCCCAAACGGCCTGGAAGCCATCCATGGAGAAGTTTTGATGGGGTATGTCCTCGTGCAGCCCTGTTTCAGTAAAACACATAACACTGCACTCCCAAAATGTTCTCTGACTCCTGGCTGGTGCCATCAACTAGACCATTTTAATACCCATCGAACTCCTCTTCTCCATAAGTCTCTGTTGTCTCGACCCGGTCATCTTTCCTCACCTTTGTGATCCCCCTCTGCGTCCTCTGTGTGTTTTTCTCCAGATTTGAGCCAGGGTGTCCGCCGTCTGTTCGCTAAACCAGCTGGCATAAGCTCAATCAGCTGGTCCCTGGAATAAACAATGCGACCATACTGCTGCCCTGCTAATGAGACGTGTCCGAATGTAGCTATTTCCAGCGCTAAAAACCCAAATGAAACTCTCTCCACCAGCATGTTAGAGAGGGTGCAGCTTCAACGTGCTACCGTGAAAAAAATACAATAAATAACGTAAGTTTAAAAAGTAAGAAAACTAGTCGGAATGGCTGTAACAGGCTGCATGCACGACTGGTGCATGCGCACTTATAAGAAAGCCACATCCATCATCATTGACCCCTGCAATCCAGGCCATGCTCTCTTCTAACTGCTACCATTAAGAAGAGGGTATAGATGCCTTAGGTCCCACACCACAGTGTTCAGGAAGAGTTAGTACCTTACAACCATCAGCCTCATGAACAAGCATGATGTGGTGTAAGTGAAGTTATCCCCTCTGGTTCAAGAGCCTCATTGAGGGGTTGAGGGATGATAACTGTTCCTGAATCTGCTGGTGTGGGTCCTGGGGCTCCTGTACCTCCTTCCTGATGGCTGCAGCAAGAAGAGAGCATGGCCTGGATGGTGGGGGTCCTTGACCGATGAATGCTGCTTTCCGTGAATTCACAAACTGCCACAGCCCCTCAACAGCCCAATGATTTCAGTCTGAGGCCAACATGAGTTCCGTCAGAAGGGTGCACCTGTGGAAAGCATCTGGCCTGAGGGAATACCTAGCTGATTACTGAAGACCTTTGCTGATCAGCTGGCTAGGGTGTTCACTGATATCTTTAACCTCTTGCTTCAACAGTCTGAAATACCCACATGCTTCAATCACTATCATCCAGTCGCACTTGCATCCAGTGATGAAGGGCTTTGAGAGGTTGGTGATGAAACATACCAACTCCTGCCTGAGAAGTGACTTGGATCCACTCCAGTTTACCTACCTACAAGTCTACAGTTGATGCCGTTTCATTGGTGCTTTACTCAACCTTGGAACGTCTGAACAGTGAAGATACAGAACCATGAGAAAATTTGCAGATGCTGGAAATCTAAGCAGCGTGCACAAAATGCTGGAGGAACTAAGCAGGCCAGGCAGCATCTATGGAGAAGAGTCAATGTTTTGGACCAAGACCCTTGCCATCAGAAGATAAATACAACAGGATGCTCTTCATTGACTACAGCTCTGCATTCAATACTATCATCCCCTCAAAACTAATCAATAAGCTCCAAGACCTAGGCCTCAATACCTCCTTGTGCAACTGGATCCTCAATTGCAGACCCCATTCAGTTCAGATTGGCAACAACGTCTATTCCCCAATCACCATCAATATAGGTGAGCCACAAGGCTGTGTACTTAGCTCCCTGCTCTATGCACTTTATCCATATGACTGTGAACCTAAGCACCGCTCCAATGTAATATTTAAATTTGCTAACGACACCACTGTTGTAGGCCGAATCAAAGGTGGTGACAAATCAGAGATTGAAAACCTGGCTGAGTGGAGCCATAACAACAACCTCCATCTCAATGTCAGCAAGACCAAAGAGCTGTTTATTGACTATAGGAGGAGGAAACACGAGGTCCAATCCTCATCAGAGGATCAGAAACTTTAAGGGAGGGAGTCAGCAACTTTAAATTCCTCAGTGTTATCATTTCAGAGGATCTCTCCTATCCTGGGTCCAGCACGCAAATGCCGTAACATTGCAGGTCTTCTAAAACTTTGACAGACTTCTATAGATGTGCAGTGGGAGAGTAAATTAACTGATTGCGTCACGGCCTTGAACAGAGAAGTCTCCAAAAGTCTCCAGACTTGCACAACGATGAGAAGGAAATTTTAGACAATTCCTCCTTACAAGACTGTTTCTGTTCATCAATAATTTTGGGATGCCTTGCACATGTCACAGCATCTCAATTGGGTTAAGATCTGAACTCTGACTTGGCCATTCCAAAACACAAATGTTCTTTTTAAATCATTCTGTTGCTGATTTACTCTTGTGTTTCAGGTCATTGTCTTGTTGCATCATCCACATTCTATTAAGTTTCAGGTGATGGACAGCCACCCTGACATTCTCCTGTAATATCTTGATTCAGTTTTGAATTCATTGTTCCCTCAATGATTGCAAGCTGTCCAGGCCCTGAGGCAGCAAAGCAGCCCCAAACCATGATGCTCTTTCCACTATGCTTCACAGTTGGGATGAGGTTTTGGTGTTGGTGTACAGTGCCTTTTTTCCTCCAAACATAGTGGTGTGCATTTCTGCCAAGAAGTTCAACTTTTGTCTCATCTGTCCACAGAACGCTGTCCCAGAAATGTTATGGAACATCCAGGTGGTCTTTTACAAACCTGAGATGTGCAGCAATGTTTTGTTTTTAAGAGCAGTTGATTCCTCCATGGTGTCCTTCCATGAACGCCATTCTTGTTGAGTGTTTTTCTTATAGTGGACACATGAACAGAGATTTTAGCAAGTTCTAGAGATTTCTGCAGGTTTTTCATTGTTACCCTTGGGTTCTTTTTCGCCTCCTTCAGCATTGCACGTTGTGCTCTGGGTGTGATCTTTGCAGGACGCCCACTCCTAGGGAGAGTAGCAACAGTACTGAATTTCCTCCATTTGTAGAGAATTTATCTTACTGTGGACTGATGAACGCTCAGGTCTTTAGAAATGCTTTTGTAACCTTTTCCAGCTTCATGCATCTCTACAATTCTTCTTCTGAGGTCCTCTGAAGGTAGTTTTGATTGAGGTGTGGTGGACATAAGAAGATTTCTGTTGAGAAGAACAGACTCTGTCAGTAACCTGACTTTGTGTGTCTTTTTGAAAGGGCAGGGCATTTCTACAACCCATACCTACAATCTTATCTCATTGATTGGAACACTTGACTCCAAATAGCTTTTGTAGAAGGTATTACCCTAGAGGTTCACATACTTTTTCAACTTAGATTGTGATTGTTTAAATGGTGTACTCAGTGTTAAGAAGAAGTACGATTGTGTGTTATTAATTTAGGCAGATTGTGTTTGTCTATTATTGTGACTTAGATTAAGATCAGACCACATATGCAGAAAACCAGGTAACTACAAAGGGTTCACAAACTTTCTTGCAACTGTATATGGTGACATATATGTACTTTGATTATAAATTTACTCTGAACACTCACCTCAGTTCTGATCTGATTGTCAGATATTTCATTTTTGACACTCAGATTTATCAAGAGCAAAATGACTCCATTTATGAATTTGCATGAAGGGAATGTTATTTTTGGGTTGATAACAGTATTTTGCTTTAATTTCAGAAACCAATCACGAGAAAAAACTAATGCCATTTTTTTCTATCCTTGTTAGGTGCTAAGTTTATCATCTAGTGCTATTAATTAGGCAACTGTTATGAAGGAAAGTAGACAGAGATATTATGTTTTGTGTGTTTGCAGTAGTTGCCTAATTATGCATTTGGTTCTTGTGCATTAGATGAGGCAGAACATCGCCAATATGAAGAATGGCTGCTTCACACTCAACAGCTACTTCAGATGCAGCTAAAGTTTTTGGAAGAGCAGATTGGTGTCCATAGGAAGTCCAGAAAAGCATTATGTGCCAAACAACGGACAGCCAAGAAAGCAGGGCGTGAATTTCCTGAGGCTGATGCAGAGAAACTTAAACGAGTTACAGAACAACAAAGTAAAATCCAGAAACAACTTGATCAGGTGCAGTTTAGAATATGAGAGATTTTTGAACAATGGTTGGCTTAGCCTAATATTTTCCTTTGTTTCCTTGATTTTTTTCTTCATTTCTATTAAGTAGTTGTAGCATCTAGCATTGTAATGTGTTAAAGGGTTAAGTGAAAGGGATTGTTGCATCTGTCTTTTCATCAAGTATGTTGCCACCTTTCTGATGAGTCAGCTATACATGTGCAATGGTACATTTGGATGCTTTTGCTTTGCCTATTTATTTTTTGTAATCCCTCCATGTGTGGAGCAAGCATTCATTGAAATTGTACTTCACCCCTTTGTGAAGTAAATTTCATCTCAAGCTCTTATATTCTCTTGAAGCAATATACTGTATGTGGTTGAAGTTCCATATATGCAGAAATGAGTCTCTAAGCTATCATTGTTTTAAAATGAAAGTCTTTCTTAATAGAACCAATTTTTGCCCCATCAGAAAAAAATTGTCGGTATTTTGTAGAATGAGCTTTTTTAACGTTGAAGGTAAACTTTAATTTTTTTCTCTCATATCTGAGAAGTACTGCTACAATGTGATCATTGCGTTCCTGAGAAACCTCATTCTAGAAAGTCAAGTTACAGCACAACTGACTTCTAAGCACAGACCAAAGCAGGTTTTCCCAATTGTGATTACGCTATAACCACATAATCGACATAATTCAAATGATCTTCCCCAATGCATCAGTTGAATTGTATCCAATTTGTGTTATGAAAACACGTTATATCGGAACTACCTGTTACTTAAATTTGGTTGGAAAATCTATGGGTCCACCGAAATTTGTATGTGCCATTTAAGTGGTTTATTATAAAATTATCCTGATTTTGTAACAGCTTTATTTAATTTGTTTTTCTTCTAAAATTATGTTTTAGGTCCGTAAACAGCAAAAGGAACATACAAATCTTATGACAGAATATCGGAATAAACAACAACAGAAATGTTCTTTATCCCCTTCAGGAGTGATGGGGACAGCCACATCCCAAAATCCTCGTGTTATGCCCAAACTTTCAGCACCTATGTTATCTGCAGCATTAGCACAGCAAGGAGGACCAATCCTTGGATCACAAGCATTAGCTCAGCAACAAAATACACTAATAGGACATGCAGGAAATATAAGACTGCCACTTCAACAAGGACCAACTTTCTTGGCATCAGCTGTGACACAGCAACAAGAATATCCATCTGCCACAGCAACTGTATCATCTTCCACTCCAACTAGCTATTTTCCTGGGAATTCTGCTGCTCAGACACTTGCAAATGAAAATAGACTCCTGCAAGAGAGACAGCTGCAGCTACAAAGAATGCAGCTTATTCAACAGCAAGGGCTGGTAGGGCCATCGCAGCAGCAAAGCATCATGGGAAAATTACAGCAACAAAGTATCATTGGACAGCTTCAGCCAACAACTCAGCAAGGTATTGTTGGTAACAAATCAACATTATCACAGCAAGCTATCATGGGCCAACAGCAGCAGCAAGGCTTCATTGGACAACAGCAGGGTATTGTTGTCCAGCCGCAACACCAGCCAAGCCAGCAGCAACAAGCTATTGTAGGACAACAACTACCACAGCAGCACACCAGCATGGGTCAGGCTCAGCAGCAGCCAGGAGCACAGCACCAACAGAGTCTGGCACCTCAACAACAACACTTAAGGCTGATGAATCAACAGCATATCTCGCCAATTGGTCAACAGCAAGGCCTCCTTGGGCATCAGCAAACTCACCAACAGGGGCTTGCAAATCAACCTAAGCCTCCAAGGCCTCAGCAAGGTCTTATGGCACAGCAGTTGGCACACCAACAAGGTCTTGCAGGTCAGCAGCAAGTCCTTGCTTCTCAACAGCAGCAACAAAATCTAATTCTACAGCAACAGACACCCAATGCTGCTTTGCAACAGCAGGGACTTGTAGGACCTCAACAAGGAATTGTTTCACAGAGTCAGCAATTGGCAACAATGACGCCATTGCAACAACATCATCTTCAAACAGTTTCAGGGCAGCTTCACCCACAAAGCGTTATCAGGCAAAACAGCATCCTTAGACTTTCCACACCTTTGCCAGGTCAGCAACAAAGCACAATGGGGCATCATGTTCGAATGCAGGGTATGATGCGGCAGCAGTCGCAAGATGTTTTAGGACAACACTTGGCAACACAAGGCATAATGAGTCAGCAGACTCCATTACAATTCCTGAGGCACCAGCTGCCAGGTATAATAGGACAAGGACAGCAACAACATCAATCACAAGGAATGGTCACGCAGAGCATAAGGCAGCAGCATCAGACCCTAGTTTCAGCAGAACAAGGACAGCAGTCCCAACCTCAGGGTACAGTGGATCAGGGTCATCAGCATCAGACTCAGAGCGCAGTTGGACAGGGCCAGGAACAGCAGCCTCTTGCTGCAATGGCAATGGGACAGCAGTCAAATGCTCCACTCCCACCACCCCAGCCCCAGTCAATAATGGGACAACAAACCCCCCAACTCCAGGGCTTGATAGGGCAACACCCACAACCATCATCTCAACCCCAAGAGGCAGTAGGTCAGCAAGTACAATCCCAACCACAGAGTACTTTCGGGCAAGATATCGGACAACAAATGACCCAAGGAATTGGTCAGCCACTCCTGCCCCAGGCCTCGGTGGGTCAGCAGCCGCCCGGGCCCCAGGCCTCGGTGGGTCAGCAGCCGCCCGGGCCCCAGGCCTCGGTGGGTCAGCAGCCGCCCGGGCCCCAGGCCTCGGTGGGTCAGCAGCCGCCCGGGTCCCAGGCCTCGGTGGGTCAGCAGCCGCCCGGGCCCCAGGCCTCGGTGGGTCAGCAGCCGCCCGGGCCCCAGGCCTCGGTGGGTCAGCAGCCGCCCGGGCCCCAGTCCTCGGTGGGTCAGCAGCCGCCCGGGCCCCAGGCCTCGGTGGGTCAGCAGCCGCACGGGCCCCAGTCCTCGGTGGGTCAGCAGCCGCCCGGGCCCCAGGCCTCGGTGGGTCAGCAGCCGCACGGGCCCCAGGCCTCGGTGGGTCAGCAGCCGCCCGGGCCCCAGGCCTCGGTGGGTCAGCAGCCGCCCGGGCCCCAGGCCTCGGTGGGTCAGCAGCCGCCCGGGCCCCAGGCCTCGGTGGGTCAGCAGCCGCCCGGGCCCCAGGCCTCCGTGGGTCAGCAGCCGCCCGGGCCCCAGGCCTCCGTGGGTCAGCAGCCGGCCATGCCCCAGGCCTCCGTGGGTCAGCAGCCGGCCACGCCCCAGGCCTCCGTGGGTCAGCAGCCGCCCGGGCCCCAGGCCTCCGTGGGTCAGCAGCCGGCCACGCCCCAGGCCTCCGTGGGTCAGCAGCCGGCCACGCCCCAGGCCTCCGTGGGTCAGCAGCTGCCCACGCCCCAGGCCTCTGTGGGTCAGCAGCTGCCCACGCCCCAGGCCTCCGTGGGCCAGCGGCCCTCTGCCCAGGCCTCCGAGGGTCCGCGGCCCCCTGCCCAGGCTTCCATGGGTCCGCGGCCCCCTGCCCAGGCCTCCGTGGGTCAGCAGCCACCCGGGCCCCAGGCCTCCGTGGGTCAGCAGCCGCCTTTGCCCCAGGCCTCTGTGGGTCAGCAGCCGCCCGGGCCCCAGGCCTCCGTGGGTCAGCGGCCGCAATCTCAGCCTTCCGTTTCTCATCAACCCTCTCCCCAGGCCTCCGTGGCTCAGCGGCCTCAATCCCATCCCTCCGTGGGTCAGCAGCCCCAGGCCCAGGCTGCCGTGGGTCAGCAGGCCCAGGCCGCTTTGGGTCAGCAGCCCCAGCCCCAACCCCAGGCCGCCGTGGGTCAGCAGCCCCAGCCCCAGGCCGCTGCGGGATACAACATAGTGCCACAGCAACCGGCATGCCAGGCAACAGTGGGAATGGGTTTGCAGCTTCCAGGACAAGCCCTGATGGGAATTGGACAGCAACAAACGCAACCTCCGGCCATGATTGCACTGGCACAGCAGCAGCTGCACCTTCCGGGCACAATGATCTTAGGACATCAGCAACCCCATGCCCCAGTCGGGATGGGACAATCCCAATTTCAAAGCCAATTGGGGCAGCCAAAGCAACAGCAGCAGCCCCCAGGTTTGATTGGGATGAGGCAAGGGCAGCAACACCAACTGTTCCAGGGCCTGATGGGACAGTGGCAGCTGCAGACACAAGTTGTAACCAAACAGGGACAAGCACAGAACCCATCAGGGCAAGGACAGCTGTCACAGACTTTGAGCCAGGAGCAAGGACCGCAACAACCACGTCCACTGAGCATATTAGGGCAAGGCCAAGGACAACAGCAACTGCAGGGCCTCATAGTACAGAGACAGTCTCCAGGTACTGTGGGGCAAGGACAGCGAATGCAGGGTTTAGGTGCGGTTAGTGGACAGAGCTTGCAGGCATCTGGTATGGCAAGGCAGGAGAATCAGCACGAACAGCAACAAGAGCAGCCACCTCCAGGTACATTGAGACAAGCCCAAATTATAATAGAGCAGGAATCTTTGCTGCCTCCGCAGTGCATGATAGGGCAGAACCATAACAAGACACCAACTCAGAACATGCCTACGAGTGCAGTAGGACTGGGACAGTCTCAGGGTATTATGTATCAGAATCTACAAACACAGTCAGCAACTTCAGTGCAGCAAACAATGCAACAAGGTGTTGCAGGGCAGCAGAGACCAATGACTCAGCAAAGTCAATTAATGAGACGTGTACAGCCCTCTGTAGCGAATCTCCAACAGAATAATGGCCTTGGTTTACAAGGAATGCTGCGTGTTGCAACATCTCAGCAGCATGGAGCAGCAGGAGATCCAAACACCATGACTTCACAGTCATTTCAACAGCATCACGCAGGCTTGCGTTCAGTTCAAGTGACCAGTCAACAGATAGGTTTAGGCCATCTTCGTCCAGGTATGGTTTATGTTCAGCAGATCAAAGCTGAACATGGAGGGAAGCCACAAGAGATGGCTCATTTAATTCAAAACAAACGAGCAAGGCAAAGCACTGGGTCAATAAATGAATTGGTGCCTGCCCCAGCTCATTGCAGTCGTTCACAAATGCTCCCTCCAGAGGTAAATAAAAACAATTTAGGAGATGTATCAATGCAAAACAAAACCTTGGAAGCAACAATACAGCCACAGTCAGAATTACTCAAAAACCATGAATCTGAAGAAAGTACTGCTTGCATGGCAGACGCTATTGGAATATTGCCCCAGAAGATGACTGATTCCAAATTAGATGCATCTGCATTGAAAGCACATGGCACTGCAGAAAATTCTCCCACAAAGTCACAAAGCAGAATTAATATGGAAATGCATGTACAAAACAAGTTGTCAAAAGCTTGCACATTTGACTTCCCAGTATCACCCCCAAATCAAGTTGCAAAGGAGGAATGCAGTGCAGAATCAGCACTGTTGAATCAAACCAATGGGCAAGAGGAACGTGCACAGAGAGTCATTGGAAGACTAGATGGCTGTTCCAACTTGCAGGAAGTTGCTGCTGAAGACACCGATACAAGTGCAGGTCACTCAGTGAAACAGGAAAACATTGATGCAATTCGCTGTGGATATTCTGAAGGAAATTTAAAACATGAGTTAAATACTGATTCCTTCGATGCTTTAAATGTAGGGGACCAGTCTTTTCTTGCTCCCAGATCTGAAGCTGGACAGCTGCTTCTCCAGAAACTATTACGCACAAAGAACTTGCAGCTTGTGGCACAGCGCTCCGGAGAAGGAACGCACTTGGCTCTAAAAGGACATATTGAAAGCAAGGCTGCGATGATAGACCGGAAACTTCAAGGTGCAACTGCAAATCCAGAGGTTGGTTTATAATCTTGTCAACAAGTTTGAAAGTCAGTAAAACTACAGGAACTGGAAAGCTCAAACTTAGAAAAAAAGCTGCATCTGTGGGAAGGGAAACAGTTAACATTTGAAGTAGAAGACCCTTTTTCATAACTGAAGAGTGTTCACTGTTTCTCTTCCCACAGCTGTGGCCAAATCTGCTGAGTATTTCAAGCATTGTTTGTTTCTATATAGACACCAAGTTTGGTCTCTAATGTAGTTACACTCATCCAGTGCTGCTTTTCTACTTTTGTGTATTGAACTTCAAGCCATGAAATGAATATTTTGTGATTTTTGTCACCAGTAAAATGAAGTAATATCATTTCACTTTATACATTCAAAAATATTCCATATAGTTATTTCAAATGCTGGGTTCATGAAAAGTTTTTTGTTACTCCAAACAGAAAATGGTTATAATAGAGAAAGCAGGACAGCCAATGTCTAGGAAGAATAATAGGCAATTTATGAATTCAAATCATACATTGTAATTCCACATACCCAAATGCTTCTTAAACATCGTTATTGTACAAAGAGGTCTTTTTCTGATTAGCACTGCTGGGATCACAACATTTTACAGTTTATATAAATGTCTTGGGTGAAGGTACCAAAATTTGTGGAAGACAAACCTGTAAAGAGATGCAACAAAGGCTTTATAAAGTATTGGTTAGACTGCATTTGGAGTATCGTGAGCAGTTTTGGGCCCCTTTTGTAAGAGGGGATGCGCTCAGGATGCATAGCAGGTTCATGAGAATTATCCCAGGAATGAAAGGGTTAACGTGAGGAGCGTGTGATTCATGGTTACAAGCAGCTGTGGAGCCAAGTCATTGTGTATATATAAAACTGAGGTTCTTAGGTTCTTGATTAGTAAAGGCATTAAAGGTTATGGAGAGAGGCAGGTGAATGGGGTTAATGGTGATGAAAAATCAGCCATGATTGAATGACAGAGTAGACTCAATGGGCTGAATGGTCTAACTCTGCTCCTGTGTCATTGCAGTGGAAATTTGCCTTGTGGAGAAATTGTACTAATCTGTACATAGCAGTATCTGAACTGATCACAGGCCAGCCACAATAGACATGGTGGAATTGTACCATAATCTGCTTATTTGATTGATGTCATATTTGCATTAATAAATCTGAAATGAATTTATGTTACTATTGCAGATTGCAGTCAATTTGGTGTTACTTTAATTTGGTCTGTTTAGATTTTGCAACTTAAAGCCAATTCTGTAGTATTAAAGGTTGCATTGGCTACTTGTGTTAGGAAGTTAGAGTGAAGTGTTTGTGCATAAATAATAGAAAGCATTCAATGAAGTTCTTTTAAATTTAATAAATATACAACAAAAAATAAAAATGTAACAAGCAAAAGTAACCCTTGACTAGCTAGAGATGCTGAGGTTAGCATAAATTAAATAAAGTGTTATAATGTTGCTGAAGAGAGATTAAAATAGTTTGAAAAAACATCAATGAATGACCAAATTATTTGTTATGGAGTTAAGAACATAAGAGTGAGTTAGAAAAGAGTATTTTTTTTAAAAAGCTGCTGCAACAATGTAAAAGAGATAAAGCCAGATAATCAGAGTTACATAGAAACAACAACTGGCGAAGTGACTGGGCAAAAGAAGTTAAGGCATAAGACAAATATTTTGTATCCGTCTTCGTGGCAGAAGACACATCAGTACAATGCCTCAATATAGTAAAAATGGAAAGGACCAGTTAATTTTCACTTTATATTTTTCACCTCATATTGGGTTTATTTATTCACATATGATTTGTGTTCCTTCCTATCTCACTCAGGATTATCATTCTCTACATACAAAAACTGTCACATTTTTTATACTTTAAAGCTCTCCATTCAATGAAAGAAATCTTCTATGAACAATTAATATGTGAATAGAAGTGACAAATCAGAGTAGTTGCCTTTTCTTAAGTTTTGGATCACATTTAGCAGTCTAATATGGACGTGTGCAAACTGTTCACTTCTGCACACCAGACATTGAATGTGTGCATTTTGTGACGTACTTTAGTGTACTTGAGTGGAAATGTTAACTATGAAATTATTTTTTACTTTGTTTTGTGGCACATGCAAGATTAAGGAATTTCAAGAAATGAACAAGAAAAGCTTGGCTCCAAAAACAAAAAGGACACAGAAAACAACTGACAGAGGCAGCAACTCGCGAAAGAAGAGTAGAAAGGATGAGGGAATAAAAAGTACAGATGCCCTCATGAAGCAGTTACAACAGGTAACAGCCAATGCTGTGAAATAACTTAATATTGTTTGAAATCTTGGAACTGAGATTCTACAGTGGAATCATATTGCTTAATTTCTGAGAATTCCCTCATACTTTTCATGTGAGCTTTACACAGTATAGTACCCCTCTGATATCAAGGTAAATGACAATGTTTGCACAATGCATTGCAGAACCAAAAGTAAAAAGGGGAAAAAAGATGATGTGGAGAAAATGTGAGAATTGAATATCATTTAACATAACGATTGAAACTGTCTTATGCAGTCATGTTAAATTGTCACGTTGCTATTTGTGTATAACGCTGTAGATTACTTATAGTGCTGCAGATGTATTTTTCTGTATTGTGGTTGTTAATTACTTTTTTGTTTTATCCCCAGCAATTGTCCCTTCTCCCTTTGATGGAGCCTACTGTTGAGGTGAATTTTGGCCACTTTCCTCCCTTTGGGAGCAGTCCTTTCAATAGCAAGAATCAACTTAAAGGATCCTTTGGGAACGCAGTGCTAGACAGTGTTCCAGATTACTACTCACAACTTCTCTACAAGGTATATCTGACTGAAATTACACTCTGCTGTGTTTAGTATAGTTTGCTGCTTTGATTCATATAAAAGATCCATCTCTACTGACAGAAAAATGCATCTAGGTAATTTTGCTAAAACCCATTTGATTCGAAAGCAAGCATAATCTGACTGGTCTGGCTGCAGAGGTCCTGTTTTATTGGCTTTAGGTGCCCCAGGCTCAAACAATCTGACTCAAACAACATTAGGCTTGAAAATGAATCCAAACTGTTTCCACAACCTATGTACTCACTTTCAAGGACTCTTTATCTCATGTTCTTGATATTTATTATTTATTTATTTATCATTATTATTTTGTTTTTCTTTTGTATTTGCTCAGTTTGTTGTCTTTTGCACGTTGGTTGTTTGCTGCCCTGTCGGGTGCAGTGTTTCATTGGTTCTATTATGGTTCTTGGATTTATGGGGTATGCCCACAAGAAAATGAATCTCAGGATTTTATATGTTGACATTTATGTACTTTGGTAATACGTTGAACTTTGAATGTTAAGGAAACTCTACCCCTGAAAGTTTTAAGAGTCAGGGAAGCCCTGCTCCCAGCTGTAAAAGCTGAGAGATTTAAGTGTCTCTGAAATTAAATGCTATAATGAGTAAATTAGTAATAAAAATAATGTCTAGGGCATAGTTGAGTGGAGGCTTACTGACAGAAATGGTCTGACTTGATGAACTCAAAAATAATCCTAAGAATATAGTGGTAATCAAAGTCAAGGACCTTTGGTAAAACATTTTGTATGCTTGTAGAATTTATGAAGATTTCAGTATTTCAAACCAAATGATTTCATAATACAAACATGAGAAAACCTGCAGATGCTGGAAATTCTCTTACTATCTCTTCTTTCAGTTAGTCCTGACAAAGGGTCTCGGCCCAAAATGTCGACTGAACTTCTTATAGATGCTGCCTGGCCTGCTGTGTTCCACCAGCATTTTGTGTGTGTTGCTTGACTGCATTTGTTTTGTTGTGTTATGTACATAACTGCAAGATTTTCTTCCAAAAACATTTGCTGCTCTATAACTCTCAAAAGAAAGCTATACTAGCTTGGGTCTTGAATACAAGGTTGCCTTTTAATATTCTAGAATTAAGTAGATTATTTTTTCTGTCTGCCTTAGCAGAACAACCTGAGTAACCCACCAACACCACCTTCATCGCTGCCTCCTACACCACCTCCCTCTGTCCAGCAGAAACTGGTAAATGGTTTAGCCACCTCTGAGGAGTTGACTGAAGGACATAAAGAGCACGAAGGACAAAAAGGTATGAAAATTGATTGGAGCAAAATTATTTGCACAATAGACAAGGTTTTAATTAATCTCCTCCAAGAAGAGTTTATAGCTTTAGGCTAATATATATCCTGATTGAGACTTAAGGGTGTTATGTTTCATGACTGAATTAAATTATAAAACGAAAGTGTGGACTTTACTGTTATTGAAATAAAATAACTTGTGAATGCAGTGCTATTCAAATTGTTGTTTTACATGTGTAGATCTTTGATTACTTGGCCTTATAGAAACTGTAAGAAGTTATGTCATGGTGCTCTGGTGAGACCAGTGCTCTGCTTTCAGTTCAGGGCTTTAAGAAGAATATATTTCCTTGGAATAAGTTGCAGTTTTGATTCTGGAGTCCAAGGGCCTGAGTAGTAGAAAAAAGGCTGTGTTGGACTAGGCTTGTATTTCCTTTTTTAAAAATTCATTTACCGGATGTGGGTGTTGCCAGCTAAGCCAGCATTTATTACCCATTCTTAGTTGCCCTTGAGAAGGTGGTGATGAGCTGCCTTCTTGAACCACTGCAGTCCCTGGGGTGTAGGTACATCCACAGTGCTGTTAGGAGGGAATTCCATGATTTTGACCCACCGACAATGAAGGAACAGTGATAGTTTCCAAGTCAGGATGGTGGACTTGGATCTGTTTCCAAGCAGATGTTTGGAAACGGGTATCTGCTGTTCTTGTCCTTCTAGGTGGTCGTGGTCTGGAAGGTGCTGCCTTTGGAACTTTACAGTGAAGAAAATTAAGGTGTTTAATTGCAATGTTTAAGATTGTTAAAGAAACTGTGGTTGTGGGGGGGGGGGGGGGGATTCCTAAAGTGAGGTAAATCCAGAGTAAGGCATAGATTGAAAAGATTGAAAAATAAGACTAGGCCGTTTAAGGTGATGCTGGGAAGTAATACTTCACATGAATGTTGTGGAAATCTGCAGTTTAACAATGGGTTTTGGAGACTAGGCAACGATGGCAAATTTCAAAACTAAGCTGGTTGCTTTATTGATACACTGATATTAAAGCAATGAACTAAGATGGGTAACCACGGACAAAATACCAATTAGGTATGATCTAATTAAGTTGTTCAACGTTTGGCTTGCATTGGCTTACTTCTGTTACTCCTGGTCAGGATTCCTTGTGACATTCACAACTACTGAGTCCAGTTTGTTAAGGTCTTTGTTGAAGTGTTATGTCAGTGAGTATGATAGTAAATACTGCAGAGAAGACAAACTGGACAAAAGCTGCTTATGTTCTTTTAATTGTAAAACTTGTCGCTATTTTGCTATGAGTTGAGATTATATCCTCCTCCGTCTTACCTTGCAAACTAAATGTTTGATTTTAATGAAGGAAAAGTGGTTTGGATATTCCAAATAATCATATTCTTACTTTTGTGTCTTATAAAATAAGTTTCATTGTAAGTGATGAGATGTAATGTTTGCTCTGTTCTGGCTGAAATATATTAGGCATCAGATCTCAAAAGCAAACAATAAAGTAACTATGACTGTTAATTATGTGCACCCCATTGAAGCAAGTTAAATTGTGCTATCCCTACTGAACTACAACAATTATGAAATAATTGCAAATGTGCCATTTTCTATGGGTGGCACAAAGATAGGTTAACTCTGCTGCTTTCCTCCAGAGCCCCCCCCCCCCCCCCCCCAGATTTGATCTTGATCTCTGATGTTGTCTGTGTGGTGTTTACACATTCTCACTGTAACAGTGTTTGTAGGTTTCTGCTGGGTGCTCCAGTTTCTTAACACATCCCAAAGACATCAATTAATTAGTAACTAATATAGATGGGTGGCAGGGGAATGAGGAGAAGGGGGAAGTAGTTGATGGTGATACAAGAGAAAAATGGATGCTGGTTAATCAATGCCAATGGGATGAGTGAAAGGCTTGTATCTATGTTGTTTGACTCTAAATCTCCCAGTCACTGGCTGGTAAACGGTTTAGAAGTTTTTAATAGGAGATTTGTCAATTTTTAAAACTTATCCTGTACTGGGCACTTGCAAAACCTTTCTAATGTTAGCGTTTAATGTCCTGGAAATTCAGTGCAATCCTTTGAACAAACTAATCTTACACATACGGAATCATAGAGAGATACAGCATGGAAACATGTCTTTCGGTCTCCTGAGTCCATACTGACCATCAAGCAAGTATTTTTACAGTGGTTTTGCCTATCCAATTTCATTCTCCCAACATTCCCATTAACTTCCCCCCTCAGCTTCTCCCACTCACTCACAACCTTGGGATAATCTACAGTGACCAATTACCTGCCAGCCTGCACACCTTTGTGTGGAAGGAAATCAGAACGCGCAGAGGAAACGAATGCGATTTCAGGGAAAATGAGACACAGATGAGATTGGAGGTCAGGATTGAACCCCAATCACTGGAGTTGTAAGGCAGAAACTCTACTGTGCCACCCAAATCTTCAATAGGTCAATCGATACATTTAATGCCAGAGAAATGTATACAATATACATCCTGAAAATCTTTTTCTTTGCAAACATCCACGAAAACAGAGGAGTGACCCAAAGAATGAATGACAGTTAAATGTTTGAACCCCTAAAGCCCCACCCGCGCATAAGCGGCAGCAAAGCAATGACCCCCTCCCACTCCCCTACCAGCAAAAAAGCATGGACACCTACCACTGAGCACTCAAGTGTGCAGCAAAGCATCAATAAAGACACAGACTTGCAGTACCCCAAAGACTACTCGTTCACCTGGTATTTGACATACCACAGGCTCTCTCTCTCTCTAATAAGGGAGAAAGAGGTATCCCTGTTTCATAGCGAGAGGGGAGACATAACAAAACAAATCGCTGATTTATGGTGTTAAAAGTCTGTTGTGCTGCTTCTTCCGAGTTTTGTGCCCTAAGGACTTAGGTCTCTGGGCACACAGCCAGCAGCCAGCTCGCTGCTTTCAATCTTCTGTATCCAACGACACACCAGTTTTCTGCGGCAGCACCGATCTCAAATCTGCCATTCCCAGAACCCTGAAGATGCACTAGTCTTCTAGGCCGCGTCCTTCGCATGTCAAATAGCAGCCAGTTGTGAGACTCCGCGAGCGGGTCTCGTTGCCGCAAAGAACCAAAGTCAGTGCGTAACTCCAAGTCAGGGTCTTCAAAAGAATCCTGAAAGGGAAAAATAGAGATAAGAAAGATAGAAATAGAGTTGTTTCCGAAGATGCAAGCAAAGGAGTCGCCGTTAGGCGCCATCATCCTCCTAAGCTCCACCCTCTGTACCAATCTTTCAAAAAAAAGTGTTTAATTTTGAGTGAAATTCCAGATCAAATTTTTTTTAATAAGGATATATTATGCATTGTTGTAAATGTGTTTGTTGTATTTAAATTAAGATAATTGTATTTGATCAGAGTTTTTATTTTGGTGTGATCCGCTGTATTGTCATGTTGGTTTTAATTTCTGACATGCAAGTGACATGATGCACAGTTGAATATTATGTAACACACTTAGTTTATTTATTACAATGCAGTGTAATGCTATTTTTATTGTACTCCATTGCAGATCTCATGACGACAGAACTGAAAAATATGGACATGTTGGCTTCCTTGCCCACACCGCCACACAATCAAAATGAAGACCTGAGGTTTTTTATTTACAGCTAATGTTTTTTTTTACAATTCTACTCTTTTTTTTCCTTGAAAGCTCTTTGATTTACTTTCAGTCTTTAGTTTCATAAAGGGGATAAAACTTTGCTGCCTAAAGCAGCAAGTCGCTGTACTATTTAAACAAGTAACAGGTGGAAGTTGCAGTTCTTAATTATCATGCAATCCTCGATCATTGTGCAAAGGCGTTGCACTTTCTTCCGCCTAACAAGTCACCAAATCAGTTTTTACTGGGTAAATATAACTTTTACCAACTGTTGGGAAACTAATGTTGGATATGCTTCCTTATTATTTCAAGAAGTAATGTAGTATATGTTGCTGGGTTAGTTTCTGGAGACCTGGGCTTTTAAACTAGAGGTGAGCTTGAATCCTGCTGTAGCAATTGGGAGCTTTAAATTCAGGTGGTTTAATAAATCTGGAATTAAAATTCTAGTCCCAGTAATGGTAACTTTGAAACTACCAGACTGTCATTTTAAAAAGTCATCTGATTATCTCATGCCCTCAGGCAAGAAAATCTACTTTTCGTACCCAACGTTTTGTCTTTCGTGACCCCAAGAATACAATGATATAATTGACTCTAAAACAGCTATCTAAAATGGCCTGTCAAGCTACTCGGTTAAAGGGCATTAGAGCTGGGAAATGGTGTGATACTAGTTAAGTCCAGATCCCATAAAAGAATTGAAAAGAGGCTTTGATTACTCAACACACAGTGTGTTTAAAAATGAGAACAATGCTTAGTGGTTGTGTAATTTACACAAAAAAAATGAATTGTGCAGTAACATGCATTTTTCTCAAATTCCATTCCACTGCCATATCACAGAATTATCATATACAACCAAGGCTGAATTTTTCCCACTTAAGATTTGAGATTAACTTTAAAGGAACCAAAGCACGTAGCTCTAGAGTGAAAATGAAAAAGCTGATTAAAGGAAAGCTCATAGATGTCTGGGAGCCTTTTGCTGAAAATCTGTTTCTACCTGCAGTCTTGAATATTGAGGTAGTTATGAATCCAAAAGGCATTAAGTTATAATTTCTTCTCAACAGTAGAGCAGAGCTGGAAGATGATAGGCACACACCTGACAGCATTGTGCCAGCATCCTCACCGGAGAGTGTCCTTGGGCAGGAAACATCCCGGTTTCCCTTGCTGACTGAAGTGAAGGAAGAGTCAATGGACCGTGCCCTGTCTCCTGTAATTCCCATAATCCCAGGAGCTTGTATCCCAGGTTGGTTGCTAGTTGAGCAGTGATTTACATTTAAAAAGTAATAATAATCTGATGTACTGTGAGCCTTTGGTCACAAAGGTTTTTATATATATTTTAAATGTCACCCCTGCACTTTCTATACTGTTTTCTGAAGGATTGAGCTCTTGATATTTGTCTTACACACATCTTTTTTATGCCTTTCCTATCCTATTTGTTCCTTGACTTCCTGATGCATGAGTTTCCTGTATCTTATGGGAAAATATTTGACTTGAACCTTCATTCCCTTCAATGGCTTTAACTGATCTGAGACTGATTTTCCTTCAAGTATTTCCTTCATTTTTTGTCAGCTCCTATCTCACTCTGGTAGATTTAGCCACCTTTGTTTGGCCTACCTTCCTTTCTGTTGCTGTGATAAACCTAACTAAATTTTGATTCCTACCTCCAAAATGCTCTTGCCACTGCCTTCACTTTGCTATTTGTTCAAGTTAATTCATTAAAACAATGTTCTTTACTGCCCCCTCTTAGTTAGTTTGTGAAATACTTTTTAGTTCTCTAATGTTTTTCAAGAATTCTGCACCTCCTCTGTTATTTACTTTGCTACTATCCCACTAAAAATAGCTGAAAACTCCTTGTGTCACTGCTTTATTATTTTTGCATCTCATGCAGTTGTCTATATTTTTTTCTCTTTATCTTTGATTGGAGGGCTGTAGCATTTTCTCAGCAATGTGATTGTCCCTTTTTTTTGTTCATTTTAATCTATAATTGTAAAATTTGTTGATTTTGCTCCCACATTATCCCTTCCCACAGCTGTATGTGTTGTGAATGTTTCCTTTACCCTCACCTTATTTTTAAAAACCACTGCTTCTGATCTTGCTTGAAAGCACTGTAACTAGGAATGTTGATAGATGTGATTTTTAGGAAGAACAACAAATGAGCTTGACAATATCATTTAAGGTCTTTATTGGTCAATCAACATTTATATTGTAGATTACTAATTTGTCCTTTTGAAATACGTGTTCTTCCTTAGTATTTCCTGAAACAAAGCCATTTGTAAATACAGAACCATTTGTAGAAAGTACTGTGAAGGGCACACCTTTCTCTGGCCCATGGAAAAGTAGCAAAGGAAACCAGGTTGCAGTCACACTTACTGTCTCAGGAACTGTTACTAAGGTAAATAAATAACTTGTCTTAATAAAGTCTTGTCTCAGTCTTTGAATTTGCTTTATGGCATGTTTACTCCTTAGAAAATTGTATAACATGATAAAATATTTAATGTAAATTCTGTGTACATTGACACTTAGCAAGAGATGACGATATAGGTACAAAGAAACAAAATATAGAAAATGGTAGAAACTGATCTCATATTTGTTCTCAATAACAACTGTATTTGTTCTAGGATATAAATACAATGATGACAGTTCTTGCACAGTTGCTCCAAATGAAGATTCCAGGTTCCTACGAAGTTGCATCTGTTCCAGGTGGTTCACGTTCTTTTCTGCCAGGTGGAAAAAAGTCCACGTTGGAAGCCCCTGGTCAAGGTATGCACAACTTTGATCTTTTCAAAAGTAAGTCATTTGTACCCATCACTGCGAGTTGGATATTGCCCATGGATAATAAGAAACTTCATGCTCCATAAGTGAAAAAGCAGCAGCCCATAATTGGTTGCAATATTCTGGTAATTAATCATTCTAAAAAGCAAACCAACTGATTTTTTTTTTAAACTGACATTGCAGCTTTTCAATTGAAATTGGCTCTTTACATCCTGTTTTTCCACCAGATCAAATTTTGGCATAAGATGATTTCCCTTAATAGATCAACATTCAAAGCATATGCCTGTCTACGTCATTTGCTGGTGACCTCTGTATGTTAACATTTAAAGTAATGAAAAAAGATTGTTGGATTCATCAAGCTATCATATCCTCCCTATCATGATTGACCCAACTTGATTAATCCCCTCAAAGCAAGGTTGTACAGAAAATTGCCCAAACATTTCCCATCCCAAATCCTATTTAAATATCTATTTCAACATGCGCTTTTCATTGAATCATTTAGCATTTATAACAATCAACCCACTTGACTGAACTCTTGTTGAAGCTTGCATATGTATTTCCTCACGTTAGAGGAGGAAGATATTTCAGCCCATCGGTCTATCTGGGCTCATGGAGTAATCCAATTAGTCCACCAACCCTTATGTCTTTGAGGTGTGTGGAAAAAATCAGAGCACCTGGAGGAAACCCACACGGTAACAGGAAGGACGTGCCAGCTGCACACAAACACAGCCAAGGTCAGGATTGAACTTGGTTACTGGCACTATGAGGCAGCAGCTCTATTAGCAGCAACAATTGTGCTGCACCAAAGCCTTTTCCTCCATGTGAGCAGTGCTTGTATTCCCACATCACTTTCCCCCATCTCCTTTTCATCCAACCATTATTTTTCATTTGTATTTATGGTTACTTGATCTAGACCCCATAATTACTGAAAACTGCATTATCAATACACTCTTACAATCATTCAAACTTCATAACTTCAGGCATTTTTATGAGTAAGACCTTAATCTCCTTATAATAAAAGAGGTCATCATTATTCAATTTCATTCCTACTCAGTTATCTATTTCATTAACTATCAGTCAATTTTGCTTCAGATGTATTCTAAATATCCACTGAAGGGTAACAGAATTCTACTTTTTAAACTAGTTTAGGACATGTTAATTTTCTGCACTGATATGAGCTTTGGCTTGGCAGCAATTAAATAACCTGCTCAGGTTTGCACACCAGAGTACTTTATGAATGTCTTCCTGTTTTTATACCCAAAAACTGTTGTGCTCTGTCTTTATAATTGGCACCTGTACATTGTTGCTTGTTACTATATACCAATGTGGTCTTGACAATGATCAGTGCCCTTGAGTGAAAATTAAGATGATTCTTGTGCAACAAACACATCACATACCAATATTTAGTAGATTCCTTTGTACCAGTGCACATGAGTTTGAATGAAAGCATGTTGCAGAAACAATTTGTTTCAGTTAACCAGTCCTAGAACACAAGTGCTTTAAAATCATAGTGAACTGAGCTTTCAGCATTTTTTTATCTGGAGGTTAAATGATACAAGGAAGAATAAGTTGGCTCCAACCTACAATAGTTTTAGTCTTCTAGTAAATTTCAAGGTTGCACATACAAGTTTCTTTTCTGCATGGCCTTCTTGAAACTTTTTACATCAATGTGGTCTTTGTGATCTTACTTTCCAAAATAATCAAAGTGCACTTTCAAAAACAAAATATGGAGTACGACAACATGACCTTGTATCATGCTATTTTGCTTTCAGATTGCTGTGTATTTATTTGTATTTGGAGTTAAATCAAACAAAAACAATCGTCATTACAGTTGGAACTTTTTTTTCTGAGTAGGTTCCAAAGAAAACCCTGTGGATTTGGAGAAAGTGGCACTGGAAAAACAGTGGTACAAGCAATGTGATATTGCAGTACCAGGTTCTGCCTTTAAGAAGCCAGGGGAAGAGGTGGCAACTGCCACATTGGTATGTGCATACTTCCAGTCTAAGAACTTGTGGCTCTTGGGATACTCTTTGATTGGGAAAGGGTTATGATTAGCAATGCTTCTGGAAGTCCATGATTCCCTGGGGCTTAAGAAATCGATGAAGAATTTCAGAACTTTACTGAAATTAACCACTCTTGCTCTTTTTTGTTTCTTTCTTCCAGGAGTTGACTTGACCATTATATATGGTTATGTAATTTGACAAATTGATCATTGAGTCAAATGTTTCTTTCAGTCTTAATCTACTAGCATGTCTTAGATGTGGGACATCATGACACCAAACTGCCAGATGAAATTTGGTTGGTAATTTTTTTGAGAAAAGGGAACAGTAGAAAATTAGTGTGGTGGGGGAGAATTGAGAGACATCTGTAACTCAGTTAGTGGCAGTCTTGGTGGTCAGAAAGTTTTTGTTCAATTCCAACTCCAGAGATGTGAATTGAAAAACATATATCATTTTAAAGCAGTACTGACGGTGTACTATGCTGTGGGAGATCTTTCGGATGACGTGAAACCTCATTTGCTGTCTCATGGACTTAGACAAGTTAAAGGAGTTATCCTTAATGCCCTTAATTCAACATTACTAAACCTGATTACCTGTTCAGAATCACAGTGATGTTTATGGGTACCTAATGTACCCAAAATGGCCAGTATGTTTCTTGGGGCATTGGAACCGCTTCTGGGGGAGGTGGGACCAGTGCCGTTCGGACGGTCTACATCTGGGCAGGGCCGGGATCAATGTCCTAGGGAGATTGTTTGCTAGTGCTGTTGGGGAGGCTTTAACCTAATATGGCAGGGGGATGGGAACCCACACAGAAAAGAAGAGGGAAGTGACGCAGAGACCAAAGCTAGAGTTAGTGAAGAAAAAAGTAAGAGTAGAGTAAAAAGCAAAAATCGCATAGGTCACTAGATTCTAAAAGGACAATGAGTATAAGGGCACTTTATCTAAATGCCCGTAGTATTAGAAACAAGGTTAGTGAACTTGTGGCACGGATCAGTACCAAGGCATATGATTTAGTGGCCATTACAGAAACCTGGTTGCAAGGTGGAGATGACTGGGAATTAAATATCCAAGGGTATCAGGTAATACGGAAAGGTAGGCAGGAAGGCAGAGGAGGTGGGGTGGTGCTCTTAATTAAGGATGAGATCAGAGCGATTGTGAGAGACGATATAAGATCTACGGAGCAGAATGTTGAGTCCATCTGGGTAGAGATTAAGAATAGTAAAGGGAAAAAATCACTGGTGGGTGTTGTCTGTAGGCCACCTAATAAAAATATTGCATTGGCAGAGGCGATTAACCAAAAAATAACTGGGGCTTGTAAGAACGGAGCAGCAGTTGTCCTGGGGGATTTTAACTTCCACATAGATTGGGTGAATCAGGTTGGTCAAGGAAATCTTGAGGAGGACTTCATAGAATGCATCTGTGATTGCTTTCTTGAGCAGCATGTTAGTGAACCTGCAAGGGAAAATACTATCTTAGATCTAGTCCTGTGCAATGAGAGAGGTAAGATTAACGATCTTGTAGTCAGGGATCCTCTTGGAAAGAGTGATCATAGTATGATTGAATTTCGCATTCAGATGGAGGATGAAATAGTTAGATCTAAAACTAGTGTATTATGCTTGAACAAGGGAGACTACAACGGGATGAGGGAGGAGTTGGCTAATGTGGATTGGGAGCACAGGCTATTTGGTAGGACAGTTGAGGAACAGTGGAATACTTTCAAAGAGATTTTTCACAGTGCTCAACAAAAGTATATTCCAGTCAAAAATAAAGACAGCAAGGTGGGGAGAGTCAGCCTTGGATGACTAAGGAAATAAAGGATAGTATCAAATTAAAAGCTGATGTGTACAAAGTCGCTAAGAGTAGTGGGAGACTGGAGGATTGGGAAAACTTTAAAAAGCGACAGAACAACTAAACAAGAAATATGGGAAGATAGAGTATGAAAGTAAATTAGCACAAAATATAAAAACAGATAGCAAAAGTTTTTATATATAAAGCGGAAGAGGGTGGCTGAAGTCAACGTAGGTCCCTTGGAAGACGAGAAGGGGAAATTGATATTGGGTGATAAGGAAATGGCTGAGGCATTGAACGACTATTTTGTGTTGGGCTTCACGGTGGAGGACACATCTAATATGCCAAAGAAGGATGTTATGGATGAAATGGGAGGTGAGGACCTCGGTAAAATCACTGTCACTAAAGAGATAGTGATGAGCAAACTAGAGAGCCTGAAGGTAGATAAGTCCCCTGGTCCTGATGGGATGCATCCCAGGGTGCTGAAGGAATTGGCGGAGGTTATAGTAGACATGTTGGTAATCATTTATCAAAACTCTCTAGACTCTGGGCAGGTCCCGGCGGATTGGAAGACAGCAAATGTCACGCCACTTTTTAAAAAAGGATGTAGGCGAAAGATGGACAACTATAGGCCAGTTAGCTTAACATCTGTAGTCAGGAAAATGTGTGAAGCTGTCATTAAGGAAGAAATAGCGAAACATTTAGAAAGGAGTGGTTCCATTAGACAGACGTAGCATGGATTCAGAAAGGGCAGGTCCTGTTTGACAAACTTACTGGAGTTCTTTAAGGACATAATGAGTGCAGTGGATAGAGGGGAACAGGTGGATATCATATACTTGGATTTCCAGAAGGCGTTTGATAAGGTGCCACACAAGAGACTTATAAATAAGATACGGATGCATAGAGTCGGAGGAAGTGTATTGGCATGGATAATGGATTGGTTAACCAATAGAAGGCAGAGAGTTGGTATAAATGGGTGTTTCTCCGGTTGGCAGTCAGTGGTGAGTGGGGTGCCGCAGGGGTCGGTGCTGGGCCCGCAGCTGTTTACCATTTACATGGATGATTTGGAAGAGGGGACTGAGTGTAGCGTAGCAAAATTTGCTGATGACACTAAACTGAGTGGAAAAGCAAATTGTACAGATGATGTGGAGAGTCTGCAGAGGGATATAGATAGGTGAAGTGAGTGGGCCAAGGTCTGGCAGATGGAATACAATGTTGGTAAATGCGAGATCATGCACTTTGGAAGGAATAATAGAAGCAGATTATTATTTAAATGGTGAAAGATTGCAGCATGCTGTTGTGCAGAGGGACTTGGGAGTGCTTGTGCATGAATCCCAAAAAGTTGACTTGCAGGTACAACAGGTTATTAAGAAGGCAAACGGAATGTTGGCCTTCATTGCTAGAGGGATTGAATTCAAGAGCAGGGAGGTAATGCTGCAACAATAAAGGATACTGGTGAGGCCACACCTGGAGTACTGTGTGCAGTTCTGGTCTCCATGCTTGAGGAAGGATATACTAGCTTTGGAGGCAGTGCAGAGGAGGTTCACCAGGTTGAATCCAGGGATGATGGGGTTAATCTATGAGGAGAGATTGAGTCGCTTGGGACTATAACTCTCTGGAATTCAGAAGAATGAGAGAGGATCTTATAGAAACATACAAAATTTTGAAAGGGATAGATAAGATAGAAGTAGGAAAGTTGTTTCTATTGGTAGGTGAGACTAGAACTAGGGGACATTGCCTCAAGATATAGGATGGAGATGAGGAGAAACTTTTTCCCAGAGAGTGGTGAATCTGTGGAATTCTCTGCCCAGGGAAGCAGTTGAGGCTTCTTCACTAAATATATTTAAGATGCAGTTAGATAGATTTTTCATAGTAAGGGAGCCGAGGGTTATGGGGAAAAGGCAGGTGGATGGATCTGACTTTGCGGACAAATCAGCCATGATCTTATTGAATGGCCGGGCAGGCTTGATGGGCCGGATGGCCTACTCCTGCTCCTATTTCTTATGTTCTTATTGTAGATACTTAGTGACTGCACTTAAAAACTGCTTAATTGATCTGGGGACATGAAAGACAATGCAGTGCTGAAGGCAATTAACAATGTAAGCATGGCTAGATTTGGTAGAGTTAAGCATGCAAGAAATTGTAGAAACACATCAAAGTTGCTGGTGAACGCAGCAGGCCAGGCAGCATTTTCAAATCAATGCATTGGGAATGGAAATCGGCTGAAATGAGTTTTGCTGGGGAATCAATGTGCAGACAGATTTGAATTACTCCAGTTTTTTTTTACTGGGAAACTGTCATTTTGAATAGTTTGGTAATGAATGTTATTTCAGTATATAATGACTTTTTGTCTTCATTTTTTCAGGAAGCGTCCTCAGACTGTCCAATGAAGGAAAAAAATGTGGTGCATTATTACAGTAATAATATGTCCATACTCGATGTTCACCAGCTTCCCATAATACAGCCAGAGTGTTCTCCACCCTCATCCCCAAGTATCTCATCACCTGGAACTCCACCAGAGTCAAGTAAACCTGACCCATCAGTTGAATCACCAAAGATCAAACATCCTCTCCCTCTGGATGAAAAGCAATTTGAAGAACATCAACCGCAAATGAAGAGGTGGCGAGGAATCCGTTGGAAACGTTTGGAATTTAAAGTCATATTTCATAAAGGGAAATATAAACACTTCTCACAACAGGAAATTGAAGAACTCATTCAGAAGTTAGGGACATCATTAAAACCAGACCCCATGCCCAAGGACACTAGGAGGTGCTGCTTCTGTCATGAAGATGGTGATGGATTAACAGATGGGCCAGCAAGACTTTTGAACCTGGATCTGGATTTGTGGGTCCATCTAAACTGTGCATTGTGGTCCTCTGAAGTTTATGAGACTCAGGCAGGGGCATTGATAAATGTGGAAGTGGCTTTTCACAGGGGACTCACCACAAAGTGTGCTTTTTGTCAAAAGACTGGTGCCACAACAGGTTGCCATCGAGTTCGGTGCCCAAATACCTACCATTTTGCATGTGCTATCCGTGCCCGGTGTATGTTTTTTAAGGATAAGACCATGCTTTGCAGTCAACATAAATTGAAAGGAGCAAATGAGCAGGAAATTCGATGTTTTGCTGTTTACCGCCGTGTCTACATTCAAAGAGATGAGGTGAAGCAGATTGCTAGCATTGTGCAGCGTGGCAAACGCAGCCACATGTTCAGGGTTGGTGGACTGATTTTTCATGCCATTGGTCAGTTGCTCCCCCATCAGATGCAGGAATTCCACAGTGTGACAGCTCTTTATCCAATTGGATTTGAGGCGACTCGAATTTATTGGAGTATGCGATACACTAACAAGCGTTGCTGCTACCACTGCACCATCAATGATACTAATGGGAAACCAGAATTTGATATCCAAGTTATTGAACAAGGTCACGAGGATCTGATTGTTAGTGATTGGACGCCACAAGGTATTGGTTTATAATTGTCACGTATACAAAGGGACAAATCATGTTCAGCATATATAAGTTTATTCAGCTAAAGTATTTCAATAGCTCCAGCAGTTTAGAAATACATGATAGCCCCATTAGTCTTCCTCATTTGAAAATATCAACAGGAAGTTGCATCTATTTTTTACTTTGGATGCAGTACTTTGCCTTCCGTTTATGAATTTTAGTTTTCTCAAACTGTGTAGCTGTTGGCTTTCTCTGCTAAATTTATAGTATTGGGTGTATATATTCCTAATAATGAGCAGTACAAATAGCTTACATTAGCACACTGGTCAGACACAATGGATCAATGGCATATTCTGATCTGCATAACTAATTATTCTGATAATGTTAAAAAAAATGTACTTCAGTGTCATTTTCAAATGGTTCTCATAATTTCCGTCATTGCTCTGTATGGTCAGCTGACTTCTTCATCATGAGACAGATATCTGTGGTACTTTGACCATAATGGAAAAGTGTGTCTAGCTTTTCACTGCTAATCTGTTGAAATATATCAGTGCAAACTGCCATACTCTCTCTCCTCCTACACTGTCTTATCACCAGCTTAGAACAGCCATGGCAAGAACTAGGGAAAAGTTAATTATTTGTTCTCCAGAACAAAAATTTGGTTATTTGCAAGCAAAAGGAGCAAATAATTTGAAGGATGGGGCTTGGGTTGGGAAGGTGAAGTACTTTGAAAGTTAGTATTTCTGACAGAAATACTAAGATGTTGAACCATAACTAAAATATCAAACATATAATTTTCTACTTGTGCCCATCTTTTTTTTAAGGTGTTTGGAACAGAATTCTTGAACCTATTGTGAGGCTGCGGAAAGAAGCAGACATGCTAAGACTTTTTCCTGACTATATCAAAGGAGAGGACATGTTTGGCCTGACAATCCATGCTGTCCTGAGGATTGCAGAGTCGGTAGGAAATCGTGCAGATTTAGATTGAAAAATATGTGTTCTTGAAGCACTTGTACTAATATTAGTTCAGCATGTGATTTTTGCACCTCAGTCTGCTATGCACATAATCAGCCTCCACTGTAGAAACTAATAAGTACCATAAGAAATGGCAAGTGATTAAATAGGGAGAATAAATTGTATAAATCTACAAGCAAAGATTATCATAAATTGCATCTCTGGGAAGGAAATACATGAAGAATGGCAGTGTGCCATTGCAGTGATGAAACAGGATGTCCAAAATAAACCATATATGCACTGTGAATACATCCAGGAATCGCTTGCGCCTGGAGAGATGGCAAGGAAAATTAGGTCAGTGTATGGGTTGCTGAGATGAGAGTTGAATGTAAAGGGGATGAGAAGCAGGCCTAAGGGTAGAGAAGTCCATTTTATTTTTGGTTAAAAAAAATTAACTATTGAGATAGAAATAAGATAAGTGTTTTAAGTGCGTATGTAGATACAGAGGTGTACAAGATCCAGCAAAGCGAACATTATGTGATTAGGCATAGATAGAATTATTCATTGAGAATGATTTGGAGCTGCTCTAAAATAAGGAGAATCTGTGCAGAAATGGTGAAGGTATTTTTAGATGGAAGATAGTAAATGATAAACACGAGATTCTGCAGCTGCTGGAAATCCAGAGCAACCATAAGTCCATAAGGTATAGGAACAGAATTAGGCCCTTTGACTCATCGAGTCTGCTCCACTACTTCATCATGGCTGATCCATTTTACCCCTCAGCCCCAATCTCCTGCCTTCACCCATATTCCTTCTTACCCTGACTAATCAAGAATCTGACAACATCTTCCTTAAATATATCCAATGACTTGGCCTCCACAGCTACCTGTGGCAATGAATTCCATCGATTTACCACTCTCTGGCTAAAGAAATTCCTCCTCTTCTCTGTTCTACGTGGACATTTCTCTATTCTGAGGCTGTCCACTCTGGTCTTAGACTCCCCCACCAGAGGAATCATCCTCTTCACATCCATTCTATCGCCACCTTTCATCGTTTGATAGGTTTAAAGGAGATTCCACCCAGCCCCCCCATTCCAGTGAGTACAGGCCCAGAACCATCAAACGCTCCTCATATGATAAGCTTTTCAATCTGGAATCATTTTCGTGAATCACCTTTGAACAGTCTCCAATGTCAGCACATCCTTTCTTAGATAAGGGGCCCAAAACTGCTCTCAATACCCCAAGTGAGGCCTCAACAGTGCCTTATAAAGCCTCAACATTACTTCCTTGCTTTTGTATTTTAGTCCTCTCGAAATAAATGCTAACATTGCATTTGCCTGCCTCACCACCAACTCAGCTTGCAAATTAACCTTTAGGGAATCCTGCACAATGACTCCTAAGTCCCTTTGCGCCTCGGATATTTGAATTTTCTCTCCATTTAGAAAATAGTCAACTCTTTCATTTCTTCTACCAAAGTGCATGACCATACACTTCCCGACACTGTGTTCAGTCTGCCACTTCTTTGCCCATTTTCCTAAACTGGCAAGGTCCCTCTGTAGCCTCTCTGCTTCCTCAAAGCTACCTGCCCCTCCACCTATCTTTGTCTGCAAACTTGGTCACAAAGCAATCAATTCTGTCATCCAAATCATTGACATATAACGTAAAAAGAAGAGTGGTTCCAGCATGGACCCCTGTGGAACTCCACTAGTCACTGGCAGCTAACCAGAAAAGGCTCCCTTTATTCCCACTCTTTGCCTACTGCCAATCAACCAATGCTCAATTCATGCTAGTATCTTTCCTGTAATATCATGGGTTCTTAACTTGATGAGCAGCCTTGTGTAGCACTTTGTCAAAGGCCCTCTGAAAATTCAAGTAAACAACATCCACCAATTCTCCTTGTTTATCCTGCTTGTTATTTCCAACAGATTCGTCAGCCAAGATTTTCCCATGAGGAAACCATACTGACTACAGCCTATTTTATCACGTGCCTCCCAAGTACCCTGAGACCAAATCCTTAACAATTGACTTCAACATCTTCCCAACCACTGAGGTCAGACTAGCTGGCCTATAATTTCCTTTCTTCTGCCTCTGTCCCTTCTCGAAGAGTAGAGTGACATTTGCAATTTCCAGTCCACCAGAGCCATGCCAGGATTCATTGATTCTTGAAAGATCATTACTAATGCCTCTACAATCTCTTCAGGCAACTCTTTCCAAACTTTGTGGTGTGGACCATCTGGTCCAGATGACTTATCTACCTTTAGACTTTTTAGTTTCCCAAGTACCTTCTCCCTAATAATGGCAACTTCATTCATTTCTGCTCCCTGACACGCTTGAACTTTCAGCATACTGCTAGTGCCTTCCACAGTGAAGACCAATGCAAAGTACATATTCAGTTGGTCTGCCATTTCCTTCTCCCCATTACTAACTCTCCAGCATCGTTTTCCAGCGTTCTGATATCTACTCTTGCCTCTCTTTTATACTTCATAATATCTGAAGAAATTTTTGATAACCTCTTTAATATTATTGGCTAGCTTTCCTTTGGATTCCTTCTTTTCTTTCATGACATTTTTAGTTGCCCTCTGTTGGTTTTTAAAAGCTTCCCAATTCTCTACCTTCCCAGTAATTGTTGCTCTATTATATGCCCTCTCTTTGGCTTTTATGTTGGCTTTAACTTCTCTTGTCAACCATGGTTGCATCATCCTGCCTTTAGAATACTACTACTACTTTGGGATATATGTATCCTCTGCTCCCAGAAACTCCAGCCATTGCTGCTCTGCTGTCATCCCTGCCAGTGTTCCCTTCCAATCAATTTTGGCCAGCTCCTACTTGTGGCTCAGTATAGTAATTCCCTTTACTCCACTGTAATACTGATATATCTGACTTTAGCTGTTCCTTCTCAAATTGCAGGGTGAATTCTATCATATTATGATCACTGGCATCTTTATTGGGTTCCTATACCTTTAGCTCTCAAATCAATTCTGGTTCATTGCATAACGCCCAATCCAGAATAGCTCATCCCCTTGCGGGCTCAACCACGAGCTGCTCTAAAAATCCGTCTCGTAAGTATTCTACAAACTCCCCCCTCTTGGGATCCAGTACCAGCTTGATTTTCCCAGTCTATCTGCATATTGAATTCCCATATGACCATTGTATCACTGCCCTTTGACATGCCTTTTCTATTTCCCGTTGTAATTTGTAAGTCACATTCTAGCTACTGTTTGGAGGCCTGTATATAACTCCCATTGGGGTCTTTTTACCCGTTTCTTAATTCTGCCCATAATGATTCTACACCTTCCGATCCTATGTCACTTCTTAATGATCTGGTTTCATATTTTTTTTACCAACAAAACCACCCCATCCCCTCTGCCTATCTGGCTGTCCTTTCGATACAATGTGTATCCTTGGATGTTAAACTCCCAGCTATAATTTTCTTTCGGCCATGATTTAGTGATTACCACAACATCACACATGCCAATCTGTAACTGCTAAAAGTTCATCTACCTTATTCCGTATACTGTGTGCATTCAAATATAATGCCTTCAGTCCTGTATTCATCACCCTTTTCGATTTTTGTCCCCCTTTTACATTGCAAATCATCCTGTTGACTGCAATTTTTCTTCTTGCTAGCAGTCTCAATACACACTGCCTCTGTTTGCAAACCAACTACTCCATCCTCAGCCCTATCACTCAGGTTCCCATCCCCCTGCGAAAATAGTTTAAACCCTCCCGAACAACTCCAGCAGACCTGCCTGCAAGGATATTGTAACCTGTCCCTTTTGCACAGGTCGTACCTTCCCCAGAAGAGATCCCAAAATCCAGAAACCTCCCCCCTGCACCAGTTCCTCAGCCACGCATTCATCTGCCAAATCTTCCTATTCTTACCCTCACTGGCACATGGCACAGGCAGCAATCCAGAGATTCCTACCTTGGAGGTCCTGCTTTTCAGCTTTCTACCTAGCTCCCTCATATCTCTCTTTTGGACCTCCCACCTTTCCTACCTATGTCATTGGTTTCAATATGTACCAAGACTTCTGGCTGCTCACCCTCCCCCTTTAAAATGCTGTGGACCCAATCCAAGACATTCCTGACCTTGGCACCTGGGAGGCAGCATACCATCTGGGTATCTATATCCCATCTTTATTCCTCTAAATATGGAATCTCCTATCACTACTGTAATCCTCTTCACCTCTCTTCTCGTCTGAGCCACAGTGCCAGAGACCCAGTCGCTGCGGTCCCCCTCAATAGTATCGAAAGTAGTATACATATTATTGAGGGGAAAAGCCACGGGGTACTCTGTTCTGGCTGTCCTTTACTTTTCCTTCTCTTGACAGTCACCTGCATCCTGCAATCTAAGGATGACTACCTCCCTGTAGTTCCTATCTATAACTTCCTCAGTCTCCCGTTGGAGCCAAAGGTCATCGAGCTGCAGCTCCAGTTCCTTAATACGTTCTCTGAGGAGTTGCAGCTTGGTGCACCTGGTGCAGATGTTGTTATCTAGGAGAATGGATGTCTCCCAGAATTCCCACATATACAACAAAACACAAAGCCTCTGGAGCCATTCTCGTTGCATTAACTATGCCCTAACAGGCAAGGAATGAAGAATAAAAGAGAAGAAGAAACTTCCAGATACTTACCTCACTCAAGCCCGATGAGCCAAAGCAATGGCCCAGTCACACAATGGCTGCTTCGCTTTCCCCTTCCTTACTTTTATTTGCCCTGTCTAATGAATCCCATTCACTGATTGGGCACAGTCCAACTCAGAAAACTGCCAGAAAGAACTGTTTTTAATCTTCAGCCACCTAAATGAAATTGCTGCTGCTTCTTGTGCTCTCCTTCACTGATTGGGTGTGGTACAACTCCTGTGTGCTACAATATCCAACTGTATACTGTACAAAATGCTGGAGGAACTCAGCAGATCAGGCAGCATCTTTGGAGATGAATAAACAGTTGGGTTTTGGGCTGACACCCTTCATCAGGACTGGAAAGTAGGGAGGAAGATGCCAGATGCAGATGGTGTGGGGCATGGAAAGGAGGACAAGTTAGAAGGTGATTGGTGAAGCCATGTAGGTGGTAGAGGGAGATAAAGTAAAAAGCTGGGAAGTGAGGAGAAGAGGTAAGAGAACAGAGTTGGGAATTGAAGAAGGATGAAGCGGAGGGGGAAAATTACCAGAAGTTGGAGAAATCAATGTTCATGCCATCAGGTTGGTGGTTATCTTGACAAAATATGAGGTGTTGCTGCTCCAACCTGAGTGTGGCCTCATCATGGCAGTAGAGGAGGCCATGTACCAATGTATGGGAATGGGAATATAGATTAAAATGGTTGGCAACCAGTTAATTCCGCTTTTTGTGGATGGAGCAGAGGTGCTTGAAAAAGCAGTCCCCAAATTTACATCGGGTCACACCAATGTAGAGGAGGCCACATTGGGAGCACAGGATACAGTAGACAACCCCAACAGATTTGAAGGTGAAGTGTTGCCTCACCTGATGGGACTGTTTTGGGCCCTAAATGGAGGTGAGAGAGGAGGTGAATGGGCCAGTGGTAACAATTCTGCCGCTTGTAGGGATATGTGCCAGGAGGGAGATTAGTGGGTATGGGCGAATGGACAAAGGAATCATCAAGGGAGCAATCCCTGGGGAAAGCAGAGTGGGGCGGGGCAGCGGCGTAAAGATGTATTTGGTTGTAGAGTCCAGTTGAAGATGGCGGAAGTTGTGGAGCATGATGTGTGGATGCGGATGCTCGCAGGGTGGTAGGTGAGGACAAGAGTATCTCTATCCCTGCTAAAGCAGCAGGAAGATGGTGTGAGCGAGGGAAACCCCATTCTTTGAATGACACCTCTGATGTTCTGGAAAGGAAAGCCCCATCCTAGGAACAGATGTGGCAGAGACGAAGCAACGATGACAAGGGAATGGCATTTTTACAGGTAGTAAATGATGCAGGATTGTCTAGTATTTTGTGAAAGCACATTGCACATTTAGACAGAGACGTAACATAAATATTTTTACTCATGTATATGAAGGATGTAAAGTCAATTCAATTCTATTCAAATCATTTGGGGATAGTTCATAGGTAAGCCCAGAATCAATGGATATCTTGCAAGCAGAATTCTGGGAATGCAGGTTGTCTTTGCTCTTGCCATCTTTGGATGTAACTCATTTTTAAAGCAATCTTCCAAGTGGCTGCTCTGCTACTGCTGCATCCATTGCTGGATGGGGAGCCAAGGATGTATAGTAAATGCATTAGATGAAAAAGTTAAGAGCTTAGAATGGGCAGGTTGCATTGTGAGAGAAAGCTGGACAGGCTAGGCTTTTATCTGCTGAAGTTCAAAAAAAGTAAGAGGGGACTTGAAGCATTCATGATCTTAAGGAATCTTGACAGTGTAGCTGTGAAGATGAAGTTTTCTCTTGTTAGAGAAATCTAGAACTGGTGGTCATTGTTTTAAATGAAGTGTTGCCATTTTAAGATTTTAAAGAAAGGATAGTTGAATAGTTGACGAAGGGTCTCGGCCCGAAACGTCGACTGTACCTCTTCTTAGAGATGCTGCCTGGCCTGCTGTGATCACCAGCGACTTTTATGTGTGTTGATAGTTGAATTCATTATCTTTGAGCATTGTGAATCATTAGAACTCTTAAAGGGCAGTGAATTGAATTGACTTTATTTCTTTCATTCTTCACATACGTAAGGAGTAAAAATCTTTACATTTTAAGGCAGAAGTGGATAAGTACTTGATAAGGGTGTGAAAGGTTATCTGGTAGGTAGGAATGCATTTTACAAATAAGGAAGTTACAACCAGCCATGATAATATTTTAATAGTGAATGTTTTGCTGTTACTGTTCCTGATTAGTATGTTGGTTTGAAAGATGATGAACTATCAATCTTGAGTCTCTAGTAAAGGGCTGTAGGGAATGTTTCCATTGCACTAAGTGAGATCGCATAGATTTTGATTCGTCTATCATTTGGTCAGATGGACGGTTTCGATTGTAGTTTTTTTAGTTCAGCAATTTCTGTCTAAATAAAATGATTGAAAGTTGGCAAAAATGGTCATTCACTTGACTTGCGAGTGGTTTTGTCCTTTTTAAAACTGTAATATAATTTTGTAAATTCATCTTGTGTTTACTTTTAGTTGCCAGGTGTAGAGAGTTGTCAGAACTACATATTCCGTTATGGTCGGCACCCACTCATGGAGCTCCCACTAGCTGTTAATCCAACAGGTTGTGCCCGTTCTGAACCAAAGATTATGACTCATTACAAACGGTAAGTACAGAGAAAAGAAGTTGCTGCTAATGAGGTTAACCACATGTCACAGAAAAGAGAAATTATAAAAAGTGGTATGTTATGGAATTTAAATTACTATGGAGTTACATTCTCATGAACACAGCAGTGTTTTGTTTCTATTTATGTTGTATTTTGATCCCCTGCTGAAGAATTCTAGCCTAAAGTTACAAAATAATGCAGTTTGATTTCTTCAAAATGCTAATTGTATTTACTGCTTCTAATTCCCATTGTTGCCTTTGTCTGCTGAACTACTTGACCTAGTAGATTGGAATAGTTTAGGGGCATGATGTTTGTTCTGTGGCTACCATTTTGGTTTGCCTCACAGGAATACAAGTTTGTAGTTTGTTTCTAGTCTTTACTTAACTACACAGTGTGGCATATTATTGCAATTAGTGATGAGCACCTGGAGAAATATAGATAGCTGGCAAGTTCAAAATAATTATTTTTAATCATTCAGTATTGTAACTCTTATACTTGCCTCTAAGAGCTACTCCATCTCAAGAACAGTTTAAAATTATAAATAAAAGTGGTTTTTCATATTGTTCTACTTGTCTGTGCAGAACACTGATACCCCAAAATGTAAATATAGTCTTTTGTTCAGATATTGTATTCAAAGATCTAAAGGCTTTGCAACTCTGAAATCACTTTATGCTATTAAACATTGATATAGTGTAGGAATTACAGGATTTGAATTGTACAACTATAAGTATTCTTGTTTTTTTTTCTGTCTACATGAAAGGCCACACACCTTGAACAGTACCAGCACATCAAAAGCATTTCAGAGTACTGTAACTGGAGAAATTAACACTCCCTACAGCAAACAGTTTGTCCACTCCAAATCTTCTCAGTACCGCAGACTGAAAACTGAATGGAAAAATAACGTTTACCTGGCTCGATCTCGAATACAGGTGAGTTTAACACCAGCAAGATAAACACACTGCAAAAGGCATACATTAAATAAATTGTAAATTCTGAAATCAAAGTTTGATTTCTTTAATATCTCTATGTTGGTGTCTTCCAGCCAAAAACTGGTCAATGAAAAGATTTTGATTGAGCAGCTAAACCATTTGAGGACAATCAGGTTCTCAGTTAACCATAATTTTTTCAGTGATCTCTTAATATGTTTGTACATATTAAGCTTTTATTCAAGACTCTTGGCTGATTATTTTGCTGTCATGTGCTCTACAGTGTATATGGACACAGGAAGCTGTTCACTTTGGAAGTTTTGTGTATTCTGAAGATTGGTTGTGTGGTGGATAGTGTAGTACAGTGGTTCCCAAAGTGGGTGATGGGAATTTCTAAGGGGGCAATGAAGATAAAGGGAGGTGCTCAGTAGAAAGAGGGGGAGCTGAGGGATTACAGGCTTAATTTAAGGAAATGAATTACTTATAAGCATTTGATCCTCAGTACCTCTTAATTAATTACAATGATCACATGATCTCCTCAAATCTTGCTAACCCACTGTTCCCTTAGACTTTGCTCAAAGCTCAGACCGAGCTTGAATCAATGAATGATGTCCGACAGCTGTGGCAGGGCTTGAGTACTATTACCTCTCACAAAGTGAAATCAAATGACATAGGCAACAGCAGGGCTTCACTTCCAGATGAGCTCAATGCCTTTAATGCTCGCTTTGATTGTCAAAGCATAGAGGAACCATCACCAACATCCGCAGCCACTGATGATCCTGTGATTTCAGTATCTGAATCCAATGTGAAAGCATCTTTCCGGAGAGTGAACTTACAGAAAGCATTCGGCCCAGATGGAGAACCTGGCCGAGTACTAAAGACCCGTACTGATCATCTGGCTGGGGCATTCATTGAGATCTTTAACCTCTTGCTTAAACAGACTTTAGTCATAATGGTGCCTAAGAAGAACATGGTAAACTGCCTCAATGATTACCGCCCAGTAGCACTTACATCCACAGTGATGAAGTGTTTTGAGAGATTGGTAATTAAGCATATCAACTCCGGCCTGAGAAGCGACTTGGATCCACTTCAATTTGCCTATCAGCACAGCAGATGCAATTTCATTGGCTCTTCACTTAGCCCTGGAACATCTGGACAGCAAAGATGCATACATTAGGATGCTCTTTATCAACTGCACCTCAGCATTCAATACTATTGTCCCCTCAAAACTAATCAATGAGTTTCAAAACCTTGCCTTTATACTTCTTTGTACAGTGTGATACTGGATTTCCTCACTTGCAGGCTCCAGTTAGTTCAGGTTGGCAATGCACCACCACCATCTCCATCAGCACATGTACACCATAAGGCTGTGTGCTTAGCTCCTTGCTCTACTTGCTTTACACTTATGACTGTGTGGCTAAGCGCAGCTCCAATGCAATATTCAAGTTTGGTGACGATTCAGTATATAAGTGTGGTATTGTTGCAGGAAAGCAGCATCCATCATCAGGGACCCCCACTATCCAGGCCATGCTCTTTTCTCACTGCTGCCATCAGCAAGAAGGTACAGCAGCCTCAGGACTCTCATCACCAGGTTCAGGATCAGTTTTTACCCCTCATCCATCAGGCTCTTGAACCAAAGGGGATAACTTCACTTGTCCTATCACTGAACTGTTCCCACAACCTATGGACTTACTTTCAAGGACTCTTCATCTCATATTCTTGATACTTATTTCTTACTTATTATTATTATTTTTTTCCTTTTTTCCCCTTTTTGTACTTGCATAGTTATTGAATTTATTGAGTATGCCCACAAGAAAATGAATCCCAAGGTTCTATATTGTGACAAATATGTACTTCGATAATAAATTTACTTTGAACTTTGATTCCAATACACTAATCACATCGTGACACAATTCCTTTGAATTAAGGTATGGTGTTCAATGGGGTAAAGTTCAGTATCTGCCCTTTCAAATATCTTTTTTTTTCTTTTTTTAAATATAGACTACAGAAATTTAAATAGACGAACTGAAAGAAAACACACAACCTCCAGGTGGAAAGCACAGCTTTGCCCCCAGTGCACTCAAAATATCGTCCCGACCTCCCCCAAATGTCATGACCACGTTTCTGTAGCCCACAGCCCAACCAACATATTGCTGTCCCTCTTTATGTACCTTTAGGTAGAGAGTCTGGTTTCCCTGAGCTATGATGATGTCATAACTTCCCCTTTGCTGATAGCAGCACTTGAAGTTGGACTTAAAAAATCGGCGATTGACTGTGGTCGTTAATCCATAACGAAAGTGGCAGAGGCGGACCAAACAAAAAAAGTGCGGACAGTATAGTGTAGAGTATCTGAAATACAGTGGCATGCAAAAGTTTGGGCACCCCGGTCAAAACTTCTGTTACTGTGAATAGTTAAGTGAGTGGAAGATGAACTGATCTCCAAAAGTCATAAAGTTAAAGATGAAACATTCTTTTCAACATTTTAAGCAAGATTAGTGTATTATTTTTGTTTTGTACCATTTTAGAGTGGGGGAAAAAGGAAAGGAGCACCATGCAAAAGTTTGGGCACCCCAAGAGATTTGAGCTCTCAGATAACTTTTACCAAGGTCTCAGACTTTAATTAGCTTGTTAGGGCTATGGCTTGTTCACAGTCATCGTTAGGAAAGGCCAGGTGATCCAAATTTCAAAGCTTTATAAATACCTTGACTCCTCAAACCTTGTCCCAACAATCAGCAGCCATGGGCTCCTCTAAGCAGCTGCCTAGCACTCTGAAAATTAAAATAAATGATGCCCACAAAGCAGGAGAAGGCTATAAGAAGATAGCAAAGTGTTTTCAGGTAGCCATTTCCTCAGTTCGTAATGTAATTAAGAAATGGCAGTTAACAGGAACGGTGGAGGTCAAGTTGAGGTCTGGAAGATCAAGAAAACTTTCTGAGAGAACTACTAGTAGGATTGCTAGAAAGGCAAATCAAAACCCCTGTTTGACTGCAAAAGACCTTCAGGAAGATTTAGCAGACTCTGGAGTGGTGGTGCACTGTTCTACTGTGCAGCGACACCTGCACAAATATGACCTTCGTGGAAGAGTCATTAGAAGAAAACCTTTCCTGCATCCTCAACACAAAATTCAGCGTCAGAAGTTTGCAAAGGAACATCTAAACAAACCTGATGCATTTTGGAAACAAGTCCTGTGGACTGATGAAGTTAAAATAGAACTTTTTGGCTGCAATGAGCAAAGGTATGTTTAGAGAAAAAAGGGTGCAGAATTTCATGAAAAGAATGCCTCTCCAACTGTTAAGCATGGGAGTGGATCGATCATGCTTTGGGCTTGTGTTGCAGCCAGTGGCACGGGGAACATTTCGCTAGTAGAGGGAAGAATGAATTCATTAAATACCAGCAAATTCTTGAAGCAAACATCACACTGTCTGTAAAAAAGCTGAAGATGAAAAGAGGATGGCTTCTACAACAGGATAATGATCCTAAACACACCTCAAAATCCACAATGGACTACCTCAAGAGGCGCAAGCTGAAGGTTTTGCCATGGCCCTCACAGTCCCCCGACCTAAACATCATCGAAAATCTGTAGATAGACCTCAAAAGAGCAGTGCATGCAAGACAGCCCAAGAATCTCACAGAACTAGAAGCCTTTTGCAAGGAAGAATGGGTGAAAATCCCCTGAAACAATAATTGAAAGACTCTTAGCTGGCTACAGAAAGCATTTACAAGCTGTGATACTTGCCAAAGGGGTTGTTACTAAGTACTGACCATGCAGGGTGCCCAAACTTTTGCTTCGGGCCTTTTTCCTTTTTTGTTATTTTGAAACTGTAAAAGATGGAAATAAGAAACTAATCTTGGTTAAAATGTTAAAGAAATGAGTCATCTTTATCTTTATGCCTTTTGGAAATCAGGTAATCTTTTACTCACTTAGCTATTCACAGTAACAGAAATTTTGACCGGGGTGCCCAAACTTTTGCATGCCACTGTATATGGATTTATACCAGCACCAAGCAACCAATAGCTGCCAATGTAGGGTGTGTGGAAAAGTTTTTTTCAAACGGGACAATGAAACTACCCAGGCTCCTTGAACATTTAAAGAGAATCCATTCTGATAAAACAAACAAGAACTTGGTTTATTTTCAGTCACTTAGTGAAAACTTTCAGAAACAGAAAATACTTCAAAACATGTTTGCCAGCACTTCACAACCAAACAGTGATGGTTTGAATGCTTCATACAATATTTCATTGCTTATTGCTACATCTGGAAAGCCCCATACAATTGGAGAAGAATTAATTTTGCCAACTGTAAGAGAGGTTCTGAGTATGGTTTCGCATATGTCACCAGACCAAATAATTAAAACAATTGTGCACAATGACAACTCTGTTCAATACAAATAGATGACATGTCTGAGAATATGGAAGATACATTGTGCAACATACTTAGGACAATAGAATTTGCACTGCAGTGGGATGAGTCAGATTTGCCAGGCAATAAATCTTTTCTTGATTATGTTTGCTTCATAAATGTTGAAGGTATGGATCAAGCATTGTTATTTGCAAAGGGACTAGAAACAGATACGTAGGGGGAGTCAATATTTTGAGTTGTAGAGCAATTTTTGAAAGAGAAGGACATTCCACTCACAAACATTCTTGCTTGTGCAACAGATGGGACACTATCAATGGTAGGATGTCACCGTGGGATTATTACTTTCTTGAAAAAAGCTATATGTAATGTATTTACCATCCACTGTGTAATTCAGATACAACATCTTGTCACAAAAAAAACCTAAGATATCGGCTGCACAATCATTAAATACTGTTATCACAGGAGTTAAATAAAAGCAAGAATATGAATCTCAAGGTAGTTTGTGGTGACCTGTACATACTTTGATAATAAATTTGCTTTGACATTGATTTATTGTCACATGTACCAGGGTACAGTGAAAAGCTTATCTTGCATTCTGTTCATACAGATCAAATGACAGTGCATTGTGCTAGAATAAGGTAAATCAAGAACAATAAAGTGTAAAATCTACTGAAAAAGTGCAGTCTAGGTAAATGATAAAGTGAGATCTTAACAAGGTAGATTTTGAGACCAAGAGTCCACCTTATATTGTACAAGAGGTCCATTCAAGAGTCTGATAACAGTGCGATGGGAGCTGTCTGTGAGCCTGGTGGTGTGTGCTTTCAGGTCTTTGTATCTTATGCCTGATGAGAAATGGGAGAAAGTAAAATGTTTGGAGTGGGTGAGGTCCTTGATTATGGACAGTGTCCATAAAAAGAGGCTGGTTCCTATGATGTGCTGAGCTATGTTCACAACTCTCTGCAGTTTCTTGCAATCACATGGAGAGTATTTATTGTACCAAGCTGTTATGCATCCAGGCAGAATGCTGTCTGTGGTGCATCAATACAAATTGGTAAGAGCCAATGGAAAAAGGACCAGCTCTTTTGTTTTGCTGACATTGAGGGAAAGGTTGTTGTCATAACTCCATGTCACCAAGCTCTCTTATTTCCTTGCTGTACTCTAACTCATTGTTATTTGAGATGCAGCCCATTACGGTGGTATCATCTGTAAACTTGTAGATGGAGTTAGAGCCGAATCTGCCTATGCGGTTGTGACTGCACAGGGAGTGGAGTAGGGGGCTGAGGATGCAACTTTGAGGAGCACTAGAGCTGAGAATAAATGTGACAGAGGTATTGCTGCCTATCCTTACTGAATATAAAATAAGATTCCTTATCTTAGTACTACCCGTTGATAGAATAATTTAAAAATTTTTACTACTTTTCATTTTTTCTTTCTCTGTTCTATAGGGTCTGGGTCTCTATGCAGCCAAAGACCTTGAGAAACACACAATGGTGATTGAATATATAGGGACAATCATTCGCAATGAGGTTGCAAATCGCAGGGAGAAATTGTATGAGACTCAGGTATGGATTAACCCACGTCAATGTGCACTTGTGTTGTACTTAAGCATAATTGCTAAGCTAATTTATTAAAACAGCTGATACATTTTACCACCTCTTAATATTTGGGCCATTGAGTCAAATTTAGTTTTAAGTTGAAAATAAAAAGATCATTGTTGAGCATGTTATTTTTCATTCTACTGCCATCAGTTTTTATTTTACCCTGCTAAATCTTAGTATCTCAGCAATGTAGTTCTCAGCCATAGCTTTGCTGATATGGACAGTTGACTTAAAATTTTGGTGTTTTCCAAATCAAGATTCAAATTTGTTTATTATCGTTCTTCAATACCCAAATATAAAGAACTAAATGATTGTTACTCTGGATTCAATGCAACATTAAAAAGACACAATAAGCATAAGATTGGCTTACAGTATATACACTGTATGTACATAGTGACACTAGGTAAGGAGTACCTGTACATAAGGTAACAGAAAATAATAAAGTGGTGGGTGGGTTAATGAATGGAGGTGCTGATCAGCTTGACAGCTTGGGGAAAGTAACTTTTTTGAGTCTAGTGGTTCTGGCGTGGATGCTGCAAAGCCTCTTCCCTGATGGGAAGGGGCCAAAACAGTTCATGAGCATGGTTGGTGGGATCCTTTATGATATTGCTGGCCTTTTTCCAGCATCTTCCTGCATGCATGTCATTGATGGCAGATAGGCTAGTGCCTGTGATGCGTTCAGAAGGCTTAACTACCCGTTGTAGAGCCCTCCTGTCTGCCTCAGTGCAGTTTCCAAACCATGCAGTTGATACAGCATGTTAAGATGCCTAGAACTGTGGATCTGTAGAAGGACGTGAGTATTGACATACATAGTCCAGCTCACATCAGCCTCCTCAGAAAGTAGAGGCGTTGGTGAACTTTCTTGACTGTGGAGGATGTGTTCTGGGACCATGAGAGGTTGTGTGAGATGTGCATTCCCAGGAGTTTGAAACTGCTGCTGATATGAAAAGGGGTGTGAATGATGTAAGTTTTACTGAAGTCAATAACCATCTTGTTAGTCTTGCTAACATTGAGAAAGAGGTTATTTGCCTGGTACTAGGCTTCGAGTTCCTCCCTCACCCCTCTGAAGGCCGTTTCATTATTGTTGGTGATGAGCCCCACCACTATCATGTCATTGGCAAACTTGATGATGCGATTGTTCAACTGAACAGCATTGGTGACCCTGGGAACAGACTGACTATTTTTTGTTTGAAGACTTGTATTTGCCACAGAAAAACACAAGTAATGCAAGGAACTGGGGCTAAAGAGGCATGCTTATATTCTGATTTTAAGAACTCATCCACTGCCTTTTCAAAAGAAACATTCAAGGAGTATAGACGAGGAAAATTGTACATATATAGCTCTTTCATAGAGTTGGCAGAAGCAATTGAGCTAAATGCAACCCTGATGTCCATGTCACTTTTACAAAAGTGCTCCATACTTACCTATTTCCCTGTAGTGTGAATCTTTGATTCAAAATTGTAAGTTTGAAGTAAATGTAATAAGGCTAATATTAACCTAAATGTGATATAACAAGATGGTGCTGGTGAACCATGGCGACGTTCTACAATATTTCTAAATATTACCTCTTTTGAATTACTCTCAGTACAGTCTGCAGCATGTAATTTCCCTTTAAGCAACGTACTTTTAAATTGACTCAATGAAGTACAGATGTCATGATCTTCTGAAGGACTCAGTGGACTTGATTTCAAGCAAGCAGGTGTGGCACCTTTAAGCAGGCAAAGATTCATCGCCACGGCCGAAAGCAAGGCAGGAGGGGGTTTCCAAGCCAGGCTGAATCAAACAGGAATGAATGAGACCCCCTCTACCCAACATCTTGTTAGCAAATGTGTAGTTGCTGAAGAACAAAACTGAGGACCTGAGGACAAGATTGCTGTGTTGGAGGGAAATGGGGGATTGTTGTTTTCTATGTGTAATCGAGATGTGCCTTTATCCCAGCACGCCGGGTACGGTGATCAAACCTGAAGGCATCTCGATTCAAGTCTGATAACCAAGAAAGTTACAAGAGGTCCAGGTATAATCTCCAGAAAGCCCTCTCACTGGGAAAGTGGCAACTCCAGACTAAAGTTGATTCAATGAAGGGTGTGCAGTAGCTGTGGCAGGACTTGAATGCTGTCATTTCTTATAAAGTTCAATCAAGCAACATAGCATAAGTGACAACAGAGCTTTGCTTCCAGAGGAGCTCAATGCTTGTCAAATCATGGAGGAACCATCACAAACTCCCACAGTTCCTGATGATCCTGTGATTTCAGTCTCTGAGGCATCCTTCAGGAGGGTGGACCCATGAAAAGCATCCGGCCCAGACAGGGTATCTGGCCAAACAGTGAAGACCTGTGCTGATCAACTGGCTGGAGTGTTCACTGAGATCTTTAACCTCTCGCTTCAGCAGTGTGTGGTACCCACCTGCTTCAAGCAGACTTCAATTATACCAGTGCCTAAGATGATCATGATAACCTGCCTCAATGACTATCGTCCAGTAGCACCTACAACCATAGTGATGAAGTGTTTTGAGAGGTTGGTGACAAAACATTTTGGATCTGCTTCAGTTTGTCTAACAGCGCATTAGGGTGTGCTTAGTCCCTTGCTCTACTTGCTTTACACTTATGACTGTGTGACTGAGCACAACTCCAGTGCCATATTCAAGTTTTCTGACAACACCACTGTAATAGGCCGAATCAAAGGTGATGATGGATCAGTCTTTAGGAGGGAGATTGATATTCTGGCTGAGTAGTGCCATAACAACAACCTCTCACTCAGGGTTAGCAAGACCACGGAGCTGATCGTTGATTTCAGGAGGAGGAAACCAGAGGTCCATGAGCCAGTCCTCATCAGAAGATCAGAGATGGAGAGGATCAGTAGCTTTAAATTCCTTGCTGGTATCATTTTGGAAGACCTGTCCTGAGACCAGTGTATAAGTGTAATTATGAAGAAGACATGGTAGCGCCTCTACTTCCTCAGGAATTTGCAAAGATTCAGCATGTCATCTAAAAGTTTGACAAACTTCTATAGATGTGTGGTGGAGAGTATACTGACTGGCTGCGTCACGGCCTGTTATGGAAACACTAATACCATTGAACAGAAAATTCTACAAAAAGTAGTGGATACAGCCCATTCCATCATGGTGTCATGGGTATTTTGCTGCATTCATTTTACCCTCTATCTTCAAACCTTCCAGGGCCTGCTGCAGTGAAGCATCCCCACAGCATGATGCAGCCACCACCATGCTTCACAGTGGAGACGGGTGTGTTTTTGATGATGTGCAGTGTTTAGTCTGATGGCCAAAAAGCTCAATTTTTGTTTCATCGGACCATAGAACCTTCTTCCAGTTAACTTCAGAGTCTCCCACATGACCTCTGGCAAACTAGCTGAGATTTCATGTGAGTTTTTTTCAATAGTGGCTTTCTCTTTGACACTCTCCCATAAGGCTGTGACGGGTGAAGCACCTGGGCAACAGTTGTTGTATGTGCAGTCTCTCCCATCTCAGCCACTGAAGCTTGTAACTCCTCTAGAGTTGTCATAGGTCTCTTGGTGGCCTCCCTCACTAGTTCCCTTCTTGCACGGTCACTCAGTTTTTGAGGATGGCCTGCCCTAGGCAGATTTATAGCTGTGCCATATCCTTTCCATTTCCTGATGATTGACTTAACTGTACTTCAAGGGATATTGGGCGACTTAGAGATTTTCTTGTATCCATCTCCTGACATGCTTTTCACTAACCTTTTCGCGGAGTTGCTTGGAGTATTCTTTTGTCTTCATGGTGTAGTTTTTTTGCCAGGATACTGACTCGCCAGCAGTTGGACCTTCTAGATACTTATGCAATCAATTATTTTGTGTTTTATATTTATAATTAATTTAGATCACTTTGTAGAGATCTGTTTTCACTTTGACACGAAAGGCTCTTTTTCTGTTGATCAGTGCCAAAAAAAGATTCAATATTGTAAAGCGATAAAACATGAAAACTTCCGGGGGGGGTGGGGGGGGGATACATTTTATAGGCACTGTATTTCCTCCAGAATCTAATTGGTTGGTTTGGTACCTGAGAGTACAGCCTTGCACTTCAAATTGAATGTAACCATCTTGGAGGGTTTCTTGTATCTGTCAGTTGGAAGTCTGAGCTTGTAACAAAAAAACTTTAAATTTTCTTCCTTATTCTTTTCTGATTCAGCAGCAAGAGATATCAGCAATCAAAAGAGACACTGTATACATGTTAAAGGTTATAAGAAATTACTGTATTACAGTTATATAAAGAATAAAATTCATAAAGAAAAATGATTAATAAAGTAGTAAAAGGAACAAAATATTTACCAACCAGATCACTAAGCCACGCCACATAACATACTGCCAGAGGGAGCCACGTGTCCCAACAACTTTTCCAACCTTTCTGTCTCTCCTCTATCTGCAGCTCTTAGCACTAGTTGTGACCCAGCCTAAGAAAAGATTCCCCCCTCACGTAAAGAAATTGTACCTTTTCATACACTTCAAGGCCCTTTACTCTAAGATTTACACAGCATGTTTCTCACCATTAATCTACTTTCAAGGCTGTAGACTAGTACTTGCACGAAGTTCTCAAAACATAGCTGTGGATTGGTTCCCTTGTATTTTCCCACATTCCAGGCTAACAGCATTTTGTCTTACAAACTTCTATTTTGTGTTTTAGCATATAACAAGGAGGAATCGAATTTAACTCTTTCCTTACACTCCAGCCCTCAATTCCTCATTGGTACACTATACAAGAATAAAATATTAGATTAAATACTTTATGTGTAATATAATAACCATAATATAGTTGTTTATCACTGGGGTTATCATAATACAAATTCCATACAGGTAATAAATCACTCAGCGCGGAAGAAGCCTGACACTGCAGTTACCTAACCTTTCGATTAAGGTAATAGGCTAAAATAAACCACACTACAAGGACAATTAATATTACATTTAAAATGAGATAGGACAAGAACTCAAGGTGTACAGTGGCATGCAAAAGTTTGGACACCCCGGTCAAAATTTCTGTTACTCTGAATAGCTAAGTGAGTGGAAGATGAACTGATCTCCAAAGGTCATAAAGTTAAAGATGAAACATTCTTTTCAACATTTTAAGCAAGGTTAGTGTATCATTTTTGTTTTGTACAATTTTAGAGTGGGAGGGAAAAAAAGGAAAGGAGCACCATGCAAAAGTTTGGGCACCCCAAGAGATTTGAGCTCTCAGGTCTCAGACTTTAATTAGCTTGTTAGGGCTATGGCTTGTTCACAGTCATCGTTAGGAAAGGCCAGGTGATGCAAATTTCAAAGCTTTATAAATACCTTGACTCCTCAAACCTTGTCCCAACAATCAGCAGCCATGAGCTCCTCTAAGCAGCTGCCTAGCACTCTGAAAATTAAAATAAATGATGCCCACAAAGCAGGAGAAGGCTATAAGAAGATAGCAAAGTGTTTTCAGGTAGCCATTTCCTCAGTTCGTAATGTAATTAAGAAATGGCAGTTAACAGGAACGGTGGAGGTCAAGTTGAGGTCTGGAAGATCAAGAAAACTTTCCGAGAGAACTACTAGTAGGATTGCTAGAAAGGCAAATCAAAACCCCTGTTTGACTGCAAAAGACCTTCAGGAAGATTTAGCAGACTCTGGAGTGGTGGTGCACTGTTCTACTGTGCAGTGACACCTGCACAAATATGACCTTCATGGAAGAGTCATCAGAAGAAAACCTTTCCTGCATCCTCACCACAAAATTCAGCGTCAGAAGTTTGCAAAGGAACATCTAAACAAACCTGATGCATTTTGGAAACAAGTCCTGTGGACTGATGAAGTTAAAATAGAACTTTTTGGCTGCAATGAGCAAAGGTATGTTTAGAGAAAAAAGGGTACAGAATTTCATGCAAAGAACACTTCTCCAACTGTTAAGCATGGGGGTGAATCAATCATGCTTTGGGCTTGTGTTGCAGCCAGTGACACGGGGAACATTTCGCTGGTAGAGGGGGAAGAATGAATTCAATTAAATAGAAGCAAATTCTGGAAGCAAATGTCACACCATCTGTTTAAAAAAAAAAAGCTGAAGATGAAAAGGAGATGGCTTGTACAACAGGATAATGAACCTAAACACACCTCAAAATCCACAATGGACTACCTCAAGAGGCGCAAGCTGAAGGCTTTGCCACAGCCCTCACAGTCTGTGGATAGACCTCAAAAGAGCAGTGCATGCAAGACGGCCCAAGAATCTCACAGAACTAGAAGCCTTTCGCAACGAAGAATGGGCGAAAATCCCCCAAACAAGAATTGAAAGACTCTTAGCTGGCTACAGAAAGCATTTACAAGCTGTGATACTTGCCAAAGGGGGTGTTACTAAGTACTGACCATGCAGGGTGCCCAAACTTTTGCTTTGGGCCCTTTTCCTTTTTTGTTGTTTTGAAACTGTAAAAGATGAAAATAAAACAGTAATCTTGCTTAAAATATTAAAGAAATGTGTCATCTTTATCTTTATGCCTTTTGGAAATCAGGTAATCTTTTACTTAGTTATTCATAGTAACAGAAATTTTGACCGGGGTGCCCAAACTTTTGCATGCCACTGTATATTTATATTTTCAATTGACTCCAATATTTGCATTTTGAATAGTACCTTTTAAAAAAAAACACTTTATAAAGTAGTTTGTTTAACGCTGTTAGATAAATGGGCCAGAGAAAATTTACACAAAGCAAATCAGTTACTGTAGTAGATAATATCCCTGTGTTGAACCCCTTTTTATGTTCCAGCTTGTCAAAGCCATTGCAGCTGTTCAAATTTTGTTGATAAATCAAGATGAGGCTGTTGAGGCCATCTTTTAATGTTCTTGAGAATGTGGCGGGAAATCACTTTCTTGAACCTCTGCGGTCCTGGTGAAGATCATCCCACGGTGCTGTTGGAAAGGCAGTTCCAGGATTTAAAAGCAATTTGTGAAGGATTAGCTAATTCTTAGAGTTGCATTCTTTATTTGTAGTCTAAATTTGTTATGAAGCTCTTTGGGTTGACTTATTCTTGGCCATATTCATCTCTCATCAAAGATATACAGTACTTGAGTTTTAAACTTAATAGCATTTTGTCAGATCTTGTATTATCACATTTGAAGATCAGTGTGAGATCTTCTGAATCTAAGACAAGTATTTCAGGTTGTATACTGTATACATTTTCTGATCATAAACAGAACCATTTGATTTGAATATATGGTCCAGTAGCTATAAGCATTGACTGAAAATGTTATGTTAATTTCTGAGTTGTTTTTCTGGATCAACTGCAAAGATCTAGAACTTGATCCATGTTTGAGAGTAAATTAGAAAAAAATCCAAACTTAGAAGATACGGAGGATCACAAAAATATTTGGAGTAACAGCCTCTAAACATAATATTCTTATTGTCCAGGAATGTGCAAATGTCATTCTGAACAAAATTTTCATATTACCACTGTAGAGATTGCATCAGTAGTGTAGTGTATAAGAAACACATCTTTGGGCTTTTTTCCTTTAATGTTGATGTAGTCCCAATTTCTCACTTTAACTTTTGTAACTAATGTAGCTACTTCAGTTCTTAGAAACACACTACTACTATTTGAAGTATCGAATTATGTTAACAGTGGGAAACTGAGCCTGCTATAGTTATTTTTAAAAACAAGAGTTGGTATGGGGGTGAAGACAGGTGACAAGGGAAATACAAATTTAGCTTTGAATCTTGTATTTGCTTTTTCTTCAGAATCGAGGTGTTTATATGTTTCGGATTAATAATGAGCATGTGATTGATGCTACTTTAACTGGAGGCCCAGCCAGGTATGTAACATTTCTGTTGGGATTACATGAGCATGAATTATGAAATTTGGTGGAAATTCCAGTGATTGACGAGCAAAGAGTCTGATTTTGTTTTTGTATGGAGGTGAAATTTTTATTCTCTTGAGAGTCTGTACTGTGTTTCCTTGTTATCCCCATCTATACAGCCTTTGCATCCAAGAGAACAGAGTGGCCATCTCATCAGAAGGGTAGTCTAAAAAAAAGTCTGATATAAAATGACAATAATATAATTTAAACTTAAGTAATATTGTCTCATTTCATCGTGTAATGCAAAGGAGATTAATACCTTGTTTATAAATTAACTCTTTTATAGAAAAGCTTTTCCAGTTATTACAATAGCAGAATTGTTTTGCGTTCCACTTAAGATGTACTCACATCTGGGCATTATGCATCAGTACTGGAAGCAACTTTACCAATTGTTGAAACTGTGGTACTTTTGCTGTTGCATAACTGTGATTACATTATAATTGGGTTTCTCTGTATATAATTTTATGATGTTGACTGGCTGCTTTTCTCTTTTTTTGGGGGAAAAAATTCGACTGTGCAGATATATCAATCATTCCTGTGCCCCCAACTGTGTGGCAGAGGTTGTGACTTTTGACAAGGAGGACAAAATAATCATTATCTCAAGCAGGCGAATTCCAAAAGGTGAAGAGGTAAGTGAATCAAAACAAAAGTGGAAAAGGAAGATAAGAATCAAACCAAGAAATGCAATGTCCACACTGTCTGGCAGATGGAGCGTAATGTGAGACAATGTGAAATTATCTATGTTGACAATTTAAAAAATTTTTTTAAATAGTGAAAGATTGCAGACCTCTGAGATGCAGAGAGATCTGGTTGTCCTGATTCACACAAAAGACTCTTATGCAGGTACTCCAAGTAATTAGGGTAATTAACAATGTTGTTATTGTTCAGGAAATTGAATACAAAAAATAGTGAATTTATTACTTCATTCATATAGAGCATTAGTGAGACCGTCACATTTGGATTTCTGAGTCCAGTATCGGCTCCTTATTTATGGAGGTATGTTAGTTCTTAGAATGCAGTTCAAGGTTTACTAGATCTAATACTTAGAATTGGTTAATTGTTTTATGAGGGTAGGTTGAACAGATTAATTTAGAAGAGTGGAGTCATTTAAACATAAAAACATAAGATCCTGAAGTGTCTAGATGGGTAAATGTGGAGAGGATGTTTTCTCTTGTAGCTGAATCTAGAGCTTTGCAGGGGGAGGGGGTGTGGTCACAGTTTACAAAAGAAGGTTCACCTATTTAATGCATAGATTGGTGATTTCATTTTTCTCTGAGGGTTCCTCAAAGGGAAATGGAAGTAGGATCTTAGAATATTTCTAATACGGAGGGAGACAGATGCTTGATAACTTTCCACCCACTTGTTACCACTTGTTACCCACTTGACCAGCATTCTTAGGATGATGGAACTGGCGTGAGGGGCCATTTAACTTTTACTCCTGATGTGAATTCCCAGAATGTTGACTGTTCAATAAGTATTTGTTGTATTAATAGTTTTTTTTTTAAATTTTCAGCTGACTTACGACTACAAATTTGATTTTGAAGATGATCAGCACAAGATTCCTTGTCATTGCGGAGCTCTCAACTGCAGAAAATGGATGAACTAAAACATTCAGAGCAAATTCAGCTGATAGAAAATTCACAATAATTTCAGATGGTTCAAAACTTCAGACCACATCTGCTATACTCTAAATCAAACTGACAGATCATCCTATATGAAGATGTGAAGAATTCTCACTACTTCACAAAGAAGTATTTACTGTGTTGTATGTTGGAGTACATCTGTGGTTGGGAGATAGTGTAGTGCTCAGAGGTGCAAAACCTTCTACGAAATTTAGCAAACAATGAATTACTAAAATAAGTGGACTACGCAGATGTACAAAGATATTGTGACTGTGTTTCCTGCCAGGTCTATGGGATGCTTCTGAATGTAATCTCTGGATTTTTTTTGTCTGTAGTTCCTGCAAGAGAGAAGGGGGGGTGGGGTGGGAGAGAGAATGAGAAACCCTCACCTGTGCAGACCTTTTCTGATGGGACTTAAACTAAAGGTTAGATTGTATTTCTAATGAAATTCAGCCAAAGGAGGGAAGACTTGGGATTGAAAAGTCTATAGCTTTCTCTGCTGGAAGACGTCTTTGATACAAGACAGAAGTGTGGTACATCTCAAGGTCAAAGGGAATGGCATTTTCATCTGATAAGATTTTTTAGCAAAAAGATTTGAATATTGCAGGGTTCACATAAAATAAACACTTTTTTTTGTGGGAGTGGATTGATTTTGAAACCAAGGCAGCAATGTAATGAACTGCACTCCTAAAAACACTAGAGTTTTAAAGAGATGGTGTCCCTTGGGTGTGACAAAATTAATTGCATTAATATGTTGGATTACTCATACTGTTTGTCCGTAATTGTATCCTGGAGAGATTAGTGTGGGAGTTTTTTTTTGTTTGCAAGATTTCTGATTACTTCACAAAAAATCTTTGTCTTTTTAAACAACAGACCTTTTATGTCTGTTATCATCACCAGATTATTGTTTATTTCAAAGGAATTTAACTCCATATTTGACCAATAGTTAGAAGAAACAAAGTAATAAAGTAGCTTGATAGAAACAGAAATGTAATTATCCATGCATCTTGGTCACTGTGTAAGTTCTGAGTGACCCTGTAAGAAATGTTGATCTTTTGCATCATCAGTAATAATGATTATTCAAAAATAAATTTGCAGAAGGTACCTTTTGAAAGACAATCCACATTAGTAAGGACTCACTTGAACCAGGTTTAATGGTTCTCTGTTGGGAATTTACTGGAAATAAACTAGTGAACTCTGGGGCTGGCACAATAATAATACTGTTATTGTTAAGGTCTATCTGTAATTTTCCAGTTGAAATCAAGGATCAAAATAATAAATTGACCAGCTCCCAATTCTGAATCTTGACGATCCCTTTTAAGCTGTCAACCTGATGGCATATATTTTCATGATCGATGAGGGTTTCTTCCATGCATATTATTTTGTGGCAAGAGTGGGGACCTATAACCTCAATATTAAGTCCTCAATTGCTGATTAATAATGCAAAATATAATGAAAAGAACGGTAGCACTAAGAGGACTTGGTTTGCAGCCTCCTCGATCCTGATCAGTCAGTATCAGCAGGTAAATTGTTAGGGCATTTGGTTCAACGCACAAATGGACTCTCTCTGAAATCTCTTGCAGAGGAGACTTGCACTGAAGGATTTCTCACCTACTTGATTCCACAAGTCATTTTACTGTAGTTTTGTTCCTGTAATATATATATAAAAGTGTGAATTTTATTCGGAACAGTAGGATAGGTCTGGATGGGGGAGATTTTTTTTATTGGCGCGATTCGTGAAAGCTGCTTCCCCCACTGCATCTTCTCCACGCTGCAACTGTAAAAATGTAAATACAAAACTTGTAGAAATCTCCAAAGCAGAAACCACTGGATCAGATTCTCATTCGTACAAATGAATGGTTGGTATTGGTGATTAAAAAAAAATAGCTGCTGGTTGGATTGAAGCAGGGAAGACATTAGCATGCAATGAGAAGATTCTAGGTAATGTAGATCATGTTAGATAAACTTAAGCTTACAGTGTTTTACTGTTTTTATAATAAAAGCTGATTTCACCCCTCTTCAACTGGTAAGAGCCAGGGTGTCTTTTAATGGAAGATTCTAATTTTAAAATGGGGCTTTTTCATTTTAGCTGAAGATGTCTGCAGAGCCCTAATGCATTGTGAGATCCTATTTCTCCAAGCTGGGGAGGTTACAGTCAAGTGATGTATTGTTGGAACATGTTCAGTTAACAAATGAAGATGTCCTGTTTGCAGTAAAGCCTTGTTCATACTGTTTACACTCTGAGCTAGGTATTTTGTGGTGCATTTTATCCTTGCAATTGGGGCAAAATTAAAAGCAGAGATTTGAGTATTTTTTAATGACAAAATAAACTTCCAGAATATGAAAGGGTTTTTTTTGTGTTGTGTGCATTCTGTACAGCAAATGTTGTCACTGGTAATGAATTAAAATTATCCTTTTTTATTGTATGTGGCATGTTTTTTTGTACTGAACATAAGTTGAATTGTATATAATTTATGTCAAAAGAGCCAAGATGTTTCTTGCTCTATGTATTAAATCTTCTGCAGGAATAAGCTTATTCTGTACATCCCTGGTACATGTAGAGACCGTTTATGACCATGTTGGCTAGATTGTACAAACCTTTTTTAAATACAAATGTAGCATCTTTGCATTACTGTATGATAAATAGGGACACTGTTCCTACAGAGGTGAATTTACTGCATTAAAATTGTTTGAAATAAAATCATCCTTGGATTACATTTATTAGTCTAAGTTGGCATGAAATGATTGCCATAATGAAGGATCCATATTGGAGAGATTGTCTTAGCTATGTTGTTTTTATACTTACTTCATTTCACTTAAGTGTCTTAACCATTATCTATTGCTGATTACATTGATGAGCATCAATTCAGATATATGAGTGCAGGGTTTTAAGGATGAACACGTGATATTAATGTATTTTATCAGAATATTTTCATTTTCATAGAGAAAGGATTCCTGCAACTATTCAAAGTAGAATACAGTAGATTCTGGTTAATTGGGGCACATTTTGGCCCAGTTAAGCGGCTGCCTCAATTAGCTGAAGTTTCTTGAAAATAGTTAAAAGGTATTTAAAAAAAAAGACAAACTGAGTAACAAATTATGTATTTAAATAAAATACAGAACAAATCAAAACACTGCCAGTAACACTACAGTACTATAAACTATGTTGGTTCCCAATAGTCATCAGTGGAGGAATTCATCCAGTGTATGCAATGAAAAAAAATCAGTGCAGACATCTAGTGCAGGTAACAAACTGTCTTCATACAATGCTGTAGATGATTGTATCCCCCAAATCTTCATTTTCATTGTAACATCCAAGATTGCCTATACATCAAATTCTTCATAGTCCCTAACTTTTTGAAGTAGGGAAATCATTTTGTTTTCACTCCCAGCTGTTTCTGGCATCTCTGAGCCTGGATGCTTTAAACTATAGGAAGCAAATCTGTTCTGAGTTGTCTTAATGCTCATTTCTCACCAATTATTGGTGACAAAAATCATTGCTTTTTGAACACACACACAATGCAGCTATTTAGTATCTAAATTTGATCAAGAGCAGATCATTCACTGGTGACCAAGTCTCTGAACCTCATCTTGAAATGCCAAAGATGTTTCCATTCACAAATATTGGAATACTAAAATCAAAGATATTCCATCATAGTGCCTTGAAAAAGTATTCAGCCCGCACAACAATTTCACATTTTTGTTGCTGGTGAACGCAGCAGGCCAGGCAGCATCTCAAGGAAGAGGTACAGTCAACGTTTCAGGCTGAGACCCTTCGTCAGGACTAACTGAAGGAAGAGCTAGTAAGAGATTTGAGAGGGGGAGATCTAAAATGATAGAAGAAGGCAGGAGAGGGAGGGATGGAGCCAAGAGCTGGACAGATGATTGGCAAAAGGGATATGAGAGGATCATCGGACAGGAGGCCCAAGGAGAAGGAAAAGGGGGAGGGGGAAAAACCCAGAGGATGGGCAAGGGGTATAGTCAGAGGGAGAAAAAGGAGAGTGAGAGAAAGAATGTGTGTATACAAATAAATAACGAATGGGGTAGGAGGGGGAGGTGGGGCATTAGTGGAAGTTAGAGAAGTCAATGTTCATGCCACCAGGTTGGAGGCTACCCAGACGGAATATAAAGTGTTGTTCCTCCAACCTGAGTGTGGCTTCATCTTTACAGTAGAGGAGGCCAATCTTTCAATTTGTGTTTGACCTCTCCTGAACAGTGGAGTAGGTCACATTAGTGTGGGAGTGGGAAGAAGAGTTAAAATGCCATGCCACCAGGTCAAGATGGCAATTGCTGACAGAGCATGGGTGCTCTGCAAACCTGTCGACTGGTCTCTGTTTACTGTCACCAGTGTAGAGGAGGGCAGGCTGGAAACTCCGCTCCATCTAGCAGAATTAGTCCTTACTCTTAATAATTTCTCCTTTGGCTCCTCCCACTTCCTCCAAACTAAAGGTGTAGCTATGGGCACCCGCATGGGTCCGAGCTATGCCTGCCTTTTTGTTGGGTTTGTGGAACAGTCTATGTTCTGTACCTATTCTGGTATCTGTCCCCCACTTTTCCTTCGCTACATCGACGACTGCATTGGCGCTGCTTCCTGCACGCATGCTGAGCTCGTTGACTTTATTAACTTTTCCTCCAACTTTCACCCTGCCCTCAAGTTTACCTGGTCCATTTCTGACACCTCCCTCCCCTTTCTAGATCTTTCTGTCTCTATCTCTGGAGACAGCTTATCTACTGATGTCTACTATAAGCCTACTGACTCTCACAGCTATCTGGACTATTCCTCTTGTCACCTTGCCTCTTGCAAAAATGCCATTCCCCTTCTCACAATTCCTCCGTCTCTGCCGCATCTGCTCTCAGGATGAGGCTTTTCATTCCAGGACGAGTGAGATGTCCTCCTTTTTTAAAGAAAGGGGCTTCCCTTCCTCCACCATCAACTCTGCTCTCAAACGCATCTCCCCCATTTCACATACATCTGCTCTCACTCCAGCCTCCCGCCACCCCACTAGGAATAGGGTTCCCCTGATCCTCACCTACCACCCTACCAGCCTCCGGATCCAACATATTATTCTCCATAACTTACGCCACCTCCAACGGGATCCAACCACTAAGCACATCTTTCCCTCCCCCCCCCCCCCCGCTTTCCGCAAGGATCGCTCCCTACGTGACTCCCTTGTCCATTCGCCCCCCCCCCCATCCCTCCCCACTGATCTCCCTCCTGGCACTTATCCTTGTAAGCAGAACAAGTGCTACACATGCCCTTACACTTCCTCCCGTACCACCAGTCAGGGCCCCAGACAGTCCTTCCAGGTGAGGCGACACTTCACCTGTGAGTCAGCTGGGGTGATATACTGCGTCCGGTGCTCCCGATGTGGCCTTCCATATATTGGCGAGACCCGACGCAGACTGGGAGATCATTTTGCTGAACACCTATGCTCTGTCCGCCAGAGAAAGCAGGATCGCCCAGTGGCCACACATTTTAATTCCACATCCCATTCCCATTCTGATATGTCTGTCCACGGCCTCCTCTACTGTAAAGATGAAGCCACACTCAGGTTGGAGGAACAACACCTTATATTCCGTCTGGGTAGCCTCCAACCTGATGGCATGAACATTGACTTCTCAAACTTCCGCTAATGCCCCACCTCCCCCTCGTACCCCATCCGTTATTTATACACACACATTCTTTCTCTCACTCTCCTTTTTCTCCCTCTGTCCCTCTCACTATACCCCTTGCCCATCCTCTGGGTTTCCCCCCTCCCTTTTCCTTCTCCCTGGGCCTCCTGTCCCATGATCCTCTCATATCCCTTTTGCCAATCACCTGTCCAGCTCTTGGCTCCATCCCTCCCCCTCCTGTCTTCTCCTATCATTTTGGATCTCCCCCACTTTCAAATCTCTTACTAACTCTTCCTTCAGTTAGTCCTGACGAAGGGTCTCAGCCCGAAACGTCGACTGTACTTCTTCCTAGGGATGCTGCCTGGCCTGCTGCGTTCACCAGCAACTTTGATGTGTGTTGCTTGAATTTCCAGCATCTGCAGAATTCCTCGTGTTTGCGTATTTTCACATTTTACTGTCTTATTTTCTAAATTAGAAATACATTGAAGTAGGATTTTTGAGCTAGTCTACAAAACATTGTGCATCTTCTTAAATCAAAAGAAAAGTTCCAAAACCAATTTACTAAAAATTAGAAAACAATATTGTGAGGCTGAAAAGTTCATCCCTTTTGTAATTACTAATCAGGTGCAATATACAGTATTACCTTACCATCTCACCCAATTTGCTGATGTAGAAAGTTGAAGGATCATGTGGATTTAGTGTTGTGTAATGAACCAAATTTGATAAGGGAACTCGAGAGAAAGGAGCCATTAGGAGGTAGTGACCATAATATGATAAGTTTTAAACTACAATTTAAGAAGAAGAAGGGAAAATCAGAAGTGTCAGTATTGCAGTTGGACAAAGGGAACTATGGAGCCATGAGGGAGGAGCTGGCTAAAGTTGACTGGAAAGATACCCTAGCAGGGATGACAGTGGAACAACAATGGCAGGTATTTTTGGGAATAATACAGAAGGTGCAGGATCAGTTCATTCCAAAGAGGAAGAAAGATGCTAAGGGGAGACCGTGGCTGACAAGGGAAGTCAAGGATAGTATAAAAATAAAAAAGTATAACATAGCAAAGATGAGCGGGAAGTCAGAAGATTGGGAAACTTTTAAAGAGCAACAGAGGATAGCTAAAAAGGCAATATGGGGAGAAAAGATGAGATACGAAGGCAAGCTAGCCAAGAATATAAAGGAGGATAGTAAAAGCTTCTTTAGGTATGTGAAAAGGAAAAAAATAGTTAAGACCAAAATTGGGCCCTTGAAGGCAGAAATGGGTGAATTTATTATGGGGAACAAGGAAATGGCAGATGAGTTGAACAGGTACTTTGGATCTGTCTTCACTAGGGAAGACACAAACAATCTCCCAGATGTAATAGTGGCCAAAGGACCTAGGGTAATGGATGAACTGAAGGAAATTTATATTAGGCAGGAAATGGTGTTGGATAGGCTGTTGGGTCTGAAGGCTGATAAGTCCCTGGGACCTGATGGTCTGCACCCCAGGGTACCCCAGGGTAGAGGTGGCTCTAGAAATCGTGGATGCATTGGTAATTATTTTACAATGGTCTATAGATTCAGGATCAGTTCCTGAGGACTGGAGGGTAGCTAATGTTATCCCACTTTTTAAGAAGGGAGGGAGAGAGAAAACAGGGAATTATAGACAAGTTAGCCTGACATCAGTGGTGGGGAAGATGCTGGAGTCAATTATAAAGGATGAAATAGCGGCACATTTGGATAGCAGTAACAGGATCGGTCTGAGTCAGCGTGGATTTACAAAGGGGAAATCATGCTTGACTAATCTTCTGGAATTTTTTGAGGATGTAACTATGAAAATGGACAAGGGAGAGCTGGTGGATGTAGTGTACCTGGACTTTCAGAAAACCTTTGATAAGGTCCCACATAGGAGATTAGTGGACAAAATTAGAGCACATGGTATTGGGGGTAGGGTACTGACATAGTTGGTAGACAGGAAACAAAGAGTGGGGATTAATGGGTCCCTTTCAGAAGGGCAGGTCGTGACTAGTGGGGTACCGCAAGACTCAGTGCTGGGACCGCAGCTATTTACAATATACATTAATGATTTAGATGAGGGAATTAAAAGTACCATTAGCAAATTTGCAGATGACACAAAGCTGGGTGGCAGTGTGAAATGTGCGGAGGATGTTGAGATAATGCAGGATGACTTGGACAGGTTGGGTGAGTGGGCAGATGGATGGCAGATGCAGTTTAATGTGGATAAAGGTGAGGTTATCCATTTTGGTGGCAAGAACAGGAAGGCAGATTACCATGTGAATTATGTCAAGTTAGGAAAAGGGGAAGTACAACGAGATCTGGTGTCCTTGTTCATCAGTCACTGAAAGTAAGCATACAGGTACAGCAGGCAGTGAAGAAAGCTAATGGCATGTTGGCCTTCATAACAAGGGGAGTTGAGTATAGCAGCAAAGAGGTCCTTCTGCAGTTGTACAGGGCCCTGGTGAGACCACACCTGGAGTATTGTGTACAGTTTTGGTCTCCAAATTCGAGGAAGGACATTCTTGCTATTGAGGGAGTGCAGCGAAGGTTCACAAGGTTAATTCCCGGGATGGCGGGACTGTCATATGTTGAAAGATGGGAGTGACTGGGCTGGTATACACTGGAATTTAGAAGGCTGAGAGGGGATCTGATTGAAACATATGATTATTAAGGGATTGGACACGCTAGAGGCAGGAAACATGTTCCCGATGTTGGGGGAGTCCAGAACCAGAGACCACAATTTGAGAATTAGGGGTAGGCCATTTAGAATAGAGTTGAGGAAAAACTTTTTCACCCAGAGAGCTGTGGATCTGTGGAATGCTCTGCCCCAGAAGGCAGTGGAGGCCAATTCTCTGGATGCTTTCAAGAAAGATTTAGATAGAGCTCTTAATGATAGCGGAATCAAGGGATATGGGGAGAAGGCAGGAATGGGGTACTGATTGTGGATGATCAGCCATGATCACAGTGAATGGCGGTGCTGGCTTGAAGGGCCGAATAGCCTACTCCTGCACCTATTGTCTATTGTCTATTGTCTATCATTTGTTTTCAATGAGCCCCCTTCTCTTCTGTAAGGTCCAACAGGCCAAACCAAAATGAAAACACAAGAGCATTCAAGTCAAGGAAATGATAATAGAGAAGCACAAATCTGGGGAAGGGTATAAGACCCTCTGGAAGGCACTGAACATACTTCGGAGTACAGAGCAGTCCATCATGACAAAGTGGAAAAAAACATGAAACCACCGCCACACTGCCTACGTCAAGCTGCTACTCTAAACTTAGAATGGCACTTGTAAGAGTGGCTACTGTGACACCAACTATCAGTCTGAGTGAGCTGCAGAAGTCAGTGGCTCCACAACACAAAGCCTTGCACAAAAAGGGTATTTATGGAAGAGTGGTGAGATAGAAGCCATGTTTAAAAAAAAACGTATCCTTGCCGGTAAAGATGTTGCAAAGCGTAATTTTGAAGATACTGTAAAGATATGGAAGAAGGTCTTGTGGTCGGATGAGACTAAAGTGCAACTTATTGGCCTCAACACTAAGCGTAAATCTAATACTGCGCACCAGCCAGGTAACACTGTCCCCACTGTAAAGTATGGTGGAGGTAGCATCATGCTATGGAGAAGCTTTTCAGCATCACCAGGGACTGGAAATCTAAAGACTGATGGGAAGATGAATGTTGCTAAATACAGAGAGATCCTGGATTAAAACCAGCTAGCCTCTGCCAGAAAGCTTAAACTGGGGAGGAAGTTCATCTTTGACCCAAAGCACACTGCCATTAGAGTGGCTTCAAATGAAGAAAATTGATGTCCTTGAGTGGCCCAGTCAAACTCCTGGCCTTAACCTGATCAAAAATCTCTGGCAAGACCTCAAGATTGCTGTCCACCACCTCTCCCCAACTAACCTGGCACAGCTTGAGCAATTTTACAAGGAGGAATAGGCAAATCTTGCTCCATCACATTGTGCAAAGGTAATAGAGACTTATCCAAAAAGACTACTGGCTATAATAGTGTTTCAACTAAGTACTGAGCAAAGGGGGATGAATACTTTTGATCTGCTGACATTTCAGTTTGTGATTTTTTAGTTTTTTATGCTTTACAATTTTCAATTTTTTTGGGCTCTGCTGTGAAAAAAGGACCATGTGATTCACAAATAAAAATTCTCACAGTTAAATTCATCAGAATCCCTGGTTGTAATACTCATTTATGTAAACAAAGGGTGGCTGAATACTTTTACAAGAGACTGTATATATATTAGACTCCATTGTTGTGCACAACAGGACCATCTCTGAGGAAGCCCAAGACTGTCACGTTAGCAGGTGGTTTTTCTTTACGAAGGGTGTGCCATGTGGCTGACGAGTGAAGTTAAAGCAGCATGAAAGCAAAGGAGAGGCCATACAATGTAGCAAATGTTAGTGGGAAGCTTTAAAAAAAAACAACAGAAGGCAACTAATAAAGCACTAAGGAGAGAAAAGATGAAATAGGAAGGTAAGTTAGCCAATAATATAAAAGGATACAAAAGATTTTCAGTTATACAGTATAAAGAGTAAAAGATAGGCAAGAGTGGACGTTGGACTACTGGAAAATGATGGCAGAGAGGTGGTAGTGAGGTTAAAAGAAATGGTGGCAAACTGAATTAATGTGGAAGACAGCCGCATGCCAGAAATTCAAGAATGTCAGGGGGCAGAAGTGAGTGCAGTTACTATTACTAAGGAGAATGTGCTTGAGAAGCTGGAAGGTCTGAAGGTAGATAGGTCACCTGGACCAGATGGACTACACCCCAGGTTTCTGAAAGAGGTAGCAGAAGAAATTGTGGAGTTATTAGTCATGATCTTCCAAGAATCACTAGATTCTGGCATGGTTCTGGAACACTGGAAAATTGCAAATGTCACTCCACTCTATAAGAAGAGAGAGAGGCTGAAGAAAAGAAATTATAGGCCAGTTAGCCTGACTTCAGTGGTTGGGAAGATGTTGGAGTTCACAATTAAGGATAAGGTTTCAGGGTACTAGAAGGTATATGATAAATAGGCTGAAGTGAGCTTGGTGTACTTCAGGTCAAATCTTGCCTGACAAGTCCATTGACATTCTTTGAGGAAATAACAGGCAGGATCAATAAAAGAGAGTCAGATGTTTTTTACTTGAATTTCCTGAACGCCTTTGACATGTTGCCACACATGAGGCTGCTAAACAAGATAAGAGCAAATAATATTGCAAGAAATATACTAGCATGGACAGAAGATTGGCTGACTGGTAGGAGTTTCTGTTGGCTGCTGCTGACTAGTGCAGTTCCACAGGAGTCAATGTTGGGTCCACTACTTTTCATATTATATGTTGATGATCCGGATGATGGACTTGTTGGCTTTGTGGCCAAGTTTGTGGATTATACAAAGATAGGTGGAAGCTCAGGTAGTGTTAAGGAAGCAGGGAGTTGACAAAAGGACTTGGACAGATTCGGAGAATGGGCAAAGAAGCAGCAAATCAGAATCAGGTTTATTATCACTGACGTATGTTGTGATTTTTTTTGTTTTGTGGCAGCAATACAGTGCAATACATAACATTTACTATAAATTACAATAATATATGTATATATATTTAAATAAGTAGTTTAAAAAGAGAGCAAAATAGTAAGGTAATATTCATGGGTTCATTGTCCAATTGGAAATATGATGGTGGTGAGGAAGAAGCTGTTCCTAAAACATTGTGTGCACCTTCAGGCCCTTTGATGATAGGGTGGTGGGGAACCTTAATGATATATGCCATCTTTTTGAGGTGTCAAGCACCTTTTCACTACATCTTATAACAAACAACAGTTGACTTAAGTGTGTTTATTTTACTTGCTGCAAGGGAGGACCATCACCACACCAGAGCCAGAAAAAAACAGAGAGCATAGTCACTCCTTTATAGACAAGGACATTCAATTCAAGGACATTCTGTATGTCTGGTTAATCAGTGTTCTTGGTATTCTTCCAGCAACACATCTGCTTGTCTTTCTGCAGTTTGTCATATACTCAGGGTCCATCAGCATAATGTTACACGAACATTATTAGCCAAGCACTCTGGTACAATACAGGTTCCATTTTGTTACATACAAAAATGCCATCCTTCCTACCTATATCCATGACACTTCAATAGGTTTCAATAGGTACATTTAATGTCAAAGGAATGTATACAATACACATCCTGAATTTTTTTTGCAAACATCCACAAGAACAGAGGAATGTCCCAAAGAATGAAAAACAGTTAAATGTTAGAATACCAAAGCCCCCCAACTCTCCCCAGCCAGGCATAAACAGCAGCAAAGCGACGACCACCCCCCCTGCCCCACCAGCAAAAAAGCATCGGTGCTCCCCACTGAGCAAGCATGCAGCAAAGCATCAATAAAGACACAGACGCAGTACCCCATAGACTACTCATTCACCCGGTAATTCAACATACCACAGGCTCTCACTCTCCCTAATAAGCAAAAAAGAGGTGTTTCTGTTTCACAGCGAGGGGGGAGGCATAACAAACAACTCACTGGTTTACGATGTTAAAAGTCCGTTACGTCACTTTTTTCAAGCTCTGTGCCCAAAGATCTCGAGTCTCTGGACACACAGCCTTTGATATTCCGACTCCCCTGACGACATTTGGGTCTCCTGCCATGACACTGGCCTTTGATCTTCCCGTCTTCAGAGTCTCGAGATCCTAGGCCTCCAAAGGCGAACCAAACTCTTAGGCTGAGCCCTTGGCGTGCTGAACAACGGTCAGTTATGAAACCCCAAGAGCAGGTCCCATTCCCACAAAGAATTGTAGTCAGCCTGTAACTCTAGGTCGGGGTCTTCAAAAGATCCCTGTAAGGGAAAAATGAAGATATTAAAGATGGAAATAGAGCTTTTTACGAAGATGCAAGTAAAGGAGTTGATGTTTAGCACCATCATCACTCCGCTCCGCCTCTGACATCGGTGTATAGAATCAAATCTTTGGCAGAGGATGCTGTCAGTCTCAATGTCCAGCTGTATCAGGGATTCTTAATGCAGGTCCGGTACACAATGTTACCTCTAAAGTTTAAAATGCTTTCAGTTGTTCTTCAACCCATTGTAAAGCAAAACATCATAATAATCAATACATAGTTATACAGTTCACACGAGGGTAATCCTATAAAATCCATTCCTAAATACACGAACAATCCATCAGAGGGTGGCGTGTGAGATCCTTCCACCGACACTAGTTTCTCTAGATTCTGGATACGTGTCACACGTTGTTCACAAGCTTGATTTGCAGTTTGCAAAGTTTGCAATAAACCAGGGGCATACCATGTTTGGTTTAAACGATCTATCAATTCCCCCTTCAGCGTCTGGGGAAAGATTTCCAGCCGAGTCATAATAAGCCGTACAGCAGGCATCCCACCTCTCCCGGAAGTTCCGGGAGTCTCCCGCATATTAATAGTGGCTCCCTGATGCCCGCAAATTATATACAATATCACGGAAATCAATTTTTTTGAGAGCGAGCGAGAGAAAGCAAGAGAGAGCGCAAGAGCGAGAGCAAAAGCAAGCGAGCAAGAGAGAAAGCAAGCGAGATCGCTTGAGAGCGCGCGAGCGACCGAGAGAGAGAGAGAGAGAGCGCGCGCCATGGCAGAGTGTTCCAAAAAAAATATAAAACGCACTTCACCCCAGACTACACTAAAGTGTACCCCTGCCTAATAGGGGTCAAAAATAATGACAGTGTTGCTCGCTGCACTGTTTGCAACAGTGACTTTTCTATTGCCCATGGTGGGTTAAGACTGTAAAAGACATGTTGAGGTGAGTTTAACAGGTGTCATTCGTTCATTAGCATAGCTAACGTTATTTAAACTAGCTGGCTGGCTGCTAAGGAGCTACTCTATTGCAGGCATCCCACCTCACCCGGAAGTCTCCCGCAAATTGATGATGCTACCTCCCTGAAATTAGTTTTTGCAGGGTGGCATGTCTGTGTACAGTGAAGATAACAGTGCACCTCACGAAGTTGTAGATCTAAACAGAATCTAGAGAAATGTCCCGAGGCTTTCAAGGTACTCTTGTAAAAATGCTCCAAACTCCTTAATAAGTGGATAGTGAGTAACTGCCACTTGTACAAAATAGGCTAACTGACGGAAATAGTAATAGACGGGAATAACATAGCTCACAATACACCGGTATACTCTACACACATTAGGTCCCTCAGTGCTGCTCACATTTATAAATCTCTTTTACGTAAATTTACAGGCCCATCCGGAGAAAGTAGGTGTGAATCCTGGTCTATGCGAACTTCCACCGGATCTGATTTCGGAACATTAATAGATAGACTGTTTGGGAAGGACAGAATGCAATTTGGACCAAAGACAATTTGCAGTAATACTCACTGTAGGCCTGCTTTTTTTGGCAGTCCTGAACATTGTTCCATTTTCCATACTATCTTCTGTATATATTCTTCTATAAACTCACCTCTTCCTTGTTTTGTCTCCATAATCTTGGACCAATTAGCCTTTTTAGGAAAGGCAGCATTAATGCATCGTACATATTTTTATAAAAATCTTCATTTGGCATGGTGGCAGGTCCTGGCCTGGTACCATTAAATTGTTCTTGAAAGCCTTGAAATTTAACCTCATAAAATTCTAATTGGTGGGGTGGGGGGTGCTAATCATACCTTCATTAAGGTTTCAAAATCCATAATACTTGGCTTGTGACACAAAACAATAGTTTCTCGCCCAAAAGGTCGACTGTACTCTTTTCCATAGATGCTGCCTGGCCTGCTGAGTCCCTCCAGCATTTTGTGTGTGTTGCCTGGATTTCCAGCATTTCCAGATTTTCTCTTGTTGGTTTTAAGTTTCTGAATAGCTTTCTTCCAAACCTGTCTCCAGGGCAGGCAATTCTTCTACCATGACCCATAACTCCTCTGCCGTTGAAGGTCGATATACACCCTCATTATATGCGGGGAATACGTTCCTCGAAGTCGACGCATAATGTGTATAATTATTTAAATGGAGAAATAGGGGTGCATTCTGGAGGGCTTCCTAAATATGTTTTATCTGTAATTTATTCACATTTTCATACCAATACAACACAAAAGCAGTACCACAAGGCAACATTCGTATTATATTTTGTCAATTTCAGGTAATATTCAATGTAATAAATCATAGAGAGTTAACATACTAGGGTGTACAGTACTCACCAACAGTGGCAGGTGTGTTCCCTCTGGGAGATGAGTGGTTGTTGTGGTGTCGGGCAGCTTTACATGGATGAGGTGGATGGTTGTATGTCGTCAGGTTCATCACGGACAGCAAGGGGTGAAGGAAGACTCACAGAACTCTCAGTACTGCTGGTAGCAGGAGATAACACCAGTTTGAAGAAAGTGGTGAGGGTTGTTTGCTTGGCAGCTTTTTGTTTTTCAGCATAAATTTGCTTGTAGGGAAGAAGGATTGACTGCAGGGAACGACTGAAATGCTGACTCCGTTCTAAACTTGGGTCCATGTCCATCGCCATTTGTGCCAAGTGTTCCACAGCCTTAAAAAAATTCTGCCAGTTGCTTCACCGTAAAATCCTTCACCCGCAACTCGACACTTTATTTTTCACCGTTACCACCTTCAGACTGAGTTAAACGCAGAAGGTCATCCACACTTAATTCTTCATCGTGAGAATCCAAGAGTTCAACCACGTCAGCAGTCTCGAGATCTGAGAATCCTTCCCCACCAATTTTATGGCCCAGGGCCACACAATCCTGGACAGCTGCAGTGAAGGCAGGAAACCCCTTGAGGGTGTGCACACACTCCATCCAAATTGATTTCCATGCTCCATTGAGAGGCTTCTTACTCAAACCCTTAAGAGCGCAGGGGTTTAGTGAATGGTCAACTAAGAGAGGCTTCATCTTACAGTCTCCTTCGGCATTGGAACACATAAGCAAAGTCAATCTATCCTTTGCTGCCTTGGAACCTGATGCAGTTTTTTCATCCTTACTTATGTAAATGCATCTCGGCATACGCTCCCAAAAAAGCCCGGTCGCGTCTGCATTAAGCACCTGCTTTGGTGTGATGCCTAACTCAGCTATCATAGCCCGCAACTGCACAGGGTAGCGTCCCAGAGCTGTGTTACCTTCACCTGACGCCGCCCTGTTTATAATTTCCAACTTTTTTTCAAATGTTAAAGCGGTTCTCTGCCGCTCGGCTGACGGCCCAGGACTTGACATCGGACACTTAGGAGGCAAAGTTAAATATTTCAAGCACAAAATCCCTGCACCATAGATAAAAACAACAGAAGTTCAAGAGCGCAAGGTCGCACATCCATACATTGCCAAAACCAGTGTGAGACTGGCGGGAGTGAGACTGTGAGGCGTGCGCACGTGGCTTGCATTGGCGGGAAAGCGGGGCTTTTCATCTCAACAGTGAGACTGTGAGGCGTGTGCACTTGACTTGTATTGGCAGGAAAGCAGTGCTTCTCGTCCCAACAGTGAGACTATGAGGAGTGCGCATGTGACTTGTATTGGCAGGAAAGCAGTGCTCCTCGCATAACTGTGAGTTTTGGACGCATATAAGGAGAAGTTGGTAGAAGTAGGTTCCTCGCATAACTGTGAATCTGCATTGTCTGAAGACGCGTTTAACGAGGGTAGGGCGTACACCCTTTGGTTTCCCATCCATGATTCTTCCACCAGTCCCTTCCCATAATTAGTAAACATATACCATACTGGTGTCCCCTATTTGGGACAGGGATTCTACTCTCTCTTCCTCACCTTACTTACCGATTTTCTCTTTCTTTTGTTCACTACAGTGTCCTGTAGGAATTACATTTATGAGCTCAGTTTCCACAAATCCCGCTCTTACTTACCCTCTTTACCTGTACCAGTGTGTCCCTGATGCCAGATCAGATCAGAATCAGAATCAGGTTTATTATCACCGGCATGTGACGTGAAATTTGTTAACTTAGCAGCAGCAGTTCAATGCAATACATAATATGGAAGGAAAAATAATAAATAAAATAAAACATAATAAATAAACAAGTAAATCAATTACGTATATTGAATAGATTTTTTTAAAGTGCAAAAACAGAAATACTGCATATTAAAAAAAAAGTGAGGTAGTGTCCAAAGATTCAATGTCCATTTAGGAATCGGATGGCAGAGCGGAAGAAGCTGTTCCTGAATCACTGAGTGTGTGTCTTCAGGCTTCTGTACCTCCTACCTGATGGTAACAGTGAGAAAAGGGCATGCCCTGGGTGCTGGAGGTCCTTAATAATGGACGCTGCCTTTCTGAGACACCACTCCCTGAAGATGTCCTGGGTACTTTGTAGGCTAGTACCCAAGATGGAGCTGACTAGATTTACAACCTTCTGCAGCTTCTTTCGGTCCTGTGCAGTAGCCCCTCCATACCAGACAGTGATGCAGCCTGTCAGAATGCTCTCCACGGTACAACCATAGAAGTTTTTGGGTGTATTTGTTGACATGCCAAATCTCTTCAAACTCCTAATAAAGTATAGCTGCTGTCTTACCTTCTTTATAATTACATCAATATGTTTGGACCAGGTTATATCCTCAGAGATCTTGACACCGAGGAACTTGAAGCTGCTCACTCTCTCCACTTCTGATCCCTCTATGAGGATTGGTATGTGTTCCTTCGTCTTACCCTTCCCAAAGTCCACAATCAGCTGTTTCGTCTTACTGACGTTGAGTGCCAGGTTGTTGCTGTGGCACCACTCCGCTAGTTGGCATATCTCACTCCTGTACGCCCTCTCATCACCACCTGAGATTCTACCAACAATGGTTGTATCATCAGCAAATTTATAGATGGCATTTGAGCTATGCCTAGCCACACAGTCATGGGTATATAGAGAGTAGAGCAGTGGGCTAAGCACACACCCCTGAGGTGCACCAGTGTTGATCGTCACTGAGGAGGATATGTTATCACCAATCCGCACAGACTGTGGTCTTCCGGTTAGGAAGTCGAGGATCCAATTGCAGAGGGAGGTACAGAGGCCCAGGTTCTGCAACTTCTCAATCAGGATTGTGGGAATGATGGTATTAAATGCTGAGCTATAGTCAATGAACAGCATCCTGACGTAGGTGTTTGTGTTGTCCAGGTGGTCTAAAGCTGTGTGGAGAGCCATTGAGATTGCGTCTGCCGTTGACCTATTGTGGCCATAGGCAAAATGCAATGTGTCCAGGTCTTTGCTGAAGCAGGAGTTCAGTCTAGTCATGACCAACCTCTCAAAGCATTTCATCACTGTCGATGTGAGTGCTACTGGGCGATAGGCATTAAGGCAGCCCACATTATTCTTCACAGGCACTGGTATAATTGTTGCCTTTTTTGAAGCAAGTGGGAACTTCTGCCTGTAGCAGTTGAAATTGTCCTTGAATACTCCTGCTAGTTGGTTGGCACAGGTTTTCAGAGCCTTACCAGGTACTCCATCGGGACCTTCTGCCTTGCGAGGGTTCACTCTCTTTAAAGACAGCCTAACATCGGCCTCTGAGACAGAGATCACAGGGTCATCAGGTGTAGCAGGGATCTTCACAGCTGTAATTGTGTTCTCCCTTTCAAAACATGGACAGAAGGCGTTGAGTTCATCTGGTAGTGAAGCATCACTGCCATTCATACTATTGGGTTTCGCTTTGATGTGTCCCTGTCACAACAGATGACCCTGATACTCTTGCCGGTCAAATCTGATCGTGATACCCATATATGAAGTCCTTTGACAAGGTGCCGCACATGAGGCTGCTTAGCAAGATAAGAGCCCGTGGAATTACAGGGAAGTTACTAGCATGGGTGGAGCATTGGCTGGTTGGTAGAAAACAGAGAGTGGGAATAAAGGGATCCTATTCTGGCTGGCTGCTGGTTACCAGTGGAGTTCCACAGGGGTGGAGTTGGGACCGCTGCTTTTTACGATGTATGTCAATGATTTGGACTATGGGATGAATGGATTTCTGGCTAAATTTGCCGATGATGCAAAGATAGGTGGAGGAGCGGGTAGTGTTGAGGAAACAGAGAGCCTGCAGAGAGACTTAGATAGTTTAGGAGAATAGGCAAAGAAGTGGCAAATGAAATACAATGTTGTAAAGTGTATGGTCATGCACTTTGGTGGAACAAATAAACGGGCGGACTATTATTTAGATGGGGAGATGATTCATAATGCAGAGATGCAAAAGGATTTGGGAGTCCTTGTGCATGATACTCTAAAGATTAACCTCCAGGTTGAGTCGGTTGTGAAGAAGGCGAATGCAATGTTGGCATTCATTTCTAGAGGTATAGAATATAAGAGCAGGGATGTGATGTTGAGGCTCTATAAGGCACTCATGAGACCACATTTAGAGTATTGTGTGCAGTTTTGGGCTCCTTATTTTAGGAAGGATATACTGACATTGGAGAGGGTTCAGAGAAGATTCACGAGAATGATTTCAGGAATGAAAGAGTTACCGTACGAGGAACATCGGGCAGCTCTTGGGCTGTATTCCCTGGAGTTCAGGAGAATGAGGGGGGTGGATCTCATAGAATGTTAAAAGGCCTGAACAGATTAGATATGGCAAAGTTATTCCCCATGGTAGAGGAGTCTAGGACAAGAGGGCACGACTTCAGGATCGAAGGACCTCCATTTAGAACTGAGATGCGGAGAAATTACTTTAGTCAGAGGGTGGTAAATCTGTGGAATTTGTTGCCATGAGAGGCTGTGGAGGCCAAGTCATTGGGTGCATTAAAGGCAGAGATAGATAGGTTCTTGATTAGCCAGGGCATCAAAGGGTATGGGGAGAAGGCAGGGGAGTGGGGATGAGTGGAAGAGTTGGATCAGCCCATGACTGAATGATGGAGCAGACTCGATGGGCTGAATGGCCTACTTCTGCTCCTATATCTTATGGTCTTATGGTCTTATTTCTGGTCGCTGTGCCAAAAGTGTCAGAATGGGATCATGGAGAGAAACGGACCCACTCAATATCACAGTGTATAGAATGGGAACGGGGCAGAATCTGCCTAGAAAGGCTACACAGAGCAGAAAGCAAACTTACCTCTTGGTGATCACTCCTCTGCCGGAGTTTCCCCGGGAATAGGCAGTCACCATAATCCTCCTTGGTCTGCTCCAGCACCCAAACATGCGATCTTGATGGAACCTCAAAGTTCTGTCAAGCACCTTTTCACTATGTCCCATAACAAACAACAATTAGCTCAGAGTGGATCAGTCATATGCACATTTATTTTACTTGCAGCAAGGAAGGACCAGCACTGCACAACTGCCAGTGATAGTTTCGAATAAATAGACAGTATAGCCACTCTTTTATACACAAGTGTTAGCTTCAGTTCAAGTACATTCTGTACATCTGCTTAATCAGTGTACTGGGCATTCTTCCAGTAACCGAATTTGCTTGTTTTTCTGTAGTTTGTCATATACTCAAGGTCCATCGGCATAATGTTGCACTCTGGTACAACGTAGTTTCCATTTTGTTACTACAAGTAAAATACATTTCCACCTTTTCAAGATGTCCTCAATGGTGGAAAGGCCTGTGTCCATGATAGAGATGGCTGAGTTTACAACCCTCTGCAGCTTTTTCCAATCTTGTGCATTGGCACCTCCGTACCAGGACGCGATACAACCAGTTAGAATGCTTTCCATGTTACATCTGTAGAAATTTGCAAATCTTTGGTGACATACCAAACCTCCTCAAACTCCTAACAAAATATAGCTACTGTGATGCATTCTTTGTGATTGTATCAGTATAGAAATATAGAACCATAGAAAACCTACAGCACAATACAGGCCCTTCAGCCCACAAAGCTGTGCCAAACATGTCCTTTCCTTAGAAATTACCAAGGGTTACCCATAGCCCTCTATTTTTCTAAGCTCCGTGCGTGTACCTATCCAGGATTCTCTTAAAAGACCCTATCGTATCCGCCTCCACCACTGTCACCGGCAGCCCATCCCACGCACTCACCACTCTCTGCGTAAAAAAACTTACCCCTGACATCTCCTCTGTACCTACTTCCAAGCACCTTAAAACTGTGCCCTCTTGTGCTAGCCATTTCAGCCCTGGGAAAAAGCCTCTGACTATCCACATGATCAATGCCTCTCATCATCTTGTGCACCTCTTTATACTTTATTGTCACCAGACAATTGGTACTAGAATATATAATCATCACAGGGATATTTGATTCTGCGCTTCACACTCCCTGGATTACAAATATTAAATATTAAAAATAGTTAAAATTAGTAAATATTAAAATTTTAAATTATAAATCATAAATAGAAAATAGAAAAATGGGAAGTAAGGTAGTGCAAAAAAACTGAGAGGCAGGTCCGGATATTTGGAGGGTACGGCCCAGATCCGGGTCACGATCCGTTCAGCAGTCTTATCGCAGTTGGAAAGAAGCTGTTCCCAAATCTGGCCATACGAGTCTTCAAGCTCCTGAGCCTTCTCCCAGAGGGAAGAGGGACGAAAAATGTGTTGGCTGGGTGGGTCGTGTCCTTGATTATCCTGGCAGCACTGCTCCGACAGTGTGCGGTGTAAAGTGAGTCCATGGACGGAAGATTGGTTTGTGTGATGTGCTGCGCTGTGTTCACGATCTTCTGCAGCTCCTTCCGGTCTTGGATAGGACAACTTCCATACCGGGTTGTGATGCACCCCAGAAGAATGCTTTCTACAGTGCACCTATAAAAATTAGTGAGAGTTTTAGGGGTCAGGCCAAATTTCTTTAGCTTTTTCAGGAAGTAAAGGCACTGGTGGGCCTTCTTGGCAGTGGACTCTGCTTGGTTGGACCAAGTCAGGTCATTTGTGATATTGACCCCGAGGAACTTAAGCTTTTGACCTGTTCCACTTGCGCACCACCGATGTAAATGGGGTCGTGCGGTCCGCTACTCCCTCTGAAGTCAACAACCAATTCCTTCGTCTTGCTGACGTTGAGGGATAGGTTATTGTCTTCACACCATACCACCAGGTTCTTAATTTCCTCTCTGTACTCAAACTCATCATTATCCGAGATACGGCCTACAATTGTGGTGTCATCAGCAAACTTATATATTGAATTCGATAGAAATCATGGGTGTACAGTTGAGTACAACAGGGGGCTGAGTACACAGCCTTGTGGAGCACCGTTGCTCAGATAGATTGTAGAGGAGAATATGTCCCCTATTTTTACAGCCTGGGTCCTGTCTGTGAGGAAGTTGAAGATCCAGCTGCAGATCTGAGTGCTAAGACCCAGATTCCGGAGCTTAGGAATCAGTTTATCTGGAATGATGGTATTAAAGGCAGAGCTGTAGTCAATGAAAAGGAGCCTTGCGTATGCATCTTTATTCTCCATCTCCATCAGGTCACATCTCATCCCCCATCGCTCCAAGGAGAAAAGGCCAAGTTCACTCAACCTATTCTCATAAGGCATGCTCCCCAATCCAGGCAACATCCTTGTAAATCTCCTCTGCACCCTTTCTATGGTTTCCACATCCTTCCTGTAGTGAGGTGACCAGAACTGAGCACAGTACTCCAAGTGGGGTCTGACCAGGGTCCTATATAGCTGCAATATTACCTCTCGGCTCTTAAACTCAATCCCACGATTGATGAAGGCCAATGCACCATACGCCTTCTTAACCATAGAGTCAACCTGCGCAGCAGCTTTGAGTATCCTATGGACATGGACCCCAAGATCCCTCTGATCCTTCACACTGCCAAGAGTCTTACCATTAATACTATATTCTGCCATCATATTTGACCTACCAAAATGAACCACTTCACACTTATCTGGGTTGAACTCCATCTGCCACTTCTCAGCCCAGTTTTGCATCCTATCAATGTCCCACTGTAACCTCTGACAGCCCTCCACACTATCCACAACACCCCCAACCTTTGTGTCATAAACAGAGTTACTAACCCATCCCTGCACTTCCTCATCCAGGTCATTTATAAAAATTACAAAGAGTAAGGGTCTCAGAACAGATCCCTGAGGCACACCACTGGTTACCGACCTCCATGCAGAATATGACCCATCTACAACCACTCTTTGCCTTTTGAGTGCAAGCCAATTCTGGATCCACAAAGTAAGTTCCCTTGGATCCCATGTCTCCTTACTTTCTCAATAAGCCTTACTTAGGGTACTTTGTCAAATGCCTTGCTGAAATCCATATACACTACATCTACTACTCTACCTTCATCAATGTGCTTAGTCACATCATCAAAAAAATTCAATCAGGCTTGTAAGGCACAACCTGCCTTTGACAAAGCCATGCTGACTATTCCTAATCATATTATGTCTCTCCAAATGTTCATAAATCCTGCCTCTCAGCATCTTCTCCATCAACTTACCAACCATAATATGTTGAGCCCAGGACAATTCTTCAGAGATGCTGATAGCCAAGAACTTGAAACTGCTCACCCTTTCCACTGGTGGTCACCCCTCTATGAGGACTGGTGTGTGTTCCCTGAAATCCACAATCCAATGCCTTGGTCTTACTGACATTGAGAGCAAGGTTGTTGTTGTGACACCACTCAACCAACTAATCTATCTTACTCTTATATGTTTACTTGTTATCATCTGAAATTCTGCAGACAATGTTAGAGTGATTTCTTGGGTTTAGCATATTTACATTCCCCAAGCCATCAGACTCCTCAATACTCAGAGTCTAGACTGACATATACATGATTTATTATTATATTGTAATTTGTCCTCTACTGTGCCTATTGTCTTGTTTACTAATTATTGTACTATCCTGCACTGTTTTGTACACTTTATGTAGTCCTGTGCAGGTCTGTAGTCTAGTGCAGTTTATGTTGTTTTACGTAGTCTAGTGTAGCCTTGTGCTGTCTCACATGGTCTAGTGTAGTTTTGTGTTGTTTCATGTAGCACCAGGGTCCTGGAGGAACGTTGTTTCGTTTTTACTGTGTACTGTACCAGCAGCTTATGGTCGAAATGACAATAAGCTTGACTTGACTTGACTTGACTACCAGTCTTCACATCTGAAAATGTATTGTGGATTTAATTTGGAGTGCAGCTCTGAACAATGTGTTCCTAAAAGCCGTGAATCCCAGACCAGGCAGTGCTGGTTAAAATTCAATTGGATGTCCTTGGTGTGGGTGCGAATCGGGAGGTGTAAAGTTTGTGTGTAGTTTCAAAGAAAGCATTGTCAATACATTGTAAATATGGAACTGTCCTTTGATGCTTAGTACATAAAATATCAAGCCCCACATTGAGCCAGCGAGACCTTTCAACTGAAAGTGTCTCTGCATGATGCCTGCTGTACTTTGTTTTGTCGAATAAAGAAGCTGCTTTGTATCTACCAGTAATTTTCTCCTGTGAATTCATTCACGCAACCTTTGGTGTCAGGAGTGTGATACCTGCACTTGGATCTGTTCGGTCGGTGGCACACAGGAATGCGAGGTATCACCAACATGGAGAGTTGAACTGGTAGACATAAAAGTAGTGAGTGCGTGTGCATGTGTGTTTATGTAAGGGACGAAACTTTGTGTGTTAATTTGGTGAGACAACCACCAGTTTCGATTGCTATCGAAGGCTCGGGATGTCATTGGGGGTGTGTATACTTGTTCCAGGAGCTGCAGTTTAGCCTACGCATTTTTACGAGTGTCGGTATGTACCTTAGTGTAACGGTTAGATTCAAGGGAATACAGCAGGCATCATGAGTTCAAGCGCTCAAAAGTGGCAGATTGCGGAGTACATACTCCGCGGTTTTAAGTATTTGCTGTTTGACTGGTACTCGTCTTTTATATTTTATGTAGTATGGGACTTAGTGGGGAGATATTTCAGGGAGAGGTGTTACCCAGATATACAAAATCTGTCAGGATGGCACCTATTAAGGTCAAACAACGTCAGGTTGAGAACCCTGATGATCCAAGCCAGCCCGTGACTCTGATTATAACCATTCATAAACCCCTCAGCCCCGGGGAGAAACAAAACATCTCCTCAGAGTTGCCCTCACTTAAAGTCGCATATGGTAATTCAGAATTCTGGTGCAAACTTGAGGAAATAGTTGAAATTCACCAGATGCACCCTAAAGATACAATGCCTATAAGTTTTCAAGTTCTATTGTTTCACAACATTGAATCACAGTGGATTTAATTTGGCTTTTTTTGACATTGATCAACAGAAAAAGACTCTTTTGTGTGAAAGTGCAAACAGATCTCTACAATGTGATCTAAATTAATTATGAGTGGCATGTCTCCAGAACATAAAGTATTTTCAATCCTGGATATCGCTCATGGATTTTGGGGCTCCCATTATTGCCTGAGTCCCAAGACTGATTTGCCTTCACCCTGGGTGGATAACAGTATATTGGGACTAGACTCCTCTGGAGATTCCCGTCCTATGGTCAGGCCACACTTAGATCCCCTCCAGTTCGCCTACCAGCCCTGACTAGGAGTTGAGGATGCCATCGTCTACCTGCTGAACCGTGTCTACGCCCACCTGGACAAGCCAGCGAGCACTGTGAGGGTCGTGTTTTTTGACTTCTCCAGTGTGTTCAACACCATCCGGCCTGCTCTGCTGGGGGAGAAGCTGACAGCAATGCAGGTGGATGCTTCCCTGGTGTCATGGATTCTTGATTACCTGACTGGCAGACCACAGTATGTGTGCTTGCAACACCGGGTGTCCGACAGAGTGATCAGTAGCACTGGGGCTCCACAGGGGACTGTCTTGTCTCCCTTTCTCTTCACCATTTACACCTCGGACTTCAACTACTGCACAGAGTCTAGTCATTTTCAGAAGTTTTCGGATGACTCTCCCACAGTTGGATGCATCAGCAAGGGAGATGAGGCTGAGTACAGGGCTACGGTAGGAAACTTTGTCACATGGTGTGAGCAGAATTATCTGCAGCTTAATGTGAAAAAGACTAAGGAGCTGGTGGTAGACCTGAGGAGAGCTAAGGTACCAGTGACTCCTGTTTCCATCCAGGGGGTCAGTGTGGACATGGTGGAGGATTACAAATACCTGGGGATACGAATTGACAATAAACTGGACTGGTCAAAGAACACTGAGGCTGTCTACAAGAAGGGTCAGAGCCGTCTCTATTTCCTGAGGAGACTGAGGTCCTTTAACATCTGCCGGACGATGCTGAGGATGTTCTATGAGTCTGTGGTGGCCAGTGCGATCATGTTTGCTGTTGTGTGCTGGGGCAGCGGGCTGAGGGTAGCAGACACCAACAGAATCAACAAACTCATTCGTAAGGCCAGTGATGTTGTGGGGATGGAACTGGACTCTCTCACGGTGGTGTCTGAAAAGAGGATGCTGTCCAAGTTGCATGCCATCTTGGACAATGTCTCCCATCCACTACATAATGTACTGGGTGGGCACAGGAGTACATTCAGGCAGAGACTCATTCCACCGAGATGCAACACAGAGCGTCATAGGAAGTCATTCCTGCCTGTGGCCATCAAACTTTACAACTCCTCCCTTGGAGGGTCAGACATCCTGAGCCGATAGGCTGGTCCTGGACTTATTTACTGGCATAATTTACATATTACTATTTAACTATGTATGGTTTTATTACTATTTATTATTTATGGTGCAACTGTAACGAAAACCAAATTTCCCCTGGGATCAATAAAGTATGACTATGACTATTCCACAACAGCCCAGCTATTTTTCATAGAGTCATGGCACAGACTGTGGAAAAGCTCGATCTACCGCCCTACTGGTTTACCAGTTTACAATATCCAGTAATTGTTTCGGAAGATGAAGCTGGTCATTTAAGGATGATAGCTAGTGTTTTAGAGATTCTGCCAGTCGAAGGGTTTGGAAACAGTTCACACAAAGCTTAGACAGGAAAGCAAGCCATACAGTGCCCAGGTTATACCATTTCCCAGGGGTGGAAAGACATATCAGATGACAGATATTCGGCAATCAGCTCCGTTACCCGCCCAGTAAACATAAGGGGAGTGGGGAAGGTAATGGGTGTATTCAGTTACTGTCGTAATTTCACACAAGTGTTCTCAGCATTTGTGGCTCTGATACAGGCCTTAGTTAAAGGAGGGAAGGAAGATGAGGAAAAGGCCTTACAGATATCCAGAAAGCCCTGGTCTCTGCGCCCACACTAGGGTTACCAGATGCGGTTCACCTACACTGCAGCAATGAGGGATGGCATTAATGATGCAGGACCGTGAGGTCGCATGAAGGCCAGTGCCATATTATTCAAGGAAATAGACACCCGTTGCAGTAGGACATCTCCGCTGCGTAGCAGCTCTAGACTGTGCCGCGTGGGCAGTGAGCCATTTGTAATGATGAGACAACTCATACTACACACACTCCATACCATTGTAGAGCTCCTGAACACGGGGAGGGCAGTCATTGACAGCGCAGGCACCTAATACGACAACTGCTGGAAGCAGTGAATCTGCCAGCAGAGGCGGTGGTAATTAAAGTAAAAGCTCACCAGAAAGGGGAGAGCGAGGAGCAGAAAGGAAATGAGTGGGCAGACATCACTGCGAAAAAGGCAGCAGAGAACCAAGAGGCAATTGAAATTGCAAGTGTGCAGGAAGAAACGAGAGAAGCCAGTTTAGTAGAATTATATGAAGAGGTGCAGGCAAAAGAGAAGGAAAACTGGAGGAGAAAAGGGGCAAAGGAGGGATCAGATGGGTGCTGGACACATGGGGAGGAAAGAGTCACAGTGGCCCCACCCTGTATTAGACAGATACTATTAAAGTTATATCATGGTGCGATGCATCAGGGAAGGCAGAGCATGATCACAACCTTCCAGCAGGACTGGTGGTGGCCAGGGATGGGCAGGGATGTTGAGAAATTCTGCCGCCGTTGTATCACTTGTGTCCAGCATAACCCTGGTAAGGGCAGAAAGCTACAGCTGGCAAATCAGCCTCGGCCGAGGGAACCCTGGGAAAACATCCAGATAGACTTCATAGGGTTCCTGCCAAAAAGCAGGAGGAAAAGCTACTGTCTAGTAATCATGGATCTCTTCACTTGGTGGGTAGAGACTTTTCCAACAAGGGACTGCACTGTCCACACCGCTGCATTGATCCTAGCTCAGGAAATCCTCCCAAGGTGGGGAACCCCAGTTCAGGAGGATTCAGATCAGGGAGCACACCTCACGGGGAAAGTGATGAAGGAAATGTGCTGACTGCTAGGGATTCAACAGCGGTTCCATGTACCCTACCACCACCAGAGTTCAGGGATGGTGGAAAGGATGAACTGAACAATCATGAATACCTTAGCTAAAGCTACAGCTTAGACGGGAAAGACATGGGTTGATGTATTACCAGGAATCCTGACGAGATTGCGAGCAACGCTGGGTCTCAGCCCCTACGAATTATTGATGGGGTGAGCAATACGACTTCCTTATGTGGTAATTGCGAGTTGCCGGTGAGCCTGGGGCTTACAGAGATAGAATGATATAGTCTGTAAAAGACCTTTGTAACCAACTTAAAGTGTTCAAGGAGTGAGCAAAACAACAGCAGCACATTGCTGATCAGAGAGAGCTGGAGGGAAAGGAGTTGGTCCTCCCATAACTGGGTAGGTGAGGATGCTGTCTGAAAAGGCAGGGTTTGCTCCCAGATGGATAGGACCACCAATGTCACTTGTGCCCATGTGCAGACTTGGCGAGGCAGCCAGTGGGAGCAGGTTAAACCGTACAACTCACCTTCTTGTCGCTCCCGCAGACAGAGCGGGGGATCGAGTGTACCCAGTAACCGTGTAATTACAGAGAACCTAAGAGATGACCACCGGCCGGCCACTCCAGACCTGACCACAGCTGATGGAAACACACCTACTGGAAATGCGAAGGCAGAAGACACCGAGAGCGTGACTGAAACCCGTGAATAGCGTGAAAAATGTGATGGTAATGGTACTCTGTAATGAAGGCTGGTTGCTGAAGACAGATGATTAGTTGAATAGCTCAGAATAGAAAGGATATTGGAAAATAACCGGGGAGGGATTTAAGTTAAAGCAGAGACATCGGGTTCCACAATTCTGATAGCGTGGCAGATTGAGAAAGATCGCACATGGCATCTGAAGCAGTCATCACCAGCCTGAATGGGGAGTGAATACAAGTGAGCAGGGCCCTTTCAGCAGTCAGGCCTGTGATCGACTGGGCAGTTCGGAAAGGGGGTGCCACTGGGGAGGGGTCCTTGCAGTCATTTAAATAGAGACCACCCCAACCCCTTCCTGTATATCGGTGAGAGGGCCTGTGAGCCTAATGCACTTACTTTGCTGGTGTCCCTGGAAAGAGAGAGTTTTAGTGACCAGAGAATGAAGGCATGAAGACGAGGAATGCGATTAAGTTGCAATCGGCCAGCAGGGGAAGAGCAACGGGCATACGAACGATGACGCATTTTGAAAGACTGTTGTTCAAATTTCTAGAACAATCTCTCTGTTTAGAGCGACTAGGGATGATAGCTAGATGTAGAGGCACACAAAATAATTTGGGGGAGGGAATTCCAAGGCAGGGCATTTTTGCTGCCATAATTGAGTAGACCCTCTTTTAAGATGGCCTTTCCTGGTACAAGTTAATTTTTGTCCAGGACGGCCAAGAGGAGGGCATGTTAGAACAATTTTTGGGTTTAGCACATTTACATTTAGCATTTTCTCCAGTGACTTCATTCACGCAAAGACAACAGTTGTGCCATCAGCAGATTCCGATGGAGTACAGTGTAGGAAAGTGCATAGTCATGCACTTAAGTTCAAGGAATAAAGGCATAGAGGGGAGCGGATTCAGGAGTCAGAGGTGAACTTAGGAGTCCTAGTGCGGTATTCCCTAAAAGTTAACCTGCAGGAGAGTCAGTAGTAAGGAAGGCAAATGCAATATTAGCATTCATTTTGAGAGAAGTAGATTATAAAAGTAAGGGTGTAATGCTAAGACTTTATAAGGCATTGGTCAGACCACATTTGGAGTATCGTGAACAGTTTCTGGCCCCATGTCTAAGAAAAGATGTGCTGGCATTGGAGAGGGTCCAGAGGATGTTTCCAAGAATGGTCCCGGGAATGAAATGGTTAATTTATGAGGAGCATGTGATGTCTCTGGGCCTGTACTTGCTGCAGTTTAGAAGAATGAGGAGGATCTCATTGAAACCAATTGAATATTGAAAGGCCAAGATAGAGTGGACGTGCAAGGGATGTTACCAATGGTGGGAGAGTCTAGGACCAGAGGGCACAGCCTCAGAATACAAGGATGTCACTTTAGAAAGGAGATGAGGAAGAATTTCATTAGCCAGAGGGTGGTAAGTCTGTGGAATTCGTTGCCATGGATGGCTGTGGAGGCCAAGTCATTGGATATACTTGAAGCAGAAGTTAATTGGTTCTTGATTAGCAGGGATAGCAAAGATTAGAGGGGGATGTGGTTGAGAGGGAAAATAAATCAGCCACAATTGAATTGTGGAGCTCACTTAGTGGGCCAAATGGTCTAATTTTGCCCCTACGTATTATGTTCTTATGGTCTTGTGGTTACAATATTTATCTCCATATGAGAGACTCTCCATGCTGCAATCTAGAGAGGAAGTAAATTGGTGGAGGAGCTCAGCCATCTCTGGAGCAATTATTTCTTTCGGCACTGTGCAAAGTTTGCATCAGGACCTTGACTTTTTCTGGTTACGTATCTTATTGTTACTCATTGGGACTTTGTTCAAATTGCTGCAAATTTTTGGAATACCTGGTGCATGTAGTAGATGCCATATCAAATAAGTATGGTTAAAAAAGAAACACGTCTATATGTATTTTCTTGCAACTCTCGCTCTGTTCTAGGAAATCCACACATTTTCCCTGTGATAAATTTCATGAGAGGAAAATTACATATGTGGTGAGAATCCTACTGGCCATGCAAAATTCCAGCTGTTTAGTAACACTGTGAAAGATTGGGTAGCCTATGTGAAAATGCTGCAATAACAAAAGAAATAATCTTGTTTTAACATTTATAAAACAATTTCATGCCACTCATAGTAGCACCCATTTAGTTCATTTCAATCCTTAAATTAAATTATTGGTTTACTATCTCTGTGAGAATTTTTCCTGGTCCATTGTGTTTCTTTTGCTGCTTGTTTATATTGTTCTCTCGGCTGCTGGTTTTCTACTTGTCTTTAAGTGAGTGTAAGCCTCATTTAATTTTCTAAAAATTTTCTCATTCCCCACTGATTACCCAAGGATGTAAGTGTAGTATTTGTCTGGAGAGACTGCCGATGCTGGAAATTTGGAGCAACCCACACAAAATGCTGGAGGAACTCAGTGGGTCAAGTAACATCTGTGGAACATGTACATCCCAGTCCTGATGAAGGGTCTCGGTGGGAAGCGTCGACTGTTCATTTCCCTCCATAGATGCTGCCTGACCTGCTGAGTTCTTCCAGCATTTCGTTGTAGTGTTTGCCTTTTTGGGCTGTGTGCCAATATAATTGAATACTTCCACTGTTTGTAAATTGAAACATAATAATTGAGCCCAATTTCCCATGATCATTTTACGTCTCAAAATGAACGTCAAATCCATCTTATTGAAGTTACTATTTGCAACCTGCAACTGGCACAACACTGAGCACGAAATCAAATCTATCTCACTATCAATGACTACACTCTCAAACTTCATTTATGACTTCTGCTTCGCTCAATCTGTAAACATCGTAATCCTCTCACGTCGCTTTGATCGAATGTTGACCTGATCTCGGCTATTAGTGCCTCCCGTTAGTGCAGGAGCAAAGTGAATAAACTCGGAGCACTTCGGCTTGCCGGTGTGATTGAACATCGCGGCTGTGGCTTCCGCCTGGACGTTTGAGCCTACAGGTGGCGCTGCTGGGTACAGGGACAGCCCAACGCCAGCCATCTTTCCTCCTGTCTGCCGGCTCGTTGTTCATCGGGCGCGGACCGGAAGCGCTGGGAGATGTGGTTGGGAGACAGGACCTGAAAGTATTGTGAGGAGTTCATGATAATAGTCGGAGGAAACGGCGATTCGAGTCATCGCGGAGGGGGCATAGAGCGTCGGGTTGGCGAAGCCGCAGGGATGGAACCGGTAAGTTTGGATGGGTGTGGAGGTCCCGTCCCGAGTGCCGGAGAGCGACTGTCCCTTCCCGAGCTGTCGTTGTAGACGGGCAGCCCGGCGACGTGTGCTGGGCGCGACCTTATTCTGTCACGCAACACTCTGGTATCTGTCCTGGCTAAGTGTATAGAATGTGTTTATCTCATTGATATTTTAGGCATAATTCCAAATTCTCAGCCATGCTGTTTGAGGCTAATTGTATTTTGGCGTTATAGTTTTTTAGGATTTTTTTTAGGATTGCGGTAGACGCAAAAGACGTTATATCGAATATCAAAGGGGAAAGCTAGTGAAAGTAATGTAGAAGTAGATACAGGAAATCCCACAAACACTCAGCTGGTCAGACAGCATCTGCGGAGAGAGGAACATCCGGCGTTCCAGGTTGAAGTCTGACGAAGTTTTCATGAGGGCGTTTGACTAGAAGTGTAGTTGTTTCTCTTTCTGCAGATGCTTCTGACCAGCTGAGTGTTTCTGTCATTTTCTGTTTCAATTTCAGATTTCCAGCGTTTGCAATTACTGTATTTTTTTTTGAAAGTTACATTTACGAATAATACAAGATCTAGACCTGGATATTCTAATGATTTTCTGACTAAAGAACAGAATATTATAGATTTAGTATTGTGCAATGGGTTAAGGTTAATGTATTAATCTTGTAGTAATGGTTCGGGGGGGGGGGGAGGGGGATTTTGTTTTGAGTTTGTGACCTGATTGTCCCAAACAGGGGTCTTTTAAAAGGGGCGGAGCAAAATAAGTATAGGTAGTGAATGGTTAAGATTAAACTAGATTTAAGAGGTGCGTATAGTCAAGCAATGTTAAGTGTTTCAAGTATTTGGTAATTTGCAGCAAATTGACATTCCCTTATTTTGTTTGGGGTGGTGAAAAATATGGTTTTCCCCTCCCCCACCCCATAACTAAGAGGGTAAAAATTGTGTTAGATTAAAAGAGGAGGCTGCTGATGAAGCCGCCATAAAGAATAATAAACTCAAGAAGTTATTTGAAATTCATAGAAGATAGGCAAAAAACTTTTAAGGAAAACAAAATTTGAATGCAATAGTAACAGACAAAAGTTTGAGGAAAAACTTCTCTATATTGGCAAGTGTAGATGTTATAATAAAGACAAAGGCAATGGCAGTAGCTTTAAACAAATACTTGGTATCTGTCTTCGCAGTGCAGAGCATAAGACATTGTTAATGACAGTCTGGACTCGAGGGTTCCTCTAATGGGACTGACAAACTGAAATAAATTTGAATTAGCTTAAAAAGTATAATTCCTGAAGTAATGTTTCGAAGGTACATTTAATGTCAGAGAAATGTATGCAATATACATCCTGAAATTCTTTTTCTTCCCAACCATTCACAAAAACAGAGGATGAGTGACAGTTAAATGTTAGAACCCCAAAGCCCCTCCCCCTCCCGCACATAAGCAGCAGCAAAGTCTCTTTCCCCCCTCCCCCACCAGCAAAAAAAAAGCATCGGCACCCCCCACCGAGCCCTCGAGTGTGCAGCAAAGCATCAATAAAGGCACAGATGCAGTACCCCCAAGACTACTTGTTCACCCGGTAATTCGACGTACCACAGTCTCTCTCTCCCCTTAATAAGGGAAAAAGAGGTGTCCCAGTTTCACAGCGAGAGGGGAGACATAACAAACAACTGGCTGGTTTACAATGTTAAAAGTCCATTGCGTTGCTTTTTCCGAGCTCTATGCCCAAAGAACTCGGGTCTCTGGGCACACAGCTAGCAGCCAGCTCGCTGCTTTCGATCTTCCATCTCCCACAACACCCTGATTTCCTGCGGAAGCACCGACCTCGAGTCTGCCCGCCTCTAGAGCCACGAAATCCCAGAACCCTGAAGGCGTGCTAGTCTTCTGGGCCGCATCCTTGCTATATCGAATCGCAGCCAGTCGTGAGACCCCCGTGAGTGGGTCCCATTCCCACAAAGAACTCCAGGTCAAGGTCTTCAAAAGAACCCTGAAAGGGAAAAATAGAGATATTGAAGATAAAAATAGAGCTGTTTCCGAAGGTGCAAGCAAAGGGGTCGCCGTTAGGTGCCATCGTCTCCTAAGCTCCACCCCCTGTATGGGGTTAAAAGCCAAAATAAAAATCATAGATCCTCTATTATCATTGGGAATGGAAATACTGGGTGTATTGGTTTTGATCTTCCAGTGTTTCTTAGGTTGAGGAAAATTCTCTGAAGGGAGGAACTACATATACCTGCTGTTCTAAAAAGGACAGAATGAGGAAAGTCAGAAGTATTAACTAGTTAGCTACCCTGACATTGGTGATGCGGATTGTGGGGGGAAAAAAAGCTTATATTTTTTCACAGGTTGAATTGTAATATGTGCATATGTGATTGTTCCTTTCAATTTCATCCAAACAATGAATTTCTTGTAATACTTGAAATATTATATATTACAGTAGGAAAGGATTCCACTTGGAAATTTGTCATGCTTCATTTGTCATCCTGTAATCCAGGTCTAAACAACAACTTGAATACAGTTCCACCTTTTTTTTTCTTGGAAAGTTGGCTCAAAACCCCAACATGTTGTGTTTTAGTAACAGTGAACAAGTGAACAGTTAGTGTAAGGAATTAGTGAAATGAAGACCCATCAGAGGGATAAAGGGTATGTGCAAGGTCTTTGGGGTGTGTGTGCATGCGTGCTTGCTTGCTCTCTAACATTCATACATGGAGTTAAATGTGAGTACATGTGAATTAAGACCAGGAGGAAGCCACCCAACTCCTCGAACCTGTTCTGCATTAACTCCACGTTCTGCATGAATCTTAATTCCCTGAGAGGGAGGAGGGAGAAACTTTCCTTCATCCGTATTAAATGGGCAGCCCCTTCATTTTGCATGGTGATCAGAAAACAACCTCTCACCGTTCACTGTATCAGGACCCCTCAGGGTCTTAAATGCTTCAATCAAGTTGTCTCTCACTCCTGCGAACTCCAGAAACCCTTCTATCCTGATGTAAGGCAATCCATGTATTTGTCCAGGCAGCACGGTAGTGCAGTGGTTAGCACAATGCTTTACAGTACCGACTACCTGGGTTCAATTCCTGCCATTGCCTATAAGGAGTTTGTATGTTCTCCCTGTCACCGCGTGGATTCCCTCCAGGTGCTCTGGTTTCCTCCCACAGTCCAAAGATGTACTGGTTGATAGATTAATTGGTCGTTGTAAATTGCAATTGCCGCATGATTAGGCTAGAGTTAAATCAGGGTTTGCTGTGTCTCAAAATAAAGAAAACTTCTCTGGCCTCCTTGCAACACACTCTCACATCTTTCCAGAAGTGAGGAAAGCAAGTACTCTGGGTGTGATCTTACTAATACCTTATCTGTTAGCAGACTCTTGTATAGACTTCCCATGTGCTAAAAGATGAACTCTAGATCTGCCAATTTGCATCTTATTGTCTGTCTGTACTACACTCTCTCTCTATATTCTGCATTGTTTTCTTTTCACTACCTCAATGCATTTATGTATCACGTAATCTATTTAGAGGGCTGCCAAACAAAAACTTCTTGCTGTATCTTGTGACAATAATAAAATCAATACCAATATAGCAGGAGCATAACCTCCCTATTTTTCTGTTGTGTTCCCTTCACAATAAAGAGTGTTCTGTAAGCTTTCCAAATTCTTGGCGTAAGGCCCTTTCCACCCGGACATTCTCTCTTCTTTCCTTTCCACAGCCCCCCCCCCCCCCAATCACTTCCCTCTGGCCCTCTGGTTCCCCTCCTCCTTCCTTTTCTCCTGTGGTCCACTCTCCTTTCCTATCAGATTCCTCCTTCTTCAGCTCATTACCTCTTCCACCTATCAACTCAACAACAAACACAAAATGCTGGAGGAACTCAGCAGGCCAGACAGCATCTATGGAAAAGTGTAAACAGTCGACGTTTCTGGCCGAGACGCTTCATCAGTTCCTCCAGCATTTTGCGTGTATTGCTTGGATTTCCAGCATCTGCAGATTTTCTTTTTTTTGTGTGATTCACCTGCTAGCTTGTACTCCTTCTCTTCTTCCCCCCCCCCCACCCTTATTCTGGCTTCTTCCCCCTTCCTTTCCAGTCCTGATGAAGGGTCTTGGCCTGAACATTGACTGTTTAATCATTTCCATAGATGTTGCCTGACCTGCTGAGTTCCTCCAAATTTTGTGTGTGTTGTTCAAGGACAGTTTCTCTCCTGCTATTCTATTCGTGCGAAGACTATTGAAAGAACTTCTACGATAAGGCAGACAGTTGACTTCACAATCTACCTCATCATGGCCTTGCACCTATCGTTTTGTCATCAGCAAATTTAACAACCGTGCCTTCAGCCCCTTGAGCTGAGTCCTTTATATAAACTGCATATACAGTGGATTCTGGTTAATCGGGACAGCTGCTTATTCTTAAAGAACAAAAACTAATCGAGAATGTAGCCAGGATTCTCTTTGTTTATTTGGGACACTATGTCATTTAATTAGGCCAGGAGACTGTTGCCGAACAGTTTCTAACTAATGTCAGACATGGGCACTTGTGTGACCGTTGGACACTGCATGGTGCTGAGAAGGAACAGTTTTTAAAAAGCATCAGTTATGTGCGCTGGTGTTCAAAAAGCAGTGATTTTTGTCACTACAGTTGGCGAAAAATAAGTAGTAAGACAAATCAGAACTGTGTTGCTGACTGTTGTTTCAAGCTTTCAGGCTTGGAGATGCCACAGATGGCTGTTGAGTGAAATGAAATGATTTCACTACTTCAACAAGTTAAGAACTACAAAGAATTTGAAGGTATCAACAATCATCTTGATTGTTACAATGAAAATGAAGATTCAGAGGATGGAATCGTCAAAAGCATTGTATGAAAGCAGTCCATTATTTGCACTAGGTGTTTGTTCATTTATAGTCAATCAAGGCGGGAGGAGAAGATGGCAGCGCGACGCAGCGCGCGCAGCTCTCCGGTGAAATGATATCGTATCTGTTAAATAGGGGCCATGGACAATTCAGATTTCATGGAGACAGACGTGAAAGCACAGAGGAACATCTGGAGAAATTTCTGAAATGCTGGTTCGCTGCGGCTGTTACCGTGCGATCAAGAATCTTCCGATGGGAAGGCCCCAAAATCCCCGGCTTTGCCTGCTGCTGGCAACCGAGGCTGAGGTGGAAGCGTTTGGATAGAGATGGTGCTCAGTACTCGGTGTCGGAGGGCTGATCGGAGGCTCGAAGTTTTTGGACGACTCAGAGTCAGACTGTGGTCGGGCATGGCAGGGAGAGTTTTCTTCCTTCTCCTGTCTGCGCGAGATGTGAGACATTCGAGAGACTTTGAACTTTTTTACTGTGCCATGGCCTGTTCTTCATCAAGTTATGGTATTGTTGCACTGTTGTAACTATATGTTATAATTATGTGGTTTTTGTTAGCTTTTCAGTCTTGGTTTGTCCTGTGTTTCTGTGATATCACACCGGAGGAATATTGTATCATTTCTTAATGCATGCATTACTAAATGACAACAAAAGAGGTCTGCGTGTCCTCATAATCTAATCTAAAAGAGCACAACAGAGACACTGGATAAATTCCTTCAATAACTATTAAGAACCAATATATAGTTTTATAGCTTGAGGAGACAAAACTGAAAGGGTTGAAATAAGCTGACTTACTGTTGGATTCAGGACTGGAAGTGTTGAATTTGATGTTGAATCCTGAGGGCTGGATGACGAAGTACCACTCCTCTAGCTTGTGTTGGCTTCTATTGAAACAGTGTAAGAAGCTGAAAGCAGGTCAGAGGGCTGGGAAATTAGTGACAGGCAACTGGAAACTAGAGTAAGTGCTCCAGACTGAACAGAGATGTTCTGCAAAGTGGTTACGCAGTCTGTGATTGGTTTCCCTAATACAGGAAACCACATCACCAACACCGAATGTAGTTCAAGTTCAAGTAACCACACTAAGTGACATTTGTTAATTGTTTGGGATGTCCTCTATATCCAGTTGGCAGGCATTCAGTGATACTTTAGAGACTTCATTTGCCTTACTTAGAATTATATTTGCTTCTAAATCTGAAATTTGTGTGGAGTCTAGGTCCGTTGTGGAGAATTAAATTGTTTGATCCAGACTGGTACTCCAGTGAATTCCTGAGGGAATGCTGCATTGTCAGATGAGGCAGTTTGAACATGTTTGTTCATTGACTTTGGATCGTATTAGTCTTGAAGAAGAGTAATGGCTTTCTCCTGGCTCTTGGCCAACCTTCTTCCTTTAATCACATCTCAAGCAGATTAATTGTTTGTTACTTGCTGTTTGTGGGGTCTCACTTGGTGCAAATTATCAGCCACGGTTGCTAACAGAACAGCAGAAATGCATTTTAAAAGTAGTCTATTAACTGTATCCTATAAAAGTGCAATATATACAGTATTGTGCAAAAGTCTAAGGCACCCTAGATTTTTTATATGGTTTCAAATGGTATGGCCTTCACAGAGCCCTTACCTCAACATCATTGAGCATGTCTGGGATTACCTGAAGAGACAGAAGCAAGCGAGACAGCCAACCTCTGCAGAAGAACTGTGGCAAGATCTCCAAGGTGCTTGGCACAACCTAGCAGCTGATTTTCTTATAAAACTGCACGACAGTGTACTTAAGAGAATTGATGCAGTTTTAAGGGCAATGGGTGGTCATACCAGATATTAATTTGATTTTTGTTTTTTTAACTGTTTACTACTCTTTATAGTAAATTTTCTGATATTTAGAAACTTTTCATTTCATTATTTTTGACAGCATCTTCACTTTTAAGAATTTTTTTTACATGTGCCTTAGACTTTTGCACAGTACTATAAATGCTGTTGAGATGGACAAGCAGGAATGGCATCCTTTCTCTTTTTCTGCAGACCACTGGCTAATGTGACATGCAGGCTAAAGTCATTATGCATTCCCCCACTGATGCAAACTGTGATCCCGTTAATTGGAGGAAGTGGAACTGCACTTGACTTCTTTGTATAAGTAGTCCACTTTCAGGATATCCCTCGAATAGTTTATAACCCAGCATTCCCCTTTCATTGTCTTTCTATTAACTACACCCAGTTTAATTTTTCTCTCACCTCATTTTCTTAAGTTTCGTTTGTATAACAGAATATATGTTCATACTGCAGCATTTGCAGGATACTGACAAACTTTTACTGCTGTACCATCGAGCGCGTACTCAGCAACTGCATCTCAGTGCGGTATGGCAATTGTCCCGTATTGGACCGCAAAGCACTCCAGCGTGTGGTGAAAACTGCCCAGTGGATTATCGGCACCCAATTGCCCACCGTTGAGAACATCTACCATAAATGCTGCCTGGGCAGGGCGAAAAGCATTATCAGGGATGCTCTCACCCTAACCACGGACATTTTACTCTCCTCCCATCCGGTAGGTGCTACAGGAGCTTCCGCTCCCACACCAGCAGGCACAGGAAGAGCTTCTTCCCTGAGGCTGTGACCCTGCTGAACCTCTCATCACAGCGCTAAGCAGTATTGCATCCGTATTGTACTGTCTCAGTACTTTTATATTTGTGTGCTGTAGCACTTTTTTTATTCGCAGTTATTTTGTAAATAACACTATTCTTTGCATTTCTGGTCAGATACTAACTGCATTTCATTGGCTTTGTATCTGTACTCGGCACAATGACAATAAAGTTGAGTCTAATCTAATCTAATTTGCAGCAGTTAAGTTTGTACTGCAGTTTACAGCCACTATCATGGTTTGATCTAGTTGGCAGTGTAACAGCTAGTTAATGATTAGCTTAAATAACGATACTGTATGGCTGTCTCACTTTTCAAACCCCAGCTAATCTTTCTCAAATAAGTCATGGCATTGGGATACTTCACACTTGTTGTAAATATCCTGCCACCTTGCACCAGCTATTCGGCAAAGCTTTTGTGGCACAACATTCTGATCCCATACTGAACCAACAGTAGGAAGCATTGTGTCCACACCAGCCCTTGCAATGCTCTATGCAGCGTGAAAGTTGTCTTTGGGGAAACTACTTAACATATTTTGTAAATATTAAATGTTCCCTGTGGCCAATCCGTATTTTTTAGCCCACAGAATTGGGACTTAGAGTCATAGAGAAGTACAGCTCAGAAACGGGCATCAGCCCATCTAGTCCATGCCAAAACCATTTAAACTGCCTATTCCTATTGACCTGGACTGGGACCATGGCCCTCCATACCCCTGCCATCCATATACCTATCCAAACTTCTCTTAAACATTGAAATTGAACACCACTTCTGCTGGCAGCTTGTTCCACACTCTCACGACCCCCTTGTGTTCCCCTTAAACTTGTCACCTTTCACCCTTAACCCATGACCTCTAGTTGTAGTCCCACCCAATCTCAATGGAAAAACCCTGCTTGCATTTGCCCTATCTATAGCCCTCATAATTTTGTATACCTCTATCAAATCTCCCCTCAATCTTCTATGTTCTAAAGAATACAGTTCTAACTGGTAGGTCAAATTTGAAGACAGAATATAGTAATGGTAAGACTCTTGGCAGTGTGGAGGATCTGAGAGAACTTGGGATCCATGTCGACAGGACACTCAAAGCTGCTGCACAGGTTGACAGTGTTGTTAAGAAGGTGTCTGGTGTGATGGCCTTCATCAACCATGGGATTGAGTTCAAGAGCCATGAGGTGATGTTGCAGCTATACAAGACCTTGGTCAGACCCCACTTGGAGTACTGTGTTCATTTCTGGTCACCTCACTACAGGAAGGATGTGGAAACCATAGAAATGGTGCAGAGGAGATTTACAAGGATGTTGCCTGGATTGGGGAGCATGCCTTATGAGAATAGGTTGAGTGAACTTGGCCTTTTCTCCTTTGAATGACACATTATGAGAAGTGACTTGACAGACTTATATAAAATGACAAACGGCATTGGTCATGTGGATAGCCAGAGGCTTTTACCCAGGGTTGAAATGGCTAACACAAGGGGGCATAGTTTTAAGGTGCTTAGAAATAGGTACTGAGGGGATGTCAGGGGTAAGTTTTTTTACACAGAGAGTGGTAGGTGTGGGGAATTCACTGCTAGCGAAGATGGTAGGGGCAGATACAATAGGGTCTTTTAAGAGCCTCTTAGATGGGTACATGCAGCTTAGAAAAATAGAGAGCTCTGCAGTAGGGTAATTCTCGGCAGTTTTTAGAGTAGGTTTCATAGTCAGCACAACATTGTGGGCCAAAGTGCCTGCAATGTGCTGTAGATTTCTATGTTTATGTTCTGACCAATTCAATCTTTCTGCATAACTCAGGTCTCCCAGACCCAGCAACATCCTTATAAATTTTCTCTGTACTCTTTCAATCTTATTTACATCCTTCCTATAAGTAGGTGACCAAAACTGCACACAATACTTCAAATTAGGACTCACCAATGTCTTACACAACTTCAACATAACATCCCATCTTCTGTACTCGATACATTGATTTATGAAGGCAAATGTGCCAAAAGCTTTCTTTACGACTCTACCTACCTGTGACGCCACTTTCAATGATTTAGGTACTTGTGTTCTCAGATCTTTTTGTTCTACTGCACTCCTCAGTGCCCTACCGTTCACTGTGTAAGACCTACCCTGGTTAGTCCTACTGAAGTGCAAAACCTTGCACTTGTCTGCATTAAATTCCATCTGCCAGTTTTCAGCCCATTTTTCCAGCTGGTGCAGGTCCCTCTGCAAGTCATGACAGCCTTCCTCACTGACCACTACACCCCCAATCTTGGTGTCATCTGCAAATATGCTGATCCAGTTAAACACATTATCATCCAGATCATTGATATAGATGACAAACAACAACAGACCCAGCACCAATCCCTGTGGCACACCATCAGTAACAGGTCTCCATTCAGAGAGGCAACCATCTGCTACCACTAATCCAATTTACTACCTCATCCTGAATGCTGAGCAACTGAACCTTCTTGACCAGCCTCCCATGTGGGACCTTGTCAAATGCCTTGCTAAAGTCCATGTAGACAACATCCACTGTCTTGCCTTCATCCACTTTTCTGGTAACTTCCTCGAAAAACTCTGTAAGATTGGTTAGAAGTGACCTACCATGTCCATGCCTATCGAAATACTTATATATCTGGTTCCTTAGAATACCTTCCAATAACTTTTCTACTACTGATGTCAGATTCACCGGCCTATAATTTCCTGGTTCATGTTCAGAGCCTTTCTTAAATAGTGGAATAACATTGGCTATCCTCCAATCCTCTGGTACCTCCCCTGTCAGTGAGGATGATTTAAATGTCTCTGCTAGGGTCTCTGCAATTTCTGCACTTCCTTCCTGTAGGGTCTGAGGGAACACCTTGTCAGTCCCTGGGGATTTATCCATGCTAATTTGCCTCAGGGTAGCAAACACCTCCTCTGTAATCGGTATAGGGTCCATGAAGTTGATGCCACTTTGTCTCACTTCTATAGACTCTGTGCTCATCACCTTAATAAGTACAGATGCAATGAATTCATTTAAAATGTCCCCTATCTCTTTTGGCTCCACACATGCATTATCATTCTGGTCTTCTAGAGGACCAATTTTGTCCCTTGCAATCCTTTTGCTCTTAACCTATCTGTGGAATCTCTTGAGATTCTCCTTCACCTTGTCCATTAGAGCAACTTCATGCCTCCTTTTGGCCTTTCTGATTTCTTGTGTTCTCTTGCATTTCTGGTACTTCATAATCACCCCATTTGTTCCTACTTGCCTATACCTGCTATGCACCTCCACTTTTCACTGAACCAGGGCCTCTTGAAAACTAAGGTCCTCTCTACTTGTTATCTTTGTCTTCTATTCTGGCAGGCACATACAAGCTTTGTACTCTCAAAAGTTTCGTTTTTGTAGGCATCCCACTTACCAAGTACACCTTTGCCAGAAAACAGCCTGTCCCAATCCACACTTTCCAGATCCTTTCTGATACCATCAAAATTGGTCTTTCTCCAATTTATAATCTTAAACCCACGGACCAGACCTATCTTTTATCATACTTACTTTGAAATTAATGGCAGTATGGTCACTAGATGCAAAGTGTACCCCTACACAAACTTCTGACATCTGCCCCGTCTCATTCCCTAATTGCAGATCCAGTATCTCACACTCTCTCATTGGGACTTTTGCACACTGATGAAGGAAACTTTCCCGAACACACTTGACAAACTCTATCCCATCTAGTCCTTTTACAGTATTGGATTCCCAGTCAATATGTGGAAAGTTAATCACCTACTATAACAGCGTTATGTTTCTTGCAACAGTCTGCGATCTCTCCACAAATTTGTTCCTCTAAATCCCTCGGACTGTTGGGTGGTCTGTAATATGTCACATTAATGTGGTCATACCTTTCTTATTACTCAGTTCCACCCATAACACCTCACTGGTCGAGTTTTCCAGTCCGCCCCAACGGAGCACTGCAGTGACATTTTCCCTGACTAGTAACACCACCCCTCCCCCTTTAATCCCTCCTGCTCTGTCACATCTAAAACAACGGAACCCCAGAATACTGAGCTGCCAGTCCTGCCCCTCCTGCAACCAAATCTCAGTAATGGCTACCTAATTCCAAGTGCTGACCCATACTCTTGAGCTCATCCGCCTTTCCTATGATATTTCTTGCATTGAAATATATGCAGCTCAGGACACTCATTGCACCACGCTCAACCTTTTGATTCCTGACTTTGAGGTCTTGTCAATATTTGCCTCCACAACCTCTCCTCTAACTGTTCTGGCACTCTGGTTTCCATCTCCCTGCAACTCTAGTTTAAATCCCACTGTGCAGCATTAACAAACCTTAGTACCCCTTCAGTTCAGGTACAAACAGTCCCTTCTGTACAGGACCCACCTTGACTGGAAGAGAGCCCACTGATCCAAAAATCTTGGCCTCCCTCCTACACCAACTACTTAGCCACATGTTAAACTGTATAATCTTTCTAGTTCTGCCATCCATAACATGTGGCACGGGTAGCAATCCGGAGATTATAGCCCTGGAAGTCCTGCCCTTTAACTTAGCACCTAACTCCCTATGAAGAATCTTGTCACTCATCGTACCCATGTCATTGGTACCTACATGGACCACCACCTCTGGCTGTTCCCCTTCCCACTTAAGAATGCTGAGGACTCAATCTGAGATGTTCCAGACCCTGACACCTAGGAGGCAACGTACCATCTGGGAATCTCTTTCTCGCCCACAGAACCTCCTGTTCCCCTAACAAATCTCCTGATACCACAGCATGCCTCTTCTCCCCACTTCCCTTCTGAGTCACAGAGGCCGACTTAGTGCCAGAGACCTTAAACCCTTTCCCATTCCTGACAGTCACCCAGTTTCCTGTGTCCAGCACCTTGGGTGTAACTACCTCTTTATATGTCCTACCCATCACTCCTTCAGCTTCCTGAATGATCTGGAGTTCATCCTCTTCCAGCTCCAACTCCTTAACGCGGAGTGTTGGAAGCTGCGGCTGGATGCACTTCTCACAGTTGTAGTCGTCAGGGAGACCAGAGCTTCCCACATCCTACAAGAGGAGCATTCAACTATCCTGCCTGGTATCTCTACTGTCCTGACTGAGCAGATGTAAAGAAGGGAAGGAAAAAATTTACCTCGAGCTTTTCTTTTCTGCCTCTTCTGACTGAAACTTCAAAGAGCTAAAGCCTCACCACTCTAACTCTGACCCACTCTGACTCTGGCCGCTGCACTTGCCCCTGCCTTCCTTTAATTTGCTCTTGCTGATCAATCCCAAATGCTGGTTCGTCACTGCTCAGAGCTCAAATTAACTGCCGCAATCTGGCGCTGCTTTTTTCTACTCGGGCAGTGGACCTGAGTGGAAATCCCCTCCTCGCAAACCTATGATGTCTAGATTGGTTGCTGCTCAGAGCTTTAAAAAAAATTGACTTGACATGGCAATTGGAGTCTGTTTGCTGAGTCCATCTTCATTTGCATAATCGCCCTGTCTTGTGATTTCCCTCAGTCCGTGTGTGTGTTCTCGCATTCCCACACAAAGTGCATGTGGATTTTATTGCAGAACAGGAAAGGAAGGACTGCTGTCAGTACTTTGCATGCCTCTGATTTTCGATGGTGGAAAGAGAATGCTTCCTTTCCAGTAAAGGGTGATCACTGTCTCATTCCTCAGATTACAAGGGAGTGTGTTAGGATACAAACTTGACCCTTCACCTTCCTGACTGCTTTTCCTCTCATCCAGATCCATTTAGGGTGAGAGATTTTATTCTTGGGGCTAATTTAGTGACCAATACTGATGGTGTTGGCAACGCACATCAAAGTTGCTGGTGAACGCAGCAGGCCAGGTAGCATCTATTGGAAGAGTTTCAGTCGACATTTCAGGCCGAGACCCTTCGTCAGGACTAACTGAAGGAAGAGTTAGTAAGAGATTTGAAAGGGGGAGGGGGAGATCCAAAATGATAGGAGAAGACAGGAGGGGGAGGGATGGAGCCAAGAGCTGGACAGTTGATTGGCAAAGGGGATATGAGAGGATCATGGGACAGGAGATCCAGGGAGAAAGACGGCGGGGGGTAAAACAGAGGATGGACAAGGGGTATAGTCAGAGGGACAGAGGGAGAAAAAGGAGAGAGAGAGAGAGAGAGAGAGAAGGAATATATAAAATAAATAATGGATGGGGTACGAGGCGGAGTTGGTCTTTTATTATTATTTACTCTGTTGAAAGAGTAACAGTTCTCAATGAAGCTGCACCTATTTAATCTGAAATTACAGTATTACAATGGGAAACTTCAATATTTAGGACAACAAAATTTGACTCCTACCAAATCTCCTGTAACTAAACTGAGGATTGGCTTTAGTTTGATTAATTCACCGAAAACTTCAACTTGAAAGTCCAGGCTTAAGTTGGAATTGGTCAATGTAGTGGAAAGCTAGTCTTGCGTACTGTTTGTACAGATCAGATCATTACATAGTGCATCAAGATAATACAAGGTGAAACAATAACGGAATGGGGGGGGAGTGCAACAGCTACAGGGATGATGCAGGTCAGGTAAACAATAAGGTGCAAGGTCATAATGAGGTAGATTGTGAGGTCAAGAGTCCAATTTGTCATACCAGGGTAACGCTCAGTAGTCTTATAACAGCTGGTTAGAATCTTGTCCTTGAGCCTGGTGGTACATGTTTCCAGGCTTCTGTGTCTTTTGCCCGATTGGCGAAGGGAAAGTGATGTCTCGATTAGATGACTCCTTCCTGGAAGTTTCTGTGCTGTGGTAGCTGCCATGACAATGGTGTCAGTGTTGTAGTTGTTTCAAGGAAAAAAACTTGCAAAAGTGTGGGCCCTTCCTAGATTGCATCTGAGCCATTTGTATCATATAAATCAATATTTTCCGTGTAAATTAGTTAGCAATACATTATTCATTGGTCCACCTTCCCTTTTCCAATCTTGAATCCATATTCCTGTGTCGAGTGCATGAAGTCTGTTGACCCAGGGAGCCAGCTGACTCGGGCTGTGTGGAGGCAGGAAATCACTAAGCTACTGTACAGTCAATAATAATGTGCATATCTAGAACTGAATACATGGGGTGCATTTGAATTGTTTGTAGTACCTGTAGCATTCCTGCTTCTGGTATACTTCACTCTCTCCCCCATGAAGTAACAACACTGCAGAACGTGGTAGAGAGTGTCCACATGAGTGCATCCTCTGTGGTGCTCATCCATCCACGGTCCGATCCTCGGTCTCCACTCTTGAATGTGATGCAAATTGCTTGTGTTTTGTTTGTAGAAGTATGTGCGTTTGTGGCTTTTGAAAGGTGTTTTATGAAGCACTTTTTGCTTTTGTGATAAGGAGGAAGGTGATCTTGATTGCTGAATGTTACATGTGGTTGAAGTAGCTCCTCTACCCATGTTAAAGTCAAAAGTAAAGTTTACTGTCACATGCGCAAGTACATGTATGCACAGGTGCAATGAAAAGCTTATTAGCAGCAGCATCACAGGCACACAGCATCAGATGATTAGCATTCAAAAGAAACAGGAGCAGGAGGAGGCCATTTGGCCCGTTGAGCCTGCTCCACCATTCAATAAGATCATGGCTGATCTGGCCATGGACTCATCTCCACATACCTGCCTTTTCCCCACAACCCTTAATTCCCCTACTATGCAAAAATCTATCCATCCATGTCTTAAATATGTTTAATGAGGTAGTATCCACTGCTTCATTGGGCAGAGAATTCCACACATTCACCACTCTCTGGGAAAAGCAGTTCCTCCTCATCTTCATCCTAAATCTTGAGGCTATGCCCCCTAGTTCTGGTCTCACCTACCAGTGGAAACAAACTTTCCTGCCTCTGTCTTATCGATCCCTTTCATAATTTTATATGTTTCTATAAGATCTCCTCTCATTCTTCTGAATTCCAGTGAGTACAGTCCCAGGTGACTCAATCTCTCCTCATCTCTGGAATCAACCTGGTGAACCTCCTCTATACCGCCTCCAAAGCCAGTATATCCTTCCTCAAGTAAGGAGACCAGAACCCCACACAGTACTCTCGTTGCAATCTCACCAGTACCCCGTACAGTTGCAGCGTAACCTCCCTGCTCTTAAATTCACAATAAAAACTTATAAATTATAGACAATTTTTACAAGGAAGAACACAATTAGAATAAAACGATGTGCATTTTAGTGCAAAATGATGATACTGTTGCTGGTAGCATTGATGTAGTGATTAGGGTTGTGCAAGTTGGTTCAAGAACTGAGTGATTGAAGAGAAGTAGCTGTTCTTGAACTTAGTGGTGTTGGACTTCAGGCTTCTGCCCATTAGTAGCTGTGAGAAGGATGCATGACTCAGATGGTGGGGATCTTTGATAAATCTTTCATTTGGTATATCTCACCAAAGCTGTCTCTCAAAGGGAGTCTAATTCATTGCCAAGCAGAAAAAAATAGTTACATGCAAATAATTGCAAACTTAAAGTGAAATTCTGTTTTAATCCCCTCAAAACTAAAATACCCTTTATGATAAAACATATTTGATTCTGCACTTCACGCTCCCTGGAGTACAAATTGATAGTAAATATTAAAAATTTAAATTATAAATCATAAATGGAAAAGAGAAAGTAAAGTAGTGCAAAAAACCGAGAGGCAGGTCTGGATATTTGGAGGGTATGGCCCAGATCCGGGTCAGGATCCGTTCAGCAGTCTTGTCACAGTTGGAAAGAAGCTGTTCCCAAATCTAGCTGTACGAGTCTTCAAGCTCCTGAGCCTTCTCCCAGAGGGAAGAGGGGCGAAAAGTGTGTTGGCTGTGTGAGTTATGTCCTTGATTATGGCCAGTGCGTGAGTGGGCCAGTGAAGGAGTGGAGCTTTGAGGCTTTGACTCGAGAGGCTTCGACGAGAAGAGGCGGAGGACAAGCTAGTTCGCAGTTAGTCTTTACAATGCCTCCTGAGACGGTGATGTGCCTCTCATGTGAGATGTGGCAGTCTTGGGGTAACTCCCCTCTCCCGCAGAGTCACATCTGCCAGAAGTGCATACGGCTGGGCGATCTGGAAGACTGTGTAAGGAATCTGGAGCAGCAGCTGGATGAACTTCGACTCATAAGGGAGAATGAGGCAGTCATAGATGAGAGCTACAGGGAGGTAGTCACACCTAGGCTGCCGGAAGCAGGTCGTTGGGTGACAGTCAGAGCGGGGAAAGCAAAGGTGAGCAGACAGGTAGTGCAGATTGGATGGGGGAGCAATATCCTTGCAGGTAGGTTTGCTAGCATGGTTCAGGAGGGTTTAAACTAATTTGCATGGGGGATGGGACCCAGAGCGATAGAGCAGTGAAAGAAGTGCATGGAGTAAAGCCAGATCTAACATATAGAGAGGCTTTGAGGAAAGAGAAGCAGAATAAACAGTGTAGAGACAGTAAGGTAGAAGGGCTGAAATGTGTGTACCTCAATGTAAGAGGCATCAGGAACAAAGGTGATGAACTGAGAGCTTGGATACATACATGGAATTACATTACAGAGACTTGGCTGGCACCAGGGCAGGAATGGATTCTCAATATTCCTGGATTTCAGTGCTTTAAAAGGGACAGAGAGGGCAGAGAAAGGGGAGGAGGGGTGGCATTACTGGTCAGGGATACTATTACAGCTACAGAAAGGGTGGGTAATGTAGCAGGATCCTCTTTTGAGTCAATATGGGTGGAAATCAGGAACAGGAAGGGAGCAGTTACTCTATTGGGGGTATCCTATAGGCCCCCTGGTAGCAGCAGAGATACAGAGGAGCAGATTGGGAGGCAGATTTTGGAAAGGTGCAAAAATAACAGGGTTGTTATCATGGGTGACTTTAACTTCCCTAATATTGATTGGCACCTGATTAGTTCCAAGGGTTTAGATGGGGCAGAGTTTGTTTAGTGTGTCCAGGACGGATTCTGACCAGGGGGAATGCCATACTAGATCTAGTACTAGGTAATGAACTGGGTCAGGTCACAGATCTCTCAGTGGGTGAGCATCTGGGGGACAGTGACCACTGCTCCCTGGCCTTTAGCATTATCATGGAGAAGGATAGAATCAGAGAGGACAGGAAAATTTTTAATTGGGGAAAGGCAAATTATGAGGCTATAAGGCTAGAACTTGCGGGTGTGAACTGGGATGATGTTTTTGCAGGGAAATGTACTATGGACATGTGGTCGATGTTTAGAGATCTCTTGCAGGATGTTAGGGATAAATTTGTCCCGCTGAGGAAGATAAAGAATGGTAGGGTGAAGGAACCATGGGTGACAAGTGAGGTGGAAAACCTAGTCAGGTGGAAGAAGGCAGCATACATGAGGTTTAGGAAGCAAGGATCAGATGGGTTTATTGAGGAATATAGGGAAGCAAGAAAGGAGCTTAAGAAGGGGCTGAGGAGAGCAAGAAGGGGGCATGAGAAGGCCTTGGCGAGTAGGGTAAAGGAAAGCCCCAAGGCATTCTTCAATTATGTGAAGAAAAAAAGGATGACGAGTGAAGGTAGGACCGATTAGAGATAAAGGTGGGAAGATGTGCCTGGAGGCTGTGGAAGTGAGCGAGGTCCTCAATGAATACTTCTCTTCGGTATTCACAAATGAGATGGAACTTGATGATGGTGAGGACAATATGGGTGAGGTTGATGTTCTGGAACATGTTGATATTAAGGGAGGTGTTGGAGTTGTTAAAATACATTAGGACAGATAAGTCCCCGGGGCCTGAAGGAATATTCCCCAGGCTGCTCCACGAGGCGAGAGAAGAGATTGCTGAGCCTCTGGCTAGGATCTTTATGTCCTTGTTGTCCACGGGAATGGTACCGGAGGATTGGAGGGAGGTGAATGTTGTCCCCTTGTTCAAAAAAGGTAGTAGGGATAGTCCAGGTAATTATAGACCAGTGAGCCTTACGTCTGTGGTGGGAAAGCTGTTGGAAAAGATTCTTAGAGATAGGATCTATGGGCATTTAGAGAATCATGGTCTGATCAGGGACAGTCAGCATGGCTTTGTGAAGGGCAGATCGTGTCTAACAAGCCTGATAGAGTTCTTTGAGGAGGTGACCAGGCATATAGATGGGGGTAGTGCAGTGGATGTGATCTATATGGATTTTGGTAAGGCATTTGACAAGGTTCCACATAGTAGGCTTATTCAGAAAGTTAGAAGGCATGGGATCCAGGGAAGTTTGGTCAGGTGGATTCAGAATTGGCTAGCCTGCAGAAGGCAGAGGGTCGTGGTGGAGGGAGTACATTCAGATTGGAGGATTGTGACTAGTGGTGTCCCCCAAGAATCTGTTCTGGGACCTCTACTTTTCGTGATTTTTATTAACGACCTGAATGTGGGGGTAGAAGGGTGGGTTGGCAAGTTTGCAGACGACACACAGCTTGGTGGTGTTGTAGATAGTGTAGAGGATTGTCAAAGATTGCAGAGAGACATTGATAGGATGCAGGAGTGGGCTGAGAAGTGGCAGATGCAGTTCAACCCGGAGAAGTGTGAGGTGGTACACTTTGGAAGGACAAACTCCAAGGCAGAGTACAAAGTAAATGGCAGGATACTTGGTAGTGTGGAGGAGCAGAGGAATCTCGGGGTACATGTCCACAGATCCCTGAAAGTTGCCTCACAGGTGGATAAGGTAGTTAAGAAAGCTTATGGGGTGTTAGCTTTCATAAGTCGAGGGATAGAGTTTAAGAGTTGCGATGTAATGATGCAGGTCTATAAAACTCTGGTTAGGCCACACCTGGAGTACTGTGTCCAGTTCTGGTCGCCTCACTATAGGAAGGATGTGAAAGCATTGGAAAGGGTACAGAGGAGATTTACCAGGATGCTGCCTGGTTTAGAAAGTATGCATTATGATCAGAGATTAAGGGAGCTAGGGCTTTACTCTTTGGAGAGAAGGAGGATGAGAGGAGACATGATAGAGGTGTACAAGATAATAGGAGGAATAGATAGAGTGGATAGCCAGCGCCTCTTCCCCAGGGCACCACTGCTCAATACAAGAGGACATGGCTTTAAGGTAAGGGGTGGGAAGTTCAAGGGGGATATTAGAGGAAGGTTTTTAACTCAGAGTGGTTGGTGCGTGGAATGCACTGCCTGAGTCAGTGGTGGAGGCAGACACACCAGTGAAGTTTAAGAGACTGCTAGACAGGTATATGGAGGAATTTAAGGTGGGGGCTTATATGGGAGGCAGGGTTTGAGGGTTGGCACAACATTGTGGGCCGAAGGGCCTGTACTGTGCTGTACTATTCTATGTTTTATGTTATCGTGGCAGCACTGCTCCAACAGCGTGCGGTGTAAAGTGAGGCCAAAGACAGAAGGTTGGTTTGTGTGATGTGCTGGGCTGTGTTCACGATCTTCTGCAGTTTCTTTCAGTCTTGGACAGGACAACTTCCATACCAGGTTGTGATACACCCTAGAAGAATGCTTTCTACGGTGCATCTATAAAAATTAGTGAGGGTTTTAGGGGACAGGCCAAATTTCTTTAGTTTTCTCAGGAAGTAAAGGTGCTGGTGGGCCTTCTTGGCAGTGGACTCTGCTTGGTTGGACCAAGTCAGGTCATTTGTGATATTGACCCCGAGGAACTTAAAGCTTTTGACCTGTTCCACTTGCGTACCACCGATGTAAATGGGGTCGTGCGGTCCGCTACTCCTTCTGAAGTCAACAACCAATTCCTTTGTCTTGCTGACATTGAGGAATAGGTTATTGTCTTCGCACCATGCCACCAGGTCTTAATTTCCTCCCTGTACTCAAACTTATCATTACCCGAGATACGGCCTACAATTGTGGTGTCATCAGCAAACTTATATATTGAGTTCCATAGAAATGATGGGTGTACAGTGAGTACAGCAGGGGGCTGAGTACACAGCCTTGTGGGGCACCAGTGCTCAGAGTGATTGTAGAGGAGAGCTTGTCCCCTATTTTTACAGCCTGGGTCCTGTATGTGAGGAAGTTGAAGACGCAGCTGCAGATCTGAGTCAGGACCATTCACCTGAAAGTCTCGTGCTGATGCCACTAAATCACCGGCCGGCCCAGTCATCATAAGACATGCTCTCTAATCCAGGCTGCATCCTGATAAATCTCCTTTGTACTGTCTCTAAAGCTTCCACATCCTTCCTATAATGAGGTGACCAGAAATGAACACAATATTCCAAGTGAAGTGCTGCAAAACAACATCAGTTGTTTAAAATAATTACTTTTTTTGGGCATGCTGTACTTTTTGAAATCCTGACTAAAATGAAGTTATAATTCAAAGATTCAAGGTACATTTATTATCAAATTATATATGTAGTATACAACCCTGAGATTTGTCTTCCCACAGCATGAAACAGAGAAACACCATGAAACCCGTTTAAAGAAAACATCAAACACCCAACACCCACGCAAAAAGAACAAATTGCGCAAATGTCAAAAAACGAGTTAAAAAAACACACTGAAATTGTTCATCAGTTATTAACACACAGTTTGCCCATTCTAAAGGCTCCATCAAAATGAGTCCCTGTGCTGGAAAAGTGAAGCAGCAGTAGCTGATCAGCAGGAAGTTATTTTTTCATCTTGCCTAATAATGTGCAGACTGCTTAGAAGGTGCATTTTTGGAACAGTTGTGGAGCATGAATACTTCTGGGAATTGGATGTGTACTTGCACTATATATTAAAAAAACAGCTGTGCCTTAGATTATGACAAAGTTTCCAGATGTCTTTAGCAACAAAAAAATCTAAATGCTGCCTTCTGGCTACTTTCTCAATGTATTAGACTACTGGATAGTCGTGTACTGCTGTCAGTTGGCTAGTACCCTGGCTGACACAGATACACCTCTGGTCCTGGACTTTGCCCCTTCTGGACAAAGAAAAGAAGGCAAATCACAGGAAAAAAGTCAAGTAAATCTGCCAAGTCATCAATATAATCATAAAACAAAGGGCTGCTGCCTAGTATACAACTGTCTGGTGACTATGACCACAGCTCCTCATATTCCTCATACTCCATGATTCCCACCTCTTTTGCGCAAATGCAACGAGACCATATCCACACCACTGCTTCTCAGCATCCCCGGGGATGGACAAGCACAGTCATTTCCGTGGCTGGCAGCCATTTAGCTCCACAGTTTGATTCCCCATCAATGAAGAAAGGGAGGGAATGCAAACCATCTAGAACAACGCACAGAAAGGAAAACTGTTCAAGGCCAAAAGTGACAGAGAATGATTTCCCAATCTTTGTAAACAGAGCCACAGGAGATCAAGAATGTTCAATATATCGGACAGTGGCTTCTCTGGTTTCTCCTCAGTAACTGTCATTAGTGCAGGTAATTAAATGAAGAAACCACCTCCATGAGGCACACATTCACACTGGTGGGAAGTGAGTGCACGGGCGGTGTACATGAGGTTTTTATTTATATTGCATTGTGTTCCTAAGTGCCAGTTGTAGTGCTACTTCGTTAATGGGAAGAATGTTGAACTGGTTGGAAATATTCTTGTTCTGCTGCAGCATTTTCACCTTCTCATTGCGGCAAATGACACTACTACTTACTGTCCACTGTTACCAAAGGAGCCTATTTCAACAATATTGGTTATACTATGGTATTAATTGGGTTGTATCTTTTGGGCAGTACTTATCAGTTCAAAGGGTTTAGACAATATTAAGCTTAATTCAGCTGTTTCCCCCCCCCCCCATTTTATTACGGTGCAATTACTTTAGTGATATAATTCCTAATGAAATGGTTGGGAGAAGTAGTCTAGTGGAGATTTGAGGCTTTTTGTGCAAAGTGTTTATTAATTGCTTTTTGTGAATAATGGGGCAGTTACAGGATGATGATCCTTCTGTCTGTGTTACATGTTGCTGGTAGCAGGGTTATTGGACATGCCAGGTAGATCATGTACTAAATGGAGAAGTACAGTCTGACTTCTGGGCATGTCCTACAACCCTACAACTAGAATTTCATACACAGGCAAAATAGTAACTTCACCCTGTAACTGGTCTCTCATTTTGTCCTATCCATTTCTCCTGCTGCCCTCTCTGAAACTCAGTTCTTTTTCATCTTCGCAAGTAACAGGAATTCTGCAGATGCTGGAAATTCCAGTAACTTTGATGTGTGTTCCTTCTTTTTCATCTTGCTAATGTTGCAGGACAAAGGGCCCCTGGCTTGAAATGTTAACTCTGTTTCCCTCTCCCAATCAGCTGCCTGACCAGCTGAACGATTCCGTTATCTTCTGGTATTACTGGAAATGTAACTTTGGGATATTCCTATAAAGCTGGTGCAAGTCCAACGAGCCCATTTATTTCAAACAAAAACTCGTGTGTCCAAAGGTCAACGTGTTCTCTGAATTCAATTTATTAAGGCATTTTGGGATAATAAACACTCGTAAGGCAAATTCTGATTAGTTGGATGTTCTCTAGGAAAACCAATTGTACAATTCTTGAGGGAATTTGGGAAATGTTAACTGCGTGTCAAGCGTGCAACGCTTCAAGCTATGGCCTTGTGATAGTTATTAATCTATCAGTTGAATTTGTCAAATGTTTGGAAGTATGAGCTATTTTTTTATACCATTTAAATTCTGTTTCCAAGCAGAAAACCTGAGCTTTTTGTTTGCCAAGTTTATTTCCATGGGCTCACTGCAGATTCAAATAAACTAACATTTTCAGGGATCCACAAGTCTTGTGGCAATTTATGAAAGCCTGAGGAATGGCAGCTTATGTTAGGGTGGCAGCTTCCCAGGTTCAGAGCAAAATCTAAAGAGAAAATTGTCTATAGATACAATTTTGTAGTGTGGACTGTGCAGTCTGATGTTACCTGCCAGTGCAATTCCTAACTTCCTAAGAATACACTTGAGCCTCTGAAGGTAAATTTACATTGCTGCTATTACAGTGAAGTCAATGTAACAGGGTTACATCGATCTGATTCAGGAGTATGGGTTCTTCCCTCTTAGTGTTTGAGTAGGAGACTCAAGTGGGACAAGGCCAAATTCTGTTCTGCAGTGATGCATTGCATGCATCCCAGCAGGCAAGAGCCGTTAAATAAGGTACAATTTATGGGAGAACTAGAGACAAAAGAGACTGCAGATGCTGCAATCTGGAGCAGCACGAGTTGCTGGAGGAACTTGGCAGGTCAGGCTTGAAGGGTCTTGACCTGAAATATTGGCTGTCCATTTTTTTTTTGAGTTAAAAGGTTTCAAAGGTACATTTAATGTCAGGAAAATGTATACAATATACATCCTGAAATGCTTGTTCTTCACAACCACTTGCAAAAACAGAGGAGTGCCCCCAAAGAATGAATGACAGTTAAATGTTAGAACAGCACACTCCCCAGCTCCCTCCTCCCATGCGTAAGCAGCAGCAAAGCTACGATCCCACCTCCCCCACCAGCAAAAAAAAAACATCAGCACTCGCCACTCAAGTGTACAGCAAAGACACAGACTTTCAGTACCCCAAAGACTACTCGTTCACCCGGTGTTCAACATACCACAGGCTCTTCTCTCCCTAATAATGGAGAAAGAGATGTCTCCGTTTCACAACAACTTCTTGGTTCCTAATAATGTGCACCACCCACCCCTTCCCATCTGAAATCTCCCTTCACTTTGGTGCCTGTTCCAACCATCCATCTCCTGTCTTCTTCCAGTTATAAAGATTCATTCAATTAGCCATGAGATCTGTGTCGATTTTTGAAGGACTTTCAAAAACTGACCCATGTGAGATTATTGGTGGATATTCATGAGTGGTATGTTCGGGCTATTTCTGCCGAACCTTATGATCCGCATGTTCTACCTGTAACTTCAGTGAGAGGTCACAGTAAGGCTCTGCTTCTCCTATGTACACTTGAACTGCAAAATAGTCTCATTTGTGTTTAGTGGATATTTTAAGCTATCTAGCAAAGTGTGAAGTATTGACAGTGGAAATTTGCAGAACTCTTTCTGAAAGGCTGAGGTAAGACCGAGTGCAAGTTTCAGGACTAAATCTGTAACCCTTGTTTAAGAAAAAATGACTTGGGTAGATGGAGTTGAAATACAGACTAGCCAAGATCAAACTGAATGGCAGAACAGGCTTGAAAGTCCAAATGGCTGCTTCAACCACCCATTGATTAGTGAGGAGGGCGTGAATTAAGGTTATGATTTAAGCAACTTTTATTCTCTTAGAGTTTAGAGGAGATCTCATGGAATATTTTTTTTAAGAGTGCTCAGCAAACTCAATACTGAAATGATATTTTTCCCTGACTGAGGGGTGCCTTGACAGCTAACATATACCAGTAACACTATTTGTGATATTTAATTTTGTTCACTTCTATTTTATCTTAGCTGTTTGTCTAGTCTGCATGCTTCCTCTACTCTACACCATGATGGTGTGAAATCCTCATTTGCTATCTGGCCTTTGTACAATACTCACTACTAGATTTAACATTCTTGCTGTTAAGGACCCCCACCATCTGGGAAATGCCTTCTCGTTACTGCCAACAGGGAGGAGATGCAGGAGCCTAAAGACTCTCACTCAATGTTTTAAGAACAGCTTCTTCCCCTCTGCCATCAGATTTCTGAATGGTCCATGAGCCCTACTGTACTATTCTTTTTTTTCCTTGCATTTTTTGTTGATAGTAACTTAGTAATTTTGTCTTGCATTGCACTGCTGCCACAAAACAACAAATTTCACAACCTATGCCAGTGACAATATACCTGATTTTGATCTGGCAGTGTAATTGCTGACTCAATGCGAGCCACGACAGCACCCACTGAGGCTTTTGAAAGCCGTGCTTCCTCTCCTTTTAATAGCTGTAATTGGACGACAAGCAGGTGCCAAGCACACAAAGACATCCAGTCTATGAGATTTGCTTTCACCTGAACATTAAAACAGTTCATTTGATCCTGGAGATAAAACTGGTGGTGGTATGAATTATTGCTATATTTAGTAAGGACATACTTCTGATGTGTCTCAAGTAACCAACTTATCTGTTTATTGCCACCATTTTGTTTGGGTTACAGAAATGTATCTCTTTCGTGTTGGATTAGGGTGTAGAATTGCTATTTTTCTTGCAGTTTAACTTGTGCTTGGTTATCAGTTTCATATAATCACCTGTATGTGTATAACTGTTCAGTGAATTTTCAGTAATTGTAGTATAGCTGTTTCTATATTTTTCTAGAAGTTTCTCTGCAGTCTGTGCCATGTCACTGTGCATGTTATTTCTTATCACTGGAATGTGCTTTATTTGTCCAGTGAGCTAGTTTTTTAAAAGTCTGAAATGACCATGACTCCTTTAATCTTTTTCATTCTTTGTTCTTGTAACACCTAATAAAGGGCCATAACCACCAAGTTTTATGCCTCATCCTTGACTTCTGAAGAACCTCTGGATCATAAAATTACCAAATACAGCACCTACAATGAATTGCTTAACGTTCAGCATGATCCCAGTATCTTAGGATCTCGTCTTTCTCTTGCATCTTGAGTGTAGTATTTTATCTCCCTTTGAGTGAAAGCCAGCTTGGTGGAAGTGCTGTTACTCTGACTGTGTAGTCACTTGAATACTTGGATTGGTTTTCCATTCTATTTTCAGTTTCTTTGCTGTTGTTGCTGACCGGTCACTTAAGTTGGTGGGACATGATTCAAATGTATGTCCCTTAGTTGCAGCAGTTTGAGGAGTTAGAGCACAAAGCACCACTTCCTTTTATCTTTCTTCACTGTTATCTGCTCTTTGCTGCCTGTGTAAGTCTATTCATTTCAGGCTGGAGTGTCTTGCAGCATTGGTAAGTAAAAATATTACCCCACAATTAGACACATTTGTGAAAAGAGGTCAGTGTATTTCATCTTCAATTTATAACAACTCTTGAACCTACCCTGCCTGTAATTCTAGCATTGCAGACATTATTGAGCATGCCAATTTGTGAGCTTTGCATTCAAGACTTGTTTCTTTTCAAACAGCCTTCATTCTGGTTGAAATGAATGAGGGTATTTTGTCTCTACTTGTAATTGGCATGTGCTAAGATTGTTATTGACATTTATAAATGCACAATTATCTCTGTAATGTAGAGTTGATATGGCAGCATAGGGGCGCAGCTAGCAGAACTGCTGCCTCAGGGTGCCAGAGACCCAGGTTCAGTCCTGACCTTGGATGCTATCTGCGTGGGTTTGCATGTTTTTCTTGTGACTGCTTGCCTCCCACCTCCCAAAGATGTGTTGCTAATTGGCCACTGCAAATTACATCTAGTGTGTAGAAGAGGGATAGAATCTGGAGAGAGTTGATGGGAATGCAGAGTAAATAAAAATAGGATTAACACAGGATTAGTGTAACTAGGTGGTCGATCTCTTTGGTCTTAGTAAGCTGAAGGTCCCATTTCTGTGCTGTATCACTATGACTCTATATCATAGTTTAAAAATTTCTGGCAGACTTTAATTGTATTGTTTCTTTTCCCACAGACTGTTGCTGTCCTTGAAGACATGGAGAAGTTAAACTCGACTGGAGATGGTATATTTTTCATTTTATATCACTTTATTCAAAGTTGGAAACATGTTTTATGTACTGAATGTCAGGCTAGCTTAGCTATTTAAAAAGTATAAATGTGGCCAAATTTTATTTTATAATAGTTTAAAATGAAATGTCTAGTGTATATGAAATAGAAGGGCAGGGGGATCACTGGTTTCTTTTTTTAAAAAAAAGTAAGTTAGAGAGGTGTATTGAGTGGAGTACCCAGACTTCTACTATTTCTAGTTTAGATCACAATTCGATAGATGAGAGAGGCTATTTGATTTAAAAGTTTCAAGATGGCTAACTGCCCCTTGAGTGACTCCAGAGTTTTTGCATCTAAGCCCAGAGTCCAATCTAAGAATTAACCATTTTGCAAACCAGTGCTTCCTGACTTCATAGAATTGTGGTTTAACTTATGAGAGTACTCAGAATAAAATGTTACCTCTAGTTTATGTTCTTCAAAGCTAAGGCACTTTTCCCCAGACTACCCTCATAATTCAGTACTCGGATACCAGTCATTTGATCATCCTCTTCACTGTTTCCTTATGTGGAATAATAGTCCAGTGACTTTAGTGACATTATTCAAGCTAGGACCCAAGTCAAAAGCTTGCAATTTGTCATTGTACCTTGGCTTGTGTTTGCTTTGTAGATGAATGACTGGATGCCCTAAATCTTAAGTCACATCCTGAGGACTGCTTGCTTTTTCACTGTTTTTAAACTTGGACTATTATACAAATGACATCAAAGTTATCACACATCGTCTTGAAATCACATAATGAAGTATGAGTTAATAGTTTTGTTTTCCCAGGTCATGTCATATGTGAATGTCCAGACTGCTGCTACATCCATTTGTTACTTATATCACCTATTACATTTGCCATTTGCTTACTTGAGGTTAAGATGCTTTTTGATGTGCTGAGATGAGGGCTTCATAAATGATGCTCAGTAGTTCAAGGATGTTAGATACTACCAGCTTGCATAAGGTTAAGATCCCTCAATAGAATGGCATTTGTTCCCAAAATAGTGTTTTGTTAAGAGGTAGGTAGTTATGTTTTAGTCAATAGGCTATTCCAAGTATTTCCCTTGATCCCTTTTCACTCTATTTAACTGCCAATGAGTTAATTCTTAGCATTTGTGGTCCTCCATCTCATGTCCAGTATTTGGAATTAACTGTATTTCTAAGAACTTGCATCATGATTCTCGAATGACATAGCAACCATTGAGTTTGACCACCATTTGTGTGAAAGCTTCTAACAACCTAGGTGCGTGTCTGTTTTTAACTGCATTCCTTTTTCCATTTTATAAACTTTCTTCAATTAACTTCCTTTCCTCCATTTTTTTTGGTATTCTTTACCCTTCCTTAAGTTCTTGCTCACTCTCTTCTTTATCCCCTTAGTAAAGATACTAATACCAGTCTGGCTTGGATGAGACTGGTCTCACCTGAAGGGCGTTCACTGTGCAAGAATTTTCTTGAGGCGTAGGAATCTTGAGCATTCAAATCTGTACTTGCTTTTGAGCTCCACAATAATGCATCTAACCTGTTCCTGTTTTACTGGTGCACTGCATTGCACTAAGAATAATACTGAATTTATTGAGAAAGGGCTTGCTGTAATTTCAGCTGTAATTTCATCTTGCTGTAATTTCAGGATGCCTGAAAGTACCTTGCAAGCAACTACTTGCTTTAAAAATGTAGTCACAAAATGCGCAAATGCAAAAGTCAATTTTGTGTACAGCAGTTCTCGCAAGCAGCAAATAAAGTGAATGTCCAGTTAACCTGTGCTTTCTTTTAGTGTGCTGATTGAGGGAGAAATGCTGATCAGGGGTACACGAGGGAAACTCCCCTGTTCTTTCTAATACCATAGATTTTTTTTTTGTATCTGCATGAGGCCATTTGGACCTCACTTTAGTTCTTTATCCAATGTAGTGGTCCAAAGCTGAGGGTCTGTCTAGATTCAGAAATGGACCTGGACTCTCAACTTTCTGACTCAAGTACGTTGGCTAACTCAGTCAGGTTTATGACCCTTAAAGTCTTGTACTTTAGTTTAAAACATAACTCCTTCGCCTCTTTACAAGGATCCCATCCTGCATTCTTTCCTTTTTTTTAAATCCCCTTCCGGGTGCCAGTGAGCCAATAAGCCAATGAAGCATTCAGGATTGAGCTGTCTATACTACAAATTATGCAAATATCCACTCTGTTCCTCATAGTGTCACTCATTTACCCCAGGTAAGCTCTTGATCTGCTGTGCTGTGCTGTTAATATATGTTTGCCTTTACTTGCAACCCTGTTTTTTTTCTCAGTTTTGTTTCAGAAAATGTGAGTCTATTGAAAAATTCTGATCCCTAGTTTTGTTTTTGTTGTGATGCTTCCTCGTGCATTGTCCTTGGCTGTATTCAGCCACCTTTATCCCCATCCTGCTTTAGTTTCTCTGTATGAGGCGAAGAAACCTTTCCTCAAACTGCAAACCATGGGGTGTGATCTGCTAGTCCTTGTGCTCTTTTGACATTAAGTGCACCCACTGTTAAATATGCAAATATAGAAGTCAGTATTTTGCACAGCAATTGTTGCAAGCAGCAAATACGTTGCATGTACAACCCTTTGGTTGGCGCCACGTATACCAGAGTTCACCGAAGTATCTTGAACTTGGAATTGCAATAAAAGATGGTGTAATTCACAAGCTAACAAAATTAGATGAGACAAGCAGAGTCTAACTGGCAGACGAGAAGCAATACCTAAAAATGGCCTGACTTGTGTTGCGCCCTGAAAATGAGGGCCGTCAGTTACTTCTTGGTTGCAGGGGCAGCACAGTAGTGTAGTGGTTAGCGCAATCACTTTGCATTGCCAACGATCAGGGTTACTATTGACCCACTGCTGTCTGTAAAGAGTTTGTACGTTCTCTCTGTGACCGCATGCTCTGGTTTCCTCTCACGTTCCAAAGACGTACAAGTCAGGGTTAGTGAGTTGTGAACATGCTGTGTCGTCACTGGAAGTGTGGCGATACTTGTAGGCTGCTCCCAGCACATTCTCGGACTGTGTTGTTCATTGATGCATTTTGTTGTATGTTTCAATGTACATGTGAGAAATAAACCTAACCTTCATCCATTTTAAATTTGAGATTGATATTCAGGAGCATTGAAGCATACAGTGACTAGGCACGTATATGGGGTTAGGTCAGAGTTCAACCATAATCTTGCTGAGTGGTTGAAGTGTCTTGAGAAACTAAATGCCCCTGTTCTTGTGTTCCTGGGGGTAGAAACTGAGCAGGATTTGAGTGACCATAGGCCCATCACTGATCTTCAGTAACTGCAGAGCACTAATCAACAAATCAAAAGAAGCTGAGCAATTCTCGCAAATCAGTAGAACAAGTCTGGAGCCATCCTGCTGCAGTTGCTTCACCTTGACTACCACAATTACTGTGTCTGCTTTCTGTCGCTAAAACTGAACTCTGAGCAAAGAATATAAATCTTGTACTCTTCAGAATCAATCAGGTTTATTATCACTGAAATTTGCTTTGTTGCAGCAGTACAGTGCAGGACTTAAACATTACTATAAAGTTAAAATTTAAATAATGCAAAAGAGGAAGAGTGAGGTAGTATTTGTGGACCATTCGGAAATCTGATGGCAGAAGGGTCGAACCTGTTCCTAAAACATTGAGTGTTAGTCTTCAGGCTCCTGTAGCACCTCCTTGATGGTAGTAACATGAAGAGGGCAGTTATAAGTGCAGAGAGAGTATAGCAATGGGCTAAGCACACGTCTTTCAACCTTCAAGGAAAATGGAGAGAGGCTCTACAAAAGTTAGAAATTCAGTAGACCAGAAGTTAATTGTGCACAGTATTTTAAGTTAATTGATCATAGAATAGGCAGAAGATGAATTTAGAACAAAAATGGCAGGAAAGACACTGTGAAAGTGAAACTAACTGGATTAGTTTCAAGGCAATGAAGGTAAAATCTCTGGAGTCATTCTAGAGGCAGGACAGTGTTTTGTCAGCTTTTGACAGAATATTGAGGGAAGTGGACCTGACCACTTCTTTGGTTGTCCTTATCTTTGTAACATTTGGAATTGGAAGTTGCTGAAAGAAATTTGTACTTGTAGCAAATAAGAAATAACTGCTGAATTTTAAAACACTTCTCAGATTCTGTTTAGCTAAAATGGAATAACTTTTACACCTGGCAAAAGTGATAATTTTAGCAATTGAGAAGTGTCAAAATTATGCATCTTTGTAGCAGTCATCCAATAGAAACACGAGAGGGGGATCATTCAGGTGGTCAGCATTTATCTTGTACTCTTGCATCATTTCTATTGCAAATTACTTTTTAATACCTGGTATTAGCCAGGCCATAAATTAATGTTAGTGATTCACTATTTCCACAGAATTTTGTTTTGTTAATATATCAGGTTGTGCTCATCATTTGAATGTTTCACTAGTTTAATATTAAGTGCACACTGAATGGAGCTATATCATTTCCAGCAATCATAACTGAATGAAAGATTTAATTTAGTCCATTCTGATGGTTTCTTTGATACCATGACTGTCTTCACTGCCATGAGACATATTTTCTATCTTATCACTATAGACTTAGTGTTTTATCTTTATAAATTATCTGATTCCGGTTTGGTTTTATCGATCATTTCTGACTCACTCCTACTCCTAGAATCTAAATATTTATATGGTAACCACGGTGTACTTTGTTACCTTCAAAAGCACTTTTTTTTTCATTTTTATCCCCTTTCTGAAGAAACAAAGGGCTAAATTAGAACCCAGCCCAGTCATAGTGTGTTTATCATCAATGCACATTCCAGTGATGACCGGGAGTACAAAGGCTGTCATTATCATAACCCTGAAGACAGATTATATCTGTAACCTTTGATCAATAATAAGTCAGCCAAAAGACAGAAAATCTAAACCTTTCAGAGGAAACAGGAGCGAAATGTGGTTGAAGCATAAAAATAAGCTTATCACTGGTTTACACTGTGCCAATGGTTGTTCTAGGCAGTCCTGCACATCGTATAAAAGTAAAATATTGTACCCTTAAGAGTTTGGACCTGTTAACCTTTTGTGTTGAATTGCAGCAAATGAATCCAACAATGAGGTCTACACCCGCTTTATGAAGTCACACAGATGCTATGATCTTGTCCCCACCAGCTCCAAACTTGTGGTATTTGACACTTCTCTGCAGGTAATGTGGAGTTAATATTTGTCCAACCATTGCTGGTGCGTGTTCACTTCAAAGAGATACTTAGGTTTTTATCATGCTTTTCCCGTTCTTTGAAATATTCAAAGCAGTTTACATTATGATGAGTTACTTTGAAGTAGGCAAGTATTTTACCCAGACTGTTTAGAACCATTAATACACAAATTATGCAAGTTTGGAGTGTGGTAACAATCATTTCTTTGTGAAATTGCACAATGGGCCAGGCACTTTCATCAACGTTTCATAGCAAGTCCAGTGATTACTGCTGCCGGGTGTGTCCATATGATATCGCTACTTTTGCGCAATGCTCAATTCACCTCCACTGACACGACATTGGAGCTCAAAGCTGTAACCTACATTCTTTATGGATTGGTCACAGTGGAAAGACGAGCACATTGTGCCAATTTATCACTGATACTATTTAGAGGGACAAAGCTGAATTGTTAGACCTAACTGAGCAGCCTCAGAACTGACTGCAGACTACTCAAGCTGTTTTCTCCAGCATTTAGCTGCTGAGATTCTCACTCCATGAGTGCCTCATCAATGAAGTTGCTGGCACTCATTGGAGACATTGTGGCAAGGAGAAGGGAAAGCTGTGTCCTTCAGACAAGTGCCTAGTCCTGAGACTCTTTAGAGGCACATTTTCCACCTGGACTCTCTGAACAATGTATATGCAAGCTGTGGTTTTCCAAGGCTGTTACTGAGATGTGTGACATTCTGCAGGAAGACCATGGAGCCTGCACTGCCCTCTTCTCAGAGTCATGGTCATATTGGCTCTCCATTTCCTTACTGTATCTTTGCCACTTCTCCCAATCTGCTGCTCACCACTGCATCAGAGAGCTTTTCCACACACTGCACTTGTGGAAAACTGATTTCATTTGCTTTGAGGGCGAAGTGGAATCTCAGTGACTAGGATGGGCTAGCACTGCTGATTCCCTACACTTGTAGGCAGTCATTGAATAGAAACATATGGTCACAGGGGCTCCCCTTAATCACCTAGAGATTTCCATCATCAGAAATGGTTTCCTCTCATTCAATCATTAGTTGCTTGTGGATTCTCAGTAGCAGTTTTTGATTGTCAATAGGATGTTTCTGGGTCATACGTAGAACCTTGAAGAGGAGAGGCGGATACAGTAGGGTCTTTTAAGAGACTCTTAAATAAGAACATGGAGCTTAGAAAAATAGAGGGCTATACAGTAGGGTAATTCTGGGCAGCTTCTAGAGTAGGTTACGTGGTCAGCACAACATTGTGGGCCGAAGGGCCTGTAATGTGCTGTAGATTTCTATGATGCATATGACGTCTTCAACTGCGGTGAGACCAAATTGCCGGATATTTTCAGCAACCCGGTAGAGACGAGGCCCCTGGTGGATAAAGCATCCACCAAGTTCCCTGTCTCCTTGGATCTGTGAGCTCTCCAACCACGCTAACTGAGCATAGATACAAGAGGAGCCACACAAGTATTATATTTATTGTGGCAAGCATTGATCATCTGATAATGAGATTCCATTGCCTGCATCAGTCCAGGGCTGCCCTGCAGTTTATGCCAACCAGTGTGGAGACTTGGTCAAGGCAAGACCTTTAACAGTGTTGATGCTTAGAGGGATCATAGGAAGAATGGACTTGGACCCTGTGAGTGGCTACACAGGTTGATAGGGTGGTAAAGAAGGCATGTGGCATGCTTGCCTTTAGGTGAGGAATTGAGTTTAAGGGTCGAATTTACAGTATGTTGCAGCTTTATGAAATTCTAATTGGGCAGTATCTAGAAACATAGAAAACCTACAGCACAATACAGGCCATTCAGCCCACAATGCTGTGCCAAACGTGTACTTATTTAGAAATTACCTAGGATTACCCATAGCCCTCTATTTTTCTAAGCTCCATGTACCTTTTAAGAGATCCGATCGTATCCACCTCCACCACTGTTGCCGGCAGCCCTTTCCATGCACTCACCAATCTCTGCGTTTTTTTTTTAAAAGCAACAACAACTATAACAACTTACCCCTGACATCTCCTCTGTACCTACTTCCAAGCACCTTAAAACTGTGCCCTTTTGTGTTAGCCATTTCAGCCCTGGAAAAAAGCCTCAACTATCCACACGATGAATGCCTCTCATCATCTTGTACACCTCTATCAGGTCACCTCTCATCCTCTGCCGCTCCAAGGAAAAAAGGCTTGAGTTCACTCAACTATTCTTATAAGGCATGCTCCCCAATCCAGGCAACATCCTTGTAAATCTCCTCTGCACCCTTTCTATAGTTTTCATATCCTTCCTATAGTGAGGTGACCAGAACTGAGCACAGTACTCCGTGGGGTCTGACCAGGGTCCTATATAGCTACAACATTGCCTCTCGGCTCTTAAACTCAATCCCACAGTTGATGAAGGTCAATGCACCGTATGCCTTCTTAACCACAGAGTCAACCTGTGCAGCAGCTTTGAGTGTCCTATGGACTTGGACCCCAAGATCTCTCTGATCCTCCAAACTGCCAAGAGTATTACCATTAATACTATATTCTGCCATCATATTTGAAATACCAAAATGAACCACCTCACACTTATCTGGGTTGAACTCCATCTGCCACTTCTCAGCTCAATTTTACATCCTGTCAATGTCCTGCTGTAACCACTGACAGCCCTCCACACTATCCACAACACTCCCAACCTTTATGTCATCAGCAAATTTACTAACCCATCCCTCCATTTCCTCACCCAGGTCATTTATAAAAATCACAAAGAGAAGGGGTCCCAGAACAGACCCCTGAGGCACACCACTGGTGACCGACCTCCATGCAGAATATGACCCGTCTACAACCACTCTTTGCCTTCTGTGAGCAAGCCAATTCTGGATCCACAAAGCAATGTCCCCTTTGATCCCATGCCTCCTTACTTTCTCAATAAGCCTTGCATGGGGTACCTTGTCAAATGCCTTGCTGAAATCCATATACACTACATCTACTGCTCTACTTTCATCATTGTTTAGTCACATCCTCAAAACATTCAATCAGGCTCGTAAAGCACGACCTGCTTTTGACAAAGCCATGCTGACTATTCCTAATCATATTATGCCTCTCCAAATGTTCATAAATCCTGCCTCTCAGGATCTTCTCCATCAACTTACCAACTACTGAAGAACTGTATTGAGCTCTGGTTGCCCCATTATAGGAAAAATGTGGACACTTTGGAGAGGGTGCAGAGGAGTTTTACCTGGATTAGAGGGCATGTGCTGTAAGGAGCGGTTGGACAGAAGGGTTGTTTTCTCTGGAGCAGCGGAGGCTGAGGGGAGATCTGATGTAGGTTTATGAGATTATGAGAGGCAGAGGTAGAGTAGACAGCTGGTATCTTTTTCCCCAGGGTTGAAATGTCTAATACCAGAGGGTATACGATTAGCATGAGAGAAGAAGAGTTCAAAGGAGATGTACAGATCAAGTTTTATTGTACACAGAGTGGTGTGGTGATGGAGGCAAATATGATAAAGGCTCTTATATAGGAGCATGAATATACAGGAAATGGAAGGATAGGGACTGTAGGCAGAAGGGATGAGTGTAGTTGGTCATTTGATTACTAATGTAATAGTTCAGCACAGCATTGTGGGCTGAATGGCCTGTTCCTGTGTTGTACTGTTCTATTTGTAGTGCAAATGGAAAATGACAGTGGATACTGGAGGAGAACCTGGAGCCTGGGGTCCACGAGGCAAACCTTGAAGAGGAGCAGGAGGGAGAACGTGGCCTCCAGATGCATGTCCCTACTCAGTAGCCACTGTCTCATCTCCCAATTTGGCAAATCTGTCATGTGTTATATAAGGGGCATCCTGATGAATGTGTCACAGAATCAGCCTGCAAATTTATAGTCCCCAAGGCAATCCCAGCAAGTCTCCCCATGGTTACGACTAACATAAGACATCAATATTCAAGCAGGGAAGCCCAGGTGGCATTTAATTCCTCACCTGCTGCTCTGCAGACTTATCTGCTCTGATTGGAAGACGTTGATCAATGCATCTCTGATCCATTTACCGAAAGGGCTTGCTGTTGCTGTTCTCAGTGGTCGGCAGATCACCCTGATTTTTGTGAACATATGAAATTTATTCCTGTATTGCCCTACTTGGTCTCACATCCACAGGAGGCAATTGCAGTCGTCTCCTGCTATCAACCTCTTCTGATGTCCCTGGCACGTCTGCTGGCGTGGATTTTGCTGACCAGGATTTGCGTGACCCTTGGAACGTGAGAGGTCTCTCCCTCTCCCCTGCAGCCTGTCACCTGCTGATGTGGGGCAGCCATGGAAAGTGTGCCTTTGCTGCCTTTTGCAGCAGCTGCTCAGCAAAGCACCTGCAGCTGCGCTAAATCGAGTGTGGTGTTGTTGGGCTCAACGTGGGGCCCATTTTGGTACACTTCGGGATGCAAGCTACCCTAGCACTTCTTCAAACACCTTTTTGATTTTTTTGTTTTGCAAGAACCCCCAAATTGATCGTGCTACAAGCAGTGACAGTGTAGCTCACCAAAAATAGATGAAACCCAATTTCCATGTTGTTTTGTGCAATAATGGTCCCTCGGTTAGCAGTGCTGTGTTTCTGATGCTGGTGGTTAATAGCAGCTTATTATTTGGTAAGGTACTTCTCTATGAATAGTATAAAACAATTCTTAGCAGCTACATGAACCCAAGCAGATGGGCCTTGTTTTTAACACTGTACATTTCACTCTCCGCATTTTGCTGAAGTGTTTTCCTAAACTTGTGGTGCCAAAATATTTACAGCCATAGAGTTATACAGAGCAGGAAAGGGCCCACCAGTCCAATTTTTTCCGGGCTAGTAACGTTTGGCTCATATCCCTCAAGGCCTTTTCTATGCATGTACCTTGTCCAAATGTCTTTTCAATATTGTAATTGCACTGACTCCTACAGCTTCCAATGGCATTTGTTCCCTATACTCAACACCCTTTGTGTGTGTGTGTGTGTGTGTGTGTGTGTGTGTGTGTGTGTGTGGGGGGGGGGGGAATGTGCCTCCTCAGCTTTTTAAATCTTGCCCCACTCATCTTAAATCTATGCCTTCTCGTTTCGACTCCACTAGTTTGGGGGAATAAAGACTGTGACTATTCATCTTATCTATATCCGTCACGATTTTATGAATCTCTGTAAGCTCACCCCTCAGCCTTTATTGCTCCAGGCTCTCCTTACATCTCAAGCCCTCCCAGTCCCAGTAACATCCTTGTGGATCTTTTCTGCACCTTTTCCAGTTTATTGACATCCTTCCTATAGTTGGGCAACCAGAGCTGCACACAGTACTCAGTGTGATCTTTCCAGTGACGTGCATAGTTGCAACATGACTCTACAACTCTGTACTTAGTGCCCTGACTGATGAAAGCTGGCATGCCAGACACCATCTTTGCCACTCTGTCTACCTTTCAAGCAGCAAAAATACACAGTGTGATGTTTATGAACCACATATGAATACTATTCAGAAGATTTACTATATATGTTTCAAACTGCTGATCCTAATCACCCTAGACCAGATGTCAGAGTGTAGGTTCTGCAAGTGACTTTCTAAATGAGATTGAATGTTCTGTGTCCATGTTGTGCAATAGAGTTCTGGGACTGAACCTGCAGCCTTCAGACTGAAAGCTGTAGGCACTGTCTGCTGAGTCAAACTGGCACAGAAGAGTGGACTTGTGTTACTTAACATATTTAAAGTCCCGAGTTTTCCTTCAAATATCCTTCAAAGTTACCAAATATGTTCAAAGAATTACTAACCACCCCACTGGTGAATAATTTGGAAGATCACTGGCCTGGGCAGCACATAATCACATCAGTCCCTCAGTCAGCAAATGTCAGACACTATAAATTGACAGATTATCCACTCAGCTGATTCAGAAAGATTTTAAGGGAGTAAAGACTTAACCAATCAAATTAAGTATTTTGAGATCAAGTTTAATGTTAATATATGGTAACATATATGTACTTTGATAATTTACTTTGTGGAGGAAATGGCTGGACCTCATCGATCTGGATGAACTGTACTCATGGTCCATATTAATGATTTGGAATGTCATTTAAATATATTTTCTCTGAGTTCCTTTTATGACTACGTATGTATTTATAAATCTTATTATTGTATGCATATAACCTTTTAAGGACAATGTGCTCTTTTTGGCATGAGTTCTGATACATTGTCATACCAGCCACTGCTGGTAATTGGATCTTATTTGATGGTGTCAATAAAGGACCATTGACTAGATTATACTTATTTGGCTTTTTAAATAGTGATTGTATAAGAAGCTGCTCATGCTCTGTTCATGGATTTTGTTGGGTTTAACAAATGGATGTTACTAACCCCATGTCATCCAGTTGAAATTTGCTGCCTCTGTGAACCTAGATGACGAACACTTAGCACACTTTCAATAGTGGGGCTTTGCCCTTGCACTCAATCCGGTTCTTACTGAGCATCAACTTAAATGTACTTTAGGCAAAGTTCATTGTTCAAAGACCAGGGATAGGTGCCTGACATGGCTTTTATTTTCCTACTTCCCATTTCATCTTGGGAATGTTGGGGCCCTGTTGGTTAATGCATTGTTACCACTGCCGAATTTGGCTAAACTATTCAGACAATTTAATCAATCTATGTATATAACCTATCCTCTGTATTTACATTTATTTTTTTTTAATTATTGTGTCCTTTATCTTAGTGTGTTTTTTAAAATATATGTGTTGCATCAGATCCGGAGAAACAATTATTTTGTTCTGCTCAGACAATCTTGGATCTTATATGGATTAAACTCCATCTGTCATCACTCCACCCAACTTTTCAGCTGATCTATATCTTTGCTATGTATAACTCCCAGTTTTCATGTCATCTGCAAACATACCAATCATACCCCCTACATTCTCCTCCAAGTCATTTGTATACATTACAAACAACAAAGGCCCCAGCACTGGCCCTTACGGCCCTCCAATTAACACAGACTTCCAGTCAGAAAAACACCCATTCACCATTATCCTTTGCCTCCTTTCACCCAGCAAATTCTGGATTCAGTTTATGAACACACCTCAGATCCCATGCAGGGCCCTAATGTGGCTAATCACTGCTTCATGTTAGTGCAGTAAGACAAACAACTGTGCCTACTTATGACCTAATTTATGATTGTCAATACACCTGTCACTTTTAAATCCAGATCTCATGAGAAAGGATTAGATTTTCAAGGACTAATCTTTGTGGGTATCTGAATGTGTGATCCTTGCCTTTTTTTACCTGTTTCTCCTTCAGGTAAAGAAGGCTTTCTTTGCCCTGGTGTCAAATGGAGTTCGTGCTGCACCTCTCTGGGATAGCAAAACACAGAGCTTTGTGGGTGAGTTTCGCTGATGCTGCACCACACCTTTCTAAAGTAATTCTGAAGAGATTATTGCTGTGGTAACATTGAAAAGTAAAACTACAGTAATATTACAAGAATAACCATTTGTTGCAGATAATAGATTTTGTAGTAAATGTGCTGGTTTGTAGCTAATGGGCCTCACAGTAACTATTGACCCTGTCCTGTATCTGTCAAGGAGGCCTACTGCTGAATATCCCTCATCCAAGTAATATTGCCACCAATTTTAGCTGTAAGAATTCTTATTCTCTGGTTATGCCTAGTTCCTAAACATGGCAAAATGTCTATTGGAAAGATGCCAGCCAAAATTGATGATGTTCACACTTAATTTGGATATCAAGTGGTGCCAAGTAGTTTGTAGCTCTTTCCTGGCATACACCTGAGTAGGGAGCCATCAGACACACCCAGGCAATGACAAGCTAACAGTCATTTCAAGATATCAAGAACCTATCAACCTTTGCTTTAAATATACCCAATGACTTGGCATCCACAGCTGTCTGTGGCAATGAATTCCACAGATTCACCACCCTATGGCTAAAGAAATTCCTTCTCACCTCTGTTCTAAATGCCGTTCTATTCAGAAGTTGTGCCCTCTGGTCATAGACTCCCCGACTAAATGAAACATCCTCTCCACATCCACTCTATCTAGGGCTTTCAATATTCGATAGGTTTCAATGAGATCCCTCTTTCTTTCTTTCTCTCCCCCCCTCCCCCCCATCTAAACTCCAGTGAGTACAGGCCCAGAGCTATCAAACGCTCCTCATATGTTAACCCTTTCATTCCTGGGGTCATCCTTTTAAACCTCCTCTGGACCTCTCCAACGCTAGCAATCTGCTGAGCATCCTTTTGCATTGAAAAGAGGTCAAGGTAGACGAGTGTTTTTTCAGTCATCAGATCCACACTTAAGGTATGTTTTTGCATACTCAGTGAATGCCTGCATGAATTGTGACTAATCCCATAGCAAACTAACTCTGTATTTGATATGAAAAACAAGGGTTTTGTTTCGGCAGTTTTGCACTGACCGGTGCCTTTGTGAAACATCTAGTCTTTCCAGCCATTTTGCCACCAATGTAATGATGTGCACCAACCCTTTCAAGTTACCCAAATGCAGACTAATGTCAATATTAAGAGCTGGTTATACCAATGCCAAACAATTAGGAACTGAAGACAGGATTGAGGTAGTGTGAGTCATCTGAATTGTGGATTGCTTCTGTGCATCAATTAAAAAGTGGAGTTTGGTCATTTGTGTTCATTCATTGTACTCTCTAGGTCACCATACGGACATTTAGCCAGGAAGTCATGCAAATGAAGGTTACTAATTTTAGTACTAGGCAGTTAAGTGTTGGTCTGCTTTCCATTTGACTGGTCTTTTGTTCTGTTGCAGGCATGCTCACAATCACAGATTTCATTAATATTTTACACAGATACTACAAGTCACCACTGGTACGTAATGACATTGAGTTTGTGTGTGTTTACATACAGTGGTTCCAATGAATCTTAAATACTGTGGTTTTAATGATTCTAAGCACGTCCCTGTGTTTAGTAAAGTGACTCTGACCTGAGTCACAAAGCACCTTTTATCATTTCACCTCAGTGAAGATGTGTTCTCAGCTGCAAATTGTCTATAGTTGCTACAAGATTCTAAGTCCCTGGTTGTCCTCAACTCTGTTCCATCAAGTTGCATTGAATTCTCTCAGCCTGTCCTGTAGGAACATAGATAGACAAGTGTGATGTCTTATCCATGTGTCAGTTCTGTTTCTTCATGGAGAGTACTGCAGCTAAGTCCATGCCTGCTTTCACTTTTTTAAAAAGGAAGAACTGTCTGAGGAAGCTGTAGAGGTAGGTACAATTATGACATTTGTAAGACACTTGAATACACAGGAAAGATTTAGAGGGATATGGTCCAAACACAGGCAAATGATTCTAGCTTGGGTAGATAGCTTGATTGACAAGGATGAGTTGGGCCAAAGGGTCTGTTTCCATGCTATATTTATGTTTCTATGACTGTCCCCTTATCATGAAACTACATCCCCTCATTTGAGATTCTTCCACTAGTGGAAACATCTCAGCATCTACCCTAAATTGCATGCAATGTCTGCATGTGTACTTTCTACCAAATGTTAACCTTCACAGACTAGAAGTGAAAAGTTTGATGCACTACTTTCCCTTTCTGTTTTGCCTCTCTACCTCTCAGCTAACTTGTGTAAGCCATGGGCTAATCGTAACTACTCTGTTAGCCATTGGTATTCAGTACAGATAGGCATTGTACTTGAAATTTCCTGGTCAATTCCTTAAGCCCCACAGTTAAGGTTGCTTGAAGATGAAGGATATGGAAGGAGCACCATTTGAGGGTTGAGATTAATTTTTCTTTTTCTTTCTGCACAGGTTCAGATCTATGAACTGGAGGAACACAAAATAGAAACATGGAGAGGTAATGTTGCATAGAGAGGTGTGGATTTTAAGAATTTAGAAGGTATACAGAGTAGGAAGGATGTGTTTTGATGTGAGAGAAGATTGAATCTTTCAATCTGCTCGTGATGGGGTTTGATTGGGGTTTAATTGTTGTAGTCTGTTGTTGGGCCTTGATATGATATTGATAAGTTACTTTCCAACTGATTTTTGTCTTTAGTAATATGCATAAACCTCTTTCCAGTAAGTGTTTTAAAGGATCTTTTGTGTTCTGTGGTTTTTCATACTTCAGAGCTCAATCCTTTACTTTATAATTTCGCTGTAGTTAGTCAAGAATAAAAATCCCAAAAAGCAGATTAAAAAGTTTAATATACACAAATGCTGCAAAACTGAAAAATCCACTGTTTACAAATTATCAGAATTTTTAAAAAAAGGGTTATAAAGTCAAGATTGTGAACAGCCATTATCTAACAGTTTTAATCTACTTTAGGACAGAAGAATTTTTAAAAAATTTCTTCTTTTCCCCACCCCTCCACACCATTAACTCTGTAACAGGATTACTATTCCCTTAGACTAGAGCAGTGCTCTCAGCCCCTCACTCCTGAGTGGGGAAAATATAACTTCATGCTAAAATTGGATTCCAATGGTTCAGTGGCAAATATCACTTTGCAGACGGGTGAAGTCCCAGATTTCAGCCCTGGCCTTGAGATTGAAGTTGTAATTGATGTACTGTCTGCCCTGCTGGAGACAGCTTTTGCAGTGCTAGGTGATGTGTAATTTAAAATTTTTGCTTTTTAAAAAATACAGTACATTTGACCAAATGATTTCATTTTGAGAGAAATGGAATTAATGCTGCAATTTTATTGCTTTGTCAGAAAAGTATCCTATCTGAAGCATTGTTAAAAGCAGAAAATACTGGTAATGCTCAGTATGTCAGGCACCATCTCTGGAAAGAGAAACAGAGTTAAGTTTTTTAGGTCAAGGACCTTTCATTTCTCAGAAGGGTTCTGCTGGGCTTTTTCCACTTCTTCTGTTTGTAATTTGTATTTCCAGCATCTGCAGTACTCTCCTTTACAACAACCTGAAATATTAATATGAATTCCAGTAGAGATGGTGCCAAGCTGTGTTCCCCGTCAAGGTGGTGCCTCAAATTTAATAGTTTCTTAGGTTCGTAGGGATCGGTTTGGGTCAGAGCCGGGAGTTAGGGGTCGGGTTAAGGATAGCGATAAGGAGGAATTGGAGGTCAGGCCAGAGTCCAGTTGAAGATGGCTTTGTGTCGAAGATGTCAGGTTGGCAATCTCTAGACAAAGACCAGTGAGGATGAGAGGATAACATTATTTTGCATCTGATTTTGTTTTGGACTCTGGTAGCTGATATGAAAGGGAATTTATTTAAGATTGTTTTAATTTTTGTTTATCTGTTTGGAAATATTCCTGCAAGCATCTTGCTGCTGTCCTAATAAGTGGTCCAGTTGAATATTTTATAAAAGCTCCCTTTATTGTACTCATGTGATTTATTCAATATTCTTTTCCCTTCTGTTTTTTGTCTTATCAGAGGTTTATCTACAAGACTCTTTTAAACCATTGGTGAGCATCTCCCCAAATGCCAGGTAATGAAATATTCTAATCATATGCGATAATGTATGTGTTTGATTTATCACTGTTAATTTTGCCCAATTATATGATCTAAGTGATTTAGTATTACACTGAATTGTAAAAGTACTCTGTCCTCTTGAAAAGAAAGTAAGAGACGGATTTTTCAAATGTTAATGGCAGAATGTTCATTGAATTAATGTTTTGAAGACTGAAGAACTAAGTAAACTTTTTAGATTCTTCATTGAATAGGCAAAACTACAAAAAGCAGTTTTTCTCTGTCCAAAAGTTATCATTAACTGTTCAATACTTTAAGTATCTGAAATTATGCGTGGGTTGGATGAGATAAGTTAAAAATGAAACTGGAGCTTAAGCCAAGGGTAAGGTGGCCAATGAAGGGAACAATCCATCTTCAGCTATTATGTACTTGGGTGAAAGAAATGACCTCAGCAGATGAATGGCAAGGGTGAAGTAAGTTGAATGTGGAAAGCTGATGACCTGGGGAGTAGTATACCAAAGGTGGGGAGACAAAGGTTGGAAAGCTTTAGGGTGGAGAAGGTTGGTTGACAGACATTAGTAGGAAGTGGCTGAGGTTTTTTTACTTCCATAGGAATGAGTGGAGAGGAAGAGAAACTAATTCTAAGTAGAGGACAAAGTAAATTTCTTATAACAAAATTAAGTGGATCCATAATCCAATACTGAGAGCTTGGATTTGTCAATTGGGATATTGATTTATTTGGAATAATGAATATTTTTGTTTACTAGCCACATACAGTGGATTCCGGTTAATTGGGACATATCGGCGCAAATACACTTTGGCTTGATTAAGCAGCTGCCCCAATTAGCTGAAGTTTCATGGAGATAGTTTAAAAAGGTAGAAAAAAAAGACAAACTGAGTAACAAATTATGTATTTAAATAGCACAGAACAAATTAGAACACTGCCAGTAACACTACAGCACTATAAAACTGTTAATTCCCAATGGTCATCAGTGGAGGAATTCGTCCAGAGTACGCAACGAACAAAATCAGCACAGACATCTAGTGTTTTCGTGCAATGCTTTGGACGATTGTACCCTCCAAACCTTCATTTTCATTGTAACTTCAAAAGTTTCAAAGATACATTTAATGTCAGAGAAATGCTTTTTCTTCGTAACCATCCATGAAAACAGAGGAGTACCCCAAAGAATGAATGACAGTTAAATGTTAGAACTCCAAAGTCCCCCCCCCCCAGCTCCCCTCTCTCCCGTGCATAAGCGGCAGCAAGCAACAATTCCCCCCTTCCCCCACCAACAAAAAAAAAAGCGTGGGCACCCACCACCAAGCACTCAATTGTGAGCAAAGCAACAGCAAAGACACAGACTTACAGTTACCCCAAAGACTTCGCATTTCACCCGGTATTCGACATGCTACAGGCTCTCTCTCCCTAATAAGGGAGAAAGAGGATCTCCGTTTCATAGCGAGAGGGGAGACACAACAAACAGCTCGCTGGTTTATGATGTTAAATGTCCGTTTTGTTGCTTTTTTCAAGCTCTGTGTCCAAAGATCTCAGGTCTTTGGGCACACAGCCGTAGATATTCCGACTCCCCTGACGACACACCTGCCGTGACACCGACCTTTGATCTGCCTGTCTCCAGAGCCCAGAGATCCTAGGCCTCCAAAGTCGAGCTGAACTCTTAGGCTGAGCCCTTGGTGTGCCAAATAACGGCCAGTTGTGAAATCCCGAGAGCGGGTCCCATTCCCGCAAACAACCATATTCAGCGTGTAACTCCAGGTCAGGGTCTTCAAAAGAACCCTGAAAGGGAAAGATAGAGATATTAAAGATGGAAATAGAGCTGTTTCTGAAGATGCAAACAAAGAAGTCGCCATTTAGTGCCATCATCACTTCGCTCTGCTCCTCTAGATGATTGTCTATAACCTTCAAATTCTTTGTAGTTCCTAATTTGTTGAAGTCCTGAAATCATTTGGCTTTCACTCCTGGCTGTTTGTGGCATCTCTAAGCCAGAATGCTTGAAACTGCAGTGAGCAAAACGGTTCTGAATTATCTTGCTGCTTATTTTTCAACAGCTATCAGTGACAACAAGCACTGCTTTTTGAACACAAATACACACAACTGACACTATTTAAAACTGTTGACTCTGAGCATGTATAGTGCTTAATGGCCACGCAAGTGCGCAAGACTGACGGTGGTTAGAACCTGTTTGGCAACAATCTTGTGCCCCAATTAAGTGGCATGGTGTCCCAAATAAATGGAAGGAATCCTGGTAATTTTCTCGATTTAGTTTTTGTTCTTTAAGAATTGTTTCAAATAACTGGCAACCTCGATTAACTGATGGCCCAATTAACCAGAATCCACCGTATTCATCAAATTGTTTGTGGTAGCAAATAGCTGATGGACTGAACAGCCTTTCTTTGTAATTTTTGCAGTTATTGTGAGAGCAGTTCACTTCCCCATAATATTTAGGTTACAGAACCAATTATGTAATATGTGCTGGCTTCCTTGCTGCAGGCATGCCCAGTTTATACTGCAGGGTAGCCTTGGTATTTCTGATTGTGAAGCTTGCACACTTGATCCAGAATTAATATTCTGTGCACACCACAGCCTGATTAACTTGTCAAAGGTGATCTCCTGCAAAGAGGAGGTGAAACAGGGCCAGAGACCCAAGCTTTGCAACATCAGGAACAGGTTGAACTTCATTAAGGTGACCCTTAATGTCTACACACCCTAGGTCTATGTGCACAACTTGATGGAGCTGTACGCAATGGTAGCCATCAGGATGAAGGCTATATTGAGTACATTCTTCCCTCCTGTTTCTCTGAGGATTTGTACATGTCTTTGCAGACATGATCTATTTTCAATGAAGTGGAATATGAAACTCAATTCCAGCCCAGGAATTGGAGGTGGACCAAACCCGCAACACTGAGAGCATCTTGTGCCAAGTGTAAATGACTACATGTGTGGTGTCAATTTGTGGCTCACTGTCTTTTCCATCACTGCAGCTTATACGATGCAGTTTCATCGCTGATCAAGAACAAAATTCATCGTCTTCCAGTTGTTGATCCTTTAACAGGGAATACACTCTATATCCTTACACACAAGCGCATTTTGAAGTTTCTCAAACTCTTTGTAAGTATCCAAGACCACAAATTTGACAAAGATAAAAGGTGGTGAAAATCAGAGAAGCTGCAGATGTTTGAAATATAAATTAAAATTGCAAACAGAAAACACTGGTCATGCCACAGCTATGGGAAGGGAAAAAGAGGTAATATTTCGGGTGAAAGATACAAGTTAGGCCTAGATATTCTTGTAAGCACACAGTGCACAGTACCCTTTGGTTAGTCTCTTTTTTTTTACATCATCATTCCTCTAGAGTGTGACTAGTATTTAGAGACCTGATCCATTCATTCCTGGAGTCTTTGAAATTCAGTGGCACAGAGTTGAAATTAAAGTAATACAGCACAGAAACTGGCCCTTTGACCCAACTGGTCCATGCCAACCAAGATTCCCATCTAAGCTACTCTCATTTGCCTGTGCTTGGCCTATATCCTTGTAAATTTTTCCTGTCTACATACCTGTCCAAGGAACTGTTAAATGTTGTTAATGTACCTGTTTCAGCTACTTCCTCTGGCAGCTCACATTTTGCCACAGTTTTGGTGTTCTTCACTATTCACTTGTTGAGAGGGGTGTCTAGAGATGAGCAGTAAGTGTTGACCTTGTCCATTAATGAATAAAAATTATACCTGTTGAATAGAATTTCCTTGTTCTGGAGAGGTGGGATTGTGTATCAGTAAATTTCCCAGTGTAGGATTTGTACTGCAGTAGAAGCAGAGCTTCTGACAGTTTTTTTTGAAATAGAAATATTTATATTTAATTTTTGTGGTGCTTTTGGATAAAATAATTTTTTAAAAATTAGCTTTAATTAGATTTTGGTGAACTTGGGGGATTCTTTACTGTGTCGGGATGAAGACCAACCACGATATTCTTGAACAAAGAGTTTAAAAATGCATATCAATCTGATATTACTTCAGAAATATTCTCTTTAATCTTTACTTCTGAACTATAAACAATCCTGTGGATTTTTGTACATTTACTTCTGTATTTGTTTTGTTTCTGAAGATACTTTTATTTTTTATTGCAGATTTCAGAGATGCCCAAACCAGATTTTATGTCCAAAACATTAGAAGAGTTGAACATTGGAACATACAACAACATTGCAGTGGTGAAGAAAAATACTCCCATTTATGTGGCCTTGGGGATCTTTGTGGAAAAAAGAGTGTCTGCATTGCCAGTTGTGGATGAATCTGGTAAATAAAAGTTCTTATTTTTAACTGTCATTGCAGAATGCATTTCAACACACTATCAAAGTCATATCCTACAAATGAGCATGTCATAACTTCTCTAACTTGTCTGAACACTTCTGTTATTGTAAAATCATTTGTTTCAATTCTCTTTCAACATGCTTTCTTCAAGTGCTGTACTTATTCTGGTGACAGTAAAGTTGATCTCCATGTAGATTAGTTTCAGATGAAAGATGGAAATGTGAGGAGAAAGTTGGGAGGGGGAGAAACAAGGTGGATGTTGGAGAAGTAGTAAACAAAATGAATTGGCAGTGGAAACAAAGATGAGCAACAAATGGGAATCGAGTACAGAAAAATGTTAAAAGGCCAAATTTAAAGACACTGTGTAAATGTTCCCAACTAGGATGAATTAATTGCATAAAGACCTGTAGATGGGTATGATCTCATTGCTATTGTAAAACAGGGTGATCAAAGATGGGATCTAAGTATTTCCAGGATATTTGACATTTTAGAAGGATAAGCAACATTGAAAAGGTAGGGTAGGACTGTTAATAGGAGATGGCATCAGTTTGTTAGTTAGGAACAATCTTGACTTGGCAGATTGTTGTGTAGAATTGGTACTGGCTTTAGTGGAGCTAAGAAGCAGCAGGAGGCAGAAAGCATTGTAGGAGAGGTTTACAGCTCTCTGAATGGAAGTGATGTAGGAAATGGTGCAATTAAAATTGCGTGTAACAGGACTGATATAGTAATCATACAGGACTTAATTTGCCTTGTCTATCTGTCAGGTAAAGGATGAATTTCTGGAATGTATATATGAGATGGACTCTTCTAGATCAGTACTTTGAGGCACTGACAAGGGGACAATAATTTTAGATTTAGTGCTGTGCAGCACGGGAAGGTTAAATCATAACCTTGGCATAAAGGTGCCCTAGAAAAGAGTGGCCATAAAATTGATGGAATTTTACATTAAGTTGGAAAGTGCTGTCGTTCAAACTGAAACCACGGTTTTCAATCTAAGCAAAGATATGAGGGATGAGTTAACTGGGGTAGATTGGGGAAACTGCTTTAAAGAGTATTAGAGTGACAAGGCGTTGATTAACATTTAGCAAAGAATACACAATTTGCAACAAGTGTTTGGTTCCTTAAGACTCACAAGAAAAGTGGAAAATTAAGGAAAAGGCTTGTAAAGTTACTCTGAGGATTGGGAGTGCTTTTCAGTTCAGTGAACCAAGATGAGGAAACTGATTAAAAAAAAACAATAGAATATGACACTAACTATTGGGAAACACAAAGCAGACTATAGGGGAATGTATGGGTCAGAGCAAATGTCGGTTCTTTAGAGACAGGAGAATTTTATGATGGGGAAACAAGGAAATAGCGGAAGAAATGCTTTGTCTTCATCAAAGAAGCTATATTTGGGGGAGAAAAAACTTCAGATAGGAAAATTAATGAGGCTGAAAACTAATGAATCTCAGAGCTTTTTGTTTAAGACTTTTGAAAGTGGTGGCGGTGGAGAAAGTAAGACCGTAAGATATAGGAGCAGAAGTAGGCCATTCGGCCCATCGAGTCTACTCTGCCATTCAATCATGGGCTGATCCAGTTCTTCCACTCATCCCGACTCCCCTGCCTTCTCCCCATACCCTTTGATGCCCTGGCTAATCAAGAACCTATCTATCTCTGCCTTAAATACACCCAATGACTTGGCCTCCACAGCTGCTCGTGGCAGCAAATTCCACAGATTTACCACCCTCTGATTAAAGTAATTTCTCTGTATCTCAGTTCTAAATGGACGTCCTTCGATCCTGAAGTCGTGCCCTCTTGTCCTAGACTCCCCTACCATGGGAAATAACTTTGCCATATCTAATCTGTTCAGGCCTTTTAACATTCTATGAGATTCCCCCCTCATTCTCTTGAACTCCAGGGAATACAGCCCAAGAGCTGCCAGACATTCCTCATACGGTAACCTTTTCATTCCTGGAATCATTCTCATGAATCTACTCTGAACACTCCAATGTTGGTATATCCTTTCTAAAATAACGAGCCCAAAACTGCACACAATACTCCAAGTGTGGTCTCACGAGTGCTTTATAGAGCCTCAACATTACATCCCTTCTCTTATATTCTCTACCTCTAGAAATGAATGCTAACATTGCACTCGCCTTCTGTTCCACTGACTCAACCTGGAGGTTAACCTTTAGGGTATCCTGCACAAGGACTCCCAAGTCCCTTTGCATCTCTGCATTTTGAATTCACTCCCCATCTAAATAATAGTCTGCCCGTTTATTTCTTCCACCAAAGTGCATGACCATACACTTTACAACATTGTATTTCATTTGCCACTTCTTTGCCCATTCCCCTAAACTATCTAAGTCTCTCTGTAGGCTTTCTGTTTCCTCAGCACTACCCGCTCCTCCACCTATCTTTGTATCATCGGCAAATTTAGCCACACATCCATTAATCCCATAGTCCTAGTCATTGACATACACCGTAAAAAGCAGCGGTCCCAACACCGACCCCTGTGGAACTCCACTGGTAACCGGTAGCCAGTCAGAATAAGATCCCTTTATTCCCACTTTCTGTTTTCTGTCAACCAGCCAATGTTCCATCCATGCTAGTAACTTCCCTATAATTCCATGGGCTCTTATCTTACTAAGCAGCCTCATGTGTGGCACCTTGTCAACGGCCTTCTGAAAATCCAAGTACACCACATCTACTGCATCTCCTTTGTCTACCCTGCTTGTTATTTCCTTAAAAAATTGCAGTAGGTTAGTCAGGCATGATTTTCCTTTCAGGAAACCATGCTGGCTTTGGCCTATCTTGTCTTGTACCTCTAAATACTCTGTAATCTCATCCCTAACAATCGATTCCAACAACTTCTCAACCACTGATGTCAGAGTAACAGGTCTATAGCTTCCTTTTTGCTGCCTCCCACCCTTCTTAAATGACGGAGTAACATTTGTAATTTTCCAGTCATCCGATACAGTACCAGAATCTATCGATTCTTGAAGATCATTGTTAATGCCTCTGCAATCTCTCCAGCTACTTCCTTCAGAACCCGAGGGTGCATTCCATCAGGTCCAGGAGATTTATCCACTCTCAGACCATTAAGCTTCCTGAGCACTTTCTTAGTCGTAATTTTCACTGCACATACTTCACTTCCCTGACACTCTTAAATGTCCGGTATACTGCAAATGTCTTCCACTGTGAAGACTGATGCAAAATACACATTCAGTTCCTCTGCCATCTCTGCGTCTCTCATTACAATATCTCCAGTGTCATTTTCTATTGGTCCTCTATCTACCCTCAACTCTCTTTTACCCTTTATATACTTGAAAAGCTTGTAGTATCTTCTTTGATATTAGTCGCCAGCTTCTTTTCATAATTCATCTTTTCCTTCCTAATGACCTTCTTAGTTTCATTCTGCAAGTTTTTGAAAGCTTCCCAATCCTCTATCTTCCCACTAGCTGTGGTTTCCTTGTATGTCCTCTCTTTTGCTTTAACTTTGGCTCTGATTTCATTTGTCAGCCATGGTAGTGTCCTTCTTCCACTCAAAAATGTCTTCTTATTTGCAATATATCTGTCTTGCACTTCCCTCATTTCTCGCAGAAACTCCAACCATTGCTGCTCTGCTGTCCTTCTCACTAGTGTCTCTTTCCAGTCAACCTTGGCCAGTTCCCCTCTCATGCCATTGTAATTTCCTTTATTCCACGGAAATAGTAGGTATTTGGTTATCATCTTCTTCCAAATTTCCATAAATTCTGGAATAGTTCCTGCAGATTGGAGGGCGGCAAATGTAATACCACTATTTCTGAGGTGAAGAGAGAAAATGGGGAAGAACCAATCTGTTTAGCTTGGTATCAGTAATAAGAATAGTGCCGAAATCTATAATAACAGAGGTGATATCAAGGTGCTTTAGAAAATGAAGCAGAGTTGGCATGGATTTATGAAAAAGAGGTATGTTTGTCTAATCTATTGATGTTCTTTGAGGATGTATCTAGGAGAGTATATGAGGGGAAACTTGTGGCTGTGGTGTATTTGGATTTTCAGACAATAAGGTCCCACAAGTGAAGTTGGCAAACAAGGTTAGAATACATGGATTGATAATGGTTGAAAGTTAGAGAATGTAAAGTCGACATATACAGGTTCTTCTCAGAGTGGCAGGCTGTAGTTACTGGAGCACCGCAGGGATCCTAGCTACTCCCCCTCTCTATCAATGACGTAGCTGAGGAGACTAATAGTTGCATTTCCAAGTTTGTTAGTCATGTGAAACTAAGTGGGAACCTGAATAGTGACGATCATGCAAAAAGGCTTCAAGTGGATATAGGCAAGTTGAGTAAGTGAGTAGCAGAAGACAAATGGGGTAAATGTGAAGCAATAAATGTAAGGGTATCCAATTTGGACCATAAGACATAGGAGCAGAGTTAGGCCATCAAGGCTGTTCCTCCATTCCATCATAGCTGATTTATTATCCTGCTTTCTCCCTGTAACCTTTGACACCCTTACTAATCAAGAACCTATCAACCTCTGCTTTAAGTATATCCAGTCACTTGGCCTCCACAACTATCTGTGGCAACGAATTCCACAGATTCACCATCCTCTGGGTAAAGAAATTTCTCCTGACCTCTGTTCTAAGAAAACATCCTTATATTCTAGGGCTGTGCATTCTGGTCCTAGACTCCCCCACTATTGAAAACATACTCTTCATGTCTACTCTATCTAGGCCTTTCAATACTCGATAGGTTTCAAAGGTTCAAAAGGTTCATTTTATTGTCAAAGTATGCATGTACAATACATCTCTGATATTTGTCTTCTCCAGCTAGCAATTAAATACAAAAAGATCAAGTGTTGATGAAAGAAAAGACATTCACTACCTCCCAACCCAAAATTGCCACAGAAAAAAATAAACAAAACTCATAGACCCCAAAATCCCCCTTTCCCCCTCATTTTCAGTTAGAACCCCTCCTATTCTTCTAAACTTCAGTGAGTATAGGCCCAGAGCCATCAAATGCTCCTCATACATTAGCCCTTTAATTCCTGGGATCATTCTCATGAACCTAGTCTGGACCGTCTCCTATACCTCCAGCACATACTGCCTTAGATAAGGGGCCCAAACTGCTCGCAATACTCCAAGTACAGTCTGGCCAATGCCTTTAAAAAGCCTCAGCATTTCATCTGTGCTTTTATATTCTAATCCTCTCAAAATGAATGCTAACATTATATTTGCCTTCCTTACCACAGATTCAACTTCCAACTTAACCTTTATGAATTCTGCATAGGGACTCGTAAGTCCCTTTGCACCTCTGGTTTCTGAACTTGCTTCCCATTTAGAAAATAGTCTATGGTTCTATTTCTGTGCCAAGTACATGATCATGTACTTCCCTACAATGTATTCCATCTGCCACTTATTTGCCCATTTTCCTAATCTGTCCAAGTCCTTCTGCAGCCTTCCTGCTTCCTTAACACTACCTGCCCCTCTGCCTATCTTCATATCATCCGTAAACTTGGCCACAAAGCCACCAATTCCATCATCCAGATCATTGAAAAGAAGTGATCCTAACACTGGCCCCTACAGAATACCGCTAGTCACCGGCAGCCAACCAGAAAATTCTCCCTTTATTCCCATTCTTTTCTTCCTGCCAGTCAGAACTCTTCTATCCATGCTAGTATCTTTCCTATTATACCATGGGTTCAAGTTCAAGTTGATTGTCATTTCAACCATATACATGTAAACTACCAAATGAAACAACATTCCTCCAGACCAAGGTGCACAACACAGTACATATAACTCACACACAACACATAAAGTAGTATCACCACAAATAAATTAACAAGAAACAAGGTGCATTTAAGACACTAGTTTAAAAAGTAAACAGCATAACATTACTGGTGCTTCATAAGTGATGAGACCTGGATGGTGGCAGGGAGTTCATTAGTCCCACAACCTGGGGTAAGAAGCTGTTTCCCATCCTAACAGTCCTTGGCCTGTTGCTACGGGACCTCCTGCCTGATGGTAGGGGATCAAAGAGATTGTTGATGGGAAGGATCATTGATAATGTTAAATGCCCTGTGCACCTGATAAATATCTCAATAGGTGGAAGAGAGATGCCGATGATCTTCCCAGCAATCCTCGCAATCCTTTGTAGGCTCTTGCAGTCAGATGCCTTGCAATTTACTCCACTCTTCAAGAAGAGAGAGAGGCAGAAGAAAGAAAGCTATAGGCCAGTTAGTCTGACCTCTGGGTGGGAAGATGCTGGAGTTGATTATCAAGGATGAGGTTTCCGGGTACTTAGAGGCACATGATAAAATAGGCTGTAGTCAGCGTGGTTCCTTCAAGAAAAACTCTTTCCTGACAAACCTGTTGAAATTCTTTGAAGAAATAACACGCAGGATAGACAAAGGAGAATTGCTTGATGTTGTGTACTTGGATTTTCAGAAGGTCTTTGACAAGATACCACACATGAAGCTGCTTAGCAGGCTATGAGCCCATGGTACTACAGGAAAGATTTAGCATGGATAAAGCAGTGGTTGATTGGCAGGAGACAAAGAGTGGGAATGAAGGGAGCCTGTTTTGGCTGACTGCTGGTGACTAGTGATGTTCCACATGGGTCTGTGTTGGGACCGTTTCTTTTTGCGTTATATGTCAATGATTTGGATGATGAAATTGATGGCTTTGTTTCAAAGTTTGCAGGGGAGAAGAAGATGGGTGGAGGGGAGATAGTTTTGAGGAAGTAGAGAGGCTACAGAAGGACTTAGACAGATTAGGAGAATGGACAAAAAAGTGGCAGATGGAATACACTGTTGGGAAGTGTATGGTCATGCACTTTGGTAGAATAAATGAAAGGATTGACTATTTTTTAAATGGAAAGAAATTTCAAAAACCTGAGGTGCAAAGGGACTTGGGAGTCCTTGTACAGGATTCCCTAAAGGTTAATTTGCAGGTTGAGTCTGTGGTGAGGAAGGCAAATCCAATTCATTTCAAGAGGACTAGATTATAAAAGCAAGGATGTAATGTTGAGACTTTATAAAGCACTGGTGAGGCCTCACTTGGAGTATTGTGAGCAGTTCTGGGCCCCTTATCTTAGAAAGGATGTGCTGAAACTGGAGAGAGTTCAAAGGAGGTTCACGACACTGATTCCAGGATTGAATAGCATGTCATATGAAGAGCGTTTGATGGCTCTGGGTCTGTATTCATTAGATTTTCGAAGACTGAGGGGTGATTTCATTGAAACCTTTCAAATGGTGAAAGGCCTTGATTAGAGTGGATGTGATGGGAGAGTCTAAGACTCAGAATAGAGGGGTGTCCTTTTAAGATGGAGTTGAGGAGGAATTTCTTTAGTGGTGAATCTGTGGAATTCATTGCCACAGGCAGTTGTGGAGGCCGTCTTTATGTATATTTAAGGCAGAGGTTGATAGATTCTTGTTTGGTCAGGACATATAGGGATATGGGGAGAAGGCAGGAGATTGGGGCTGAGAGGAAAATTGGATCAGCCATTATAAAATGGTGACGCAGACATGATGGGCCAAATGGCTTAATTCTGCTCCTATATATTATGGTCTAATTCCCATATCAGACAGTGATGCTGACACTACTGATCAGGATACTAAATGATGCTCCTGTAAAAATTAGTTAAAATGGAGTGGGGGTGGGGGGGCTCAATCTCCTTGGGACATGGAAACACTACTGTCCTTTCTTGACTAAAGAAGTGGTGTTGAGGAAACAAGTGAGATCATCTGTGATGTGCACTCCTTTTATTACAAGAGGATTGGAGTTTAAGGATAGGAATGCAGAGGACCTTAGTGAGAACGTGGAGTATTATGTACAATTTTGTTCTCCTCACCTAGAAGCAGATAGATGTTGGATGTTAAAGGAATTGGGGGATCGGATAGTCCAGGAGAATTATGTTAAGATAGCTCAGCCATGTTCTTGTTGACTGACACAAAACTTGGAGGACAGACAACTTGCATTTCTTGTATTATTGTGGAAATAGATGATTAAACCTGATTCCTTCGATGATTCTTCCACATGACTTGTCTTGTATTCCTTTATGAAATCTAGTTTTACAGGCTAACTTTTCTTGGTCACAATGAGAAAGCATCTCTTAATGAAATAATGAAGGCAACTTAAGTGTGAGAGATTCACTTGTTAATGGGTATACCAGTGAGTAGGGAGTTTCAGATAGGTTCATTATTCAAATACGTCAACTTAATCAGTAACCATTGAATTATATATTAGTTCCAATGTTTTTTCAACCTGCATATTACCTATTAATGTTAATTGCTCCTGAATTTTTCCTCTACAGGGCGAGTAGGGGATATCTATTCTAAGTTTGATGTCATTGTAAGTACATTGCAGCAAAACATTTATTCACTTTTTTGTGCCTCCCTGGTAATTCCTTAATCAACACTTTGTGCTTTAGAATCTAGCTGCAGAGAAGACGTATAACAACCTGGACATTACTGTAACCAAAGCGTTGTTGCATCGCTCCCAGTACTTCGAGGGTGTGCTAAAGTGTTACAAACATGAAACTCTTGAGACGATTATCAACCGACTTGTGGAAGCAGAGGTATAGAACAGCTAATAAAGCAATGTTTCATGTAGTAAGTCATTGGGATTTTACCCACTTTGTAACTTTTTTGTTGTTCTCCCCCTTTTCTGGGGAAATATGACCTTATTGCTTCTCAATCACTTGGTACCCATAGTCATAGTCATACTTTATTGATCCCGGGGGAAATTGGTTTTCGTTACAGTTGCACCATAAATAATACATAGTAATAGAACCATAAATAGTTAAATAGTAATATGTAAATTATGCCAGTAAATTATGAAATATGTCCAGGACCAGCCTATTGGCTCAGGGTGTCTGACCCTCCAAGGGAGGAGTTGTAAAGTTTGATGGCCACAGGCAAGAATGACTTCCTTTGACGCTCTGTGCTGCATCTCGGAGGAATGAGTCTCTGGCTGAATGTACTCCTGTGCCCACCCAGTACATTATGTAGTGGATGGGAGACATTGACCAAGATGGCATGCAACTTAGACAGCATCCTCTTTTCAGACACCACCATGAGAGAGTCCAGTTCCATCCCCACAACATCACTGGCCTTACGAATGAGTTTGTTGATTCTGTTGGTGTCTGCTACCCTCAGCCTGCTGCCCCAGCACACAACAGCAAACATGATAGCACTGGCCACCACAGACTTGTAGAACATCCTCAGCATCATCTGGCAGATGTTAAAGGACTTCAGTCTCCTCAGGAAATAGAGATGGCTCTGACCCTTCTCGTAGACAGCCTCAGTGTTCTTTGACCAGTCCAGTTTATTGTCAATTCGTATCCCCAGGTATTTGTAATCCTCCACCATGTCCACACTGACCCCCTGGATGGAAACAGGGGTCACCGGTACCTTAGCTCTCCTCAGGTCTACCACCAGCTCCTTAGTCTTTTTCACATTAAGCTGCAGATAATACTGCTCACACCATGTGACAAAGTTCCCTACCGTAGCCCTGTACTCAGCCTCATCTCCCTTGCTGATGCATCCAACTATGGCAGAGTCATCAGAAAACTTCTGAAGATGACAAGACTCTGTGCAGTAGTTGAAGTCCGAGGTGTAAATGGTGAAGAGAAAGGGAGACAAGACAGTCCCCTGTGGAGCCCCAGTGCTGCTGATCACTCTGTCGGACACACAGTGTTGCAAGCACACGTACTGTGGTCTGCCAGACAGGTAATCAAGAATCCATGACACCAGGAAAGCATCCACCTGCATCGCTGTCAGCTTCTCCCCCAGCAGAGCAGGGCGGATGGTGTTGAACGCACTGGAGAAGTCAAAAAACATGACCCTCACAGTGCTCGCTGGCTCTAGTCCATATACGTATTCCAGATTTCACACTGGAACAAGCACTCTGCAACTGAGCCATGAAAAATCCTCGTCTTTGAATGCTGTGGAAATTTTAGTCAGCACAAATTATACGCTTTGGGGCCTTACTATCTGCAACATTTTGACATAACAGGTCTGAATTGCAAGACTGTATTTGTTTTAGAGAAATTGCTCATGCATGAGTTGACTATGCAGTTGTTGCTGTGTGTTTAATAATCTCCTGCCAGGTTTTATCAGAGAAATTGTCTCCAGTATGATTTAAAATGGAGACACGAGATAGATAAAGGGGGATAGATAGATAGCCTGTCTGTGTATGTATGTGTAAAAAACCAGCAAAACTTGAGCATTTAATTGCCTATTAGAGTGTTACAAGTAAAGGATATTAGTGTTCTAGTGAGCAGGAGAAATATTGATGGGATATTAATGGAAGTAAAGCAACGATGATAAAAATGCACAGATCCTTCAGTACCTATCAAAATATAATGCAAACGTTTTGCTCCAGCTGTTTGCTTTAGTCTGAACTGAGTTGATGGATTTACACCCAAACATGCTAACTTGTCTTTTATTCTTCAATTGCTCATTGACCTGTGCATTTCTGGCATTTATTTTGTCCATTTTTTTTCTGGCATTTGCAATTTTGTCTTGTTTTTCTTCGGAGAGATTTAAAAAGAGAGTAAAAAATTAACTGTTTCACTTGGATTCTCAACAATGTTCAAAATTGCATTTGTGCAAAATTCCAACATTATTTTGTTTTAGCTTTTCCCAGCATAACATTTTGCTTTGTCATTTTTGTGTAAGCAACAGACAGCATATTTTTAATTGGGGCAAGTGTCTCATTCATCCTCCCTCACCCCGATCCCTGATCAAAGAAATCGTTAATCTGTCTACATCTCATTGATAGCTGCTGATGGAGGGTATGCCATGGCACCAGATGTAGAATGGGCAGATTGACTTTACTTATTTAAAACAGCTGATTTAAATGTACTCCACACATCCTGAAATTTGACACAAGTATCTTAAACTTTTTCTTTCAGCAAAATGTAGCGTTAAACTAATGAGTTTCTCAGGGTTTAGTACATCAACAGATGTTGTTGATATTGTTGGAGACGTGAATGGAACACACACCTTCCAGCAAATCCCATGGGGACTTGACAGACCCAATGCCACATTATTAGCTTTTCTTTATATGTTGGGTTGGGTGAGATCAGGTTCTGGAGTTTTGCGTGGTGAGCATGTTGGGCTCTGATGGATAGGGTAGTGTAGTGACTGTGGGTTTGTGGGGGTGTGGCCAGGGTTAATTGGGGTGCGCCTCGGGTTAGTGGGGGGTGTGCCCCCTTGGACTTTAGGATTAGGTTTGAGGGTGGGAATGGCGGATGTATATGTGGTGTTTTGTGTGGTGAGGTATGAGGTGCTATGGCGGATAGGGTAGTGTAATGGAGCCAGTTTAAAAGACCCCATGCATTATTGAACAGTAACTAGTAAAACCTCAAATTGTAAGGTTTCAGTATAACAAATTAATGTTTTATTTCTACATTTTGTGAAATTGCCTTTTATAAAAGTGTCTATCAACATTTTGTGTCAAAATAGATCACAGGAAGCACTTCACAGATAAAATGCTGAAGGAACTCAGCAGGCCAGGCAGCATCTATGGAAAAGAGTACAGTTGACGTTTCGGGCCGAGACCCTTTGGCAGGACTTTGTACTCTTTTCCATTGATGCTGCCTGGCCTGCTGAGTTCATCCAGCATTTTGTGTGTGTTGCTTCGATTTCAGCATCTGCAGATTTTCTCTTGTCTGTCACAGGAAGCACTTCCTTTCTTAAACAGATTAGATGAAATTACAAAAAGACTCCACGGTTCCTGAACTCGTCCTTGATTCCCTCATTTCCAATCCTGTTCTTTTCTCCTTCAAAATACCAGGAAGGGAAAACCTAGCTATTATTGTAAAGCACTGGAATTAGGGACTGTTGTTAAAGGGGACGGTGAAAGAGCTGGAATCAAGATGTGTTACAATTAAATTTAAAGAAAAATGGATTCTTTTGGTCAAATACCGAGGACTCCAACTTTTAATTTTCACATCATTAGCCACTACACAGCCGCCTTTGTTAATCTCCTGCAATAACGATGTATTACTTCCCATGTGCTTTCCCCCTCTGTAGGTTCATCGGTTAGTTGTGGTCGACGATAATGATGTAGTGAAGGGGATTGTCTCGCTTTCTGATATTCTACAGGCACTCGTGCTAACTGGAGGAGGCAAGTGTATAGAGTTCACCATTTTAGCTCTTCAACTCTATTTCCACCGCCACCCCCCCCCGCACATGATACAGTATCATCCTCAACCAGTAAAAGTTAAATGAACCCGATCCCAAAACAAGTAACCGAGCCGATAAACTACAATCATAGGAGAGCTTTTTTGCCGCCTTAATTTCCATAATTAGCGCTTGTTGATTTCAGCATGTATTCTTGAGTTTGTCATGCTACAGCACACGTACGCTGTTAGTGCATGAAGTAAAAGTTCTTACTTTATCCTTAGGTGATATATCATCGGACCTCGAACAGTAGGAGATGTGTGGACAAAGTGTACCATTGGCATTTTCCCCTTGTAGAGGCCTCAGCAGCCTGAAAATCTTGTATCTACGGACACACACCCACGATGGCATAACCTCTTTCACCAGTAGTGCGCTGAGCTATTATGAGGAAGATTTTTACTCCTGCTCACTGTTCCCATTTTGATTTCACTTTGAAATGTTTCTGCACCTCCCTGCTGAAGTCGTTGACTTTCTTTACCCTCTGAAATGATACTGCAGGTCAGGTCAAAGGAACCGAGTCTTTTGTTACTTTATTTAATCCATCCTACTGTTAGTGTTTTTGCTGGCTGATTATTTCATTATCTGAATGTACCTTGTTTTATATGTGGTTGTATGCTTGACTATCTGTGCTCAGTTTAATCCAGTTTGATGCAGTGACATCACTCCTTTATTCTTCTTGACTAATAGACGTGCTATAATCTGACCAATACAACCAGCTTATTAATGACTGAACATATGAATACTGCTATAACACTTTTCAATTAAGATATTGAGCAAGTCCACTACCTGAATTATTAGACTCCATTTTCCAATAGAATATATTTTTTGATGTGTCATTTCCCACATACGGTAACTATATGTAGTGTTACGAGTACCAAAAAATTGCAAGTATGCTTGCATTATTTTTGCACTCTAGGCAAGAATATGGTACAAATTACATGAATGCACCTGCCTGTTTCTGTCACCTCCAAGTCTAGACCAAAAAAAAGTTAAGATGAAGTGGTCCTTCCTTTGTTTGATAAAAACATGGAACTCTTGAACTTGGGTGAGCATTTCACTTGTTAAAATCACTTTGATGTGGTCACATTCAATGTGGTCATATGGTTTTGGGTGGTTGTGTCCCTAAAAATTCCTGATTTGAAAAGTTGGCGGAGGTTGAATTTAACTTTACAAAAGCTTTGAACAAAATTGAAATATGACCAACCCAGCAACAGGCCTGAAGGAAAAAGATATTTAATTAATTCTGACAGTATTTAAACACCAAATTGTGTGTGTTTTTTAAAAAAAAATTCAATGGAAGGTGATTGCAGGTAGTTGAATTCTAAGACATAGGGGCAGAATTAAGCCTCTTGGCCCATCAAGTCTGCTCCGCCATTCATTCATGGCTGATTTATTATTCCTGGCAACCTCATTCTGATGCCTTTTACCCATAACCTTTGACACCCTAACTAATCAAGAACCCATTAACCTCGGTTTTAAACATACTCACTGTCTTGGCCTCTATAGCCATCCATGGTAATGAATTCCATAGATTGATCACCCTCTGGCTAAAGAAATTCCTCCTCTTCTCTGTTCTAAAAGGACATCCCTCTATTCTGATACTGTGCCCTCTGGACCTAGACACCTGCACTATAGAAAACATTCTCTCTACATCCACTCTATCTAGACCTCTCAGTATTTGATAGGTTTCAGTGAGATCAACCCTTATTCTTCTAAATTTGAGTGAGTACAGGCCCAGAACCATTAAAGCACTCCTCCCATACATTAACCCTTTCATTCCTGGAATCATTCTTGTGAATCTCGTCTGGGCCTTCTCCAATGCCAGCACATCTTTTCTTAGATAAGGGACCCAAAACTGCTCCCGATACGCCCAAGTGTGGTCTGATCAATGTCTTGTAAAGCCTCAGCATAACATCCTTGCTCTTGAATTCTAGTCCCCTCAAAATGAATGCTAACATTGTATTTGCTTTCCTTACCACCAACTCAACCTGCAAGTTAACCTTTAGGGAATCCTGCACAAGGACTCCTAAGTCCCTTTGCACCTCTGATTTCTGAATTTGCTTCTTGTTTAGAAAATAGTCTATGCTTTTATTCTTTTTACCAAAATACATGATCATGCACTTCCTGACTCTGTATTCTATCTGCCACTTCTTTGCCCGTCCTCCTAATCTGTCTAAGTCCTTCTGCACACCACCCTTCCTCAACACTACCTGCCCCTCTACCTATCTTTGTATCATCTGCAAACCTGACCACAAAGCCATCAATTCTGTCATTCAAATTGTTGACATATAATGTGTAAAGGAGTGGTCCCAATATTGACCTCTGCGGAACACCACTAGTCACCAGCTGCCAACCAGAAAAAGCCCCCTTTATTCCCACTCTTTGTATCCTGCCAGTCAGCAGTGCTCTATCCATGCTAGTGTCTTTCCTGTAATATCATGGGCTCTTAAATTGTTAAGCAGCCTCGTGTGCAGCTCCTTTTCAAAGGCCTCCTCAAAATCCAAGTATACATCATCCACGGGTTCTCCTTTGTCTATGAATCCAAGTTGAATTCCAAGTTGGAAGGGTGCCTGTCAATATTTTTGCAATTGGGCAAGGCTTTGACCTGTTATTCACTTTGGATTTTGCTTTGACAAATGTTCAAACCCAGAATGTGATATGTAGGGACCTTACACTTACATCTTAGGCATGTGGAATGTGTTCTGCACTGGTTTGTTTTTCTTCTAATTATCTGGTTGCTTGCAAGTTGGTGGTTACTAGCTAGGACCTGAATTTTCTGGCCTGGTAATTCCAGTGTTTCAGCACAGTTCAAAGTACATTTATTATCAAAGCATGTATACCATATACAGCCTTGAGAATCGCCTTCTTGCAGGCAACCCAAAACAAAGAAACACAATAGAATCCACGAAAACCCCACACAACAGACTGTCAAACATCCAATGAGCAAAAAATCATGCAAACAATAAAAAAGTAAGGAAATAGTACACAGAACTCGAGTCCACCGTCACAGAGCCAGTTCAGTGCTGAGGTGACTGCAGCCGGTCAAGATTCCTGCACCTTACACACAGTGGTAGTAGCAAGAAGAGAGGGAGGCTAGTCTGTCACAGGCAAGCGGGACTGGCTCTGGTAGGGGACTTGGCTGACACGGAGCAATGAGCTGAACACTGGTTTGTCCTCTGCCCTCAGCCTCGATCTTAATATTTTGAAATCTGGTTTGGCACTTAAATCAGCTGAACATCAGTTTGTTTTTCACTCTCAGTCCTGCGCCCCACCACTTCAATCCAGACTGAAGTTGGGTATGTTATAACATTCCAGTGATATAATTTAGCGCGTTCCTGAGGTCAAAACAGATCGGTTTTTAATAAAAAAAAAAGGGCCCAAAATTTGAGAGCCTAACATTTGCAAAGAAAACGAGCTTTGTGTTGAACCCCAATTCGTAGCAACTAGTTTAGCTTCTGCTGCACTGTCTGGTTGTCAGGCTAAGAGCCTTGGAGTGGAATTGGATGAAGGTAACTTCAGGACTACAAGTATAGTCATGGATTACAAGTATAGTCATGGATTACAGGCAAAATGACTCCAGATATACCATTAACAGTGGTAAGTTACTGTAAACATGAACATTGGATTGAAGTTTTAGTGAGTTTATTGGCTAAACAAAAAGTAGACCAACAATGAACATAAAAAAAAAAATACAGATGCAGGAAATCTGAAATAGAAACAGAAAATGCTGGAAACACTCAGCAGGCCAGGCATCATCTGTGGAGAGAGGATCAAGTTTAATGTTTTGCATTAATTTTGCTTTGCCAGAACAGGAAAAGAGCAAAGAGCAGTGGAATAAATTTGCTCTTTCTTTGAGGGCTTTAGCCATTTAAAAAAAATCACTCCCGTTCAACTCCTGAGGGGAGTTCTTTTCCTGTTCCCCTGCCCCCTCTCTGTGCTGGTGCACAGTGCTCGAGGTCCTTCAAACTTCAGCCAGATGGCCTTTTTTCCATGCATAAAGCAGCAAGGTGAAGCTAATTCTGTACCTGATTTACATTCACACATGAACTCACTCACCTGTGGGCCTGAACGGTGATCAGAGTTGAAAGCATTGTGTTTTTGCCATGCTCCCCAGGTTAATGATAGGCTTAACTAAGTGAGACAGGTTTTGATTAATGGGGTTTTTAAAAAAAAAAAAATTATCAAGCCACATTTGTAAAGTTGTCATTGAAATGTTTTTGAGCAAGATTACTCAGCCATGACCAAACGGCTGAGGAGGATGACCTGATTCTGCTCCTATGTCTTATTACATTACCTTGCTTGTAAACCCCATGCAGATGGTGTATAATCCACACCACTGTTCTAACTGCTTCGCTGCACCTGATTGCTCGCGCTTCTTCCTGCTGAAATCACACTGGGCATTCACCAGCAGTATTTCTCTGGGCATTGCTGTGATGATGTTTATGTATCCGTTTGTTCAGTTGAGGGATGAGATACTGTGTAAACCTTGGTGCAAAACTGCAAAGAATTTAAAATAGAAAATGGTTGAAATAAGCCGGCCAGTGGTGTAGTACCATCAGCACTGGACTTCAAAGCAAATGGTCCCGGGTTCGAATCTGGCCAGCTCCTTGCATGCTTTCTATCTGTGCTGGGTTGAACATTGAGCTAGCAACTTGGCCTTGTTTTAAAAAAAAGACAAATTGCTAAACAAACAGCAAAAAATGCTACCCAATGTGTAGCATAATGCAATGTGAGGCATAAAAAGGAACAACAACAATGATAGAAATATTCAGCTAGTCAAGCAGCATCTATTGAGAGAGAAAATACTGGGTCATAGTTTCAGGTTGATGACCTTTCATAAAGTGCTTTCAGGATTTTATTGTTAACATATAATATTACATTTCATCCTGAGATCTCTGATACGCAACCACATTATTGTGTTGATTTGTTGCTGGGCAGTTTATTCCTTGCAAATTAAAGGATTTAAGTTTTTCTAGAATGTCTTCTAGAGATTGCAATCAGGAAATGAAAAGGAAAATGACTAAGGGACAATCAGTAATTACAGACTGTTAACTTCATTAATCTGTGTTCCCTCATTCACTTCTTCCATCTCGTGTTGACCCTATTGCAGATGCCTTGGAGAATTTTGTTTTGACCTACAAATGGAATGAAATGAATGCACTTTGTTGACTGGGGTAGGGACAATGGATGGGGTTTGGGTGGTGGATCAGTGGTAAACTGAGAGCTGAATTATATATGAATGTCTTGACAGTACCACGTATCTTGTCTCCTTGACATGAAATCAGAAAGGGCAATGTTGGCCACTGAAATATGTCAGCAAAGTTTAGAGGTAAAAGTGTAATGCAATACTTTGTCTTCTCCCTTGGAATAAAATCATTTTTCATAAACATAAGAATCAACCTCCCTTTTGCCTATAAAAGGCAATAGATTGTAGGTGCTGAAAATGCTGGAAATACCTAACATACCAGGCAGCATCCACGTAGAGAGAGCTCTGATAACCGTTCATCATGAAATGTTAATCACTTCTTTCTCCGTGTATGCTGCCTGACTTGCTGAGTGTTCCTGGCATTTTCTGTTTGTATTTCTGCCTCTATTCTTGTAGAGTTGTCATGAACTACCATGTGCCGTTTATGCATTGCGTGGGAGACTGTGTGATTTTCTGTCTTTAAAACATTTTTTTGTGTTTTGCTAAAAGGTTTTATATGAAGAATGTGTTTTGCTCATTTAATGTAATACTGATGTATTGTAATATTTAAAATGACAGTAAAATCAATGTGAACTTGAAGTGCATTGGTTATCTCCTCACAAAATCATATTTATTCCATGTGTAGTCCAGACCTTTCATGGAAGTGTTTATATTCCTTTGGCTTTTATCTGTGAAGATTTGAAATCTTATTGAAGAGGTATTAATTGTAATATCTTCAAACCATAATAAAATCCTTTGAGCCATGTATTTCATATTTTCAATGTGCCTTATTTAACTGATAGTTGTTTGGTTAATGATGTAATTCATTTTTGCTTGTTCTAATAATAGAGACCAATTTAAGTGAGGTATATTAAAATACCTTTCATGTGCTATCAATTGTGAGAGATCCAGTAATCAATGAATAATCATAGGCAAAACAAAGTTTAATCAATTTTGCATTTCATTTGCACTCAGATTTGACAAGTTCTCCTTTATTGGCCCCTCATCTACATTCCTGAGTAACACCATTCCAAAGTGTGTGAGTGTCGCATGCAAGAACCATATTCCAGACCCTGGGAATCAATACCTCCATCCACAACTGGATCCTTGACTCTCTGACCAACAGACTACAATCAGTAAGGATAGGCAATAGCACTTCTGCCACGATTATTCTCAGCACTTTCTCCCCTGATCCCCATACCTCTAACTTATTTTATCATTCAAACATCAGAAGGTTCCAAAAATTCATATACTCTCTGAAGAAATTTGTCTTCCTTGATCTGAAATAACTAATCTTTTAGTCTCTTGGCATCTACCTGTCAATCCCTCTTGAAATTTGCTCCATATACATATTCATCCCCCATCAAGAAGGCCTCAAAACTCTCCGCTTCTTTCTGGACAACAGACCTCACCAGTTCCCCTCCACCACCATCCTCCTCCATTTGGCAGGACTGGTCCTTGCCCTCAACAATTTTTCTTTTGGCTCTTCCCACTTTCTCCAAACCAAAGGTATAGCCATGGTCAATTGCATGGGCCCCAGCTATTCCTGCCTTTTTGTTGGTTACGTGGAACAGTCCATGTTCCAAGCCTACACTGGTGATGGTCCCAACTTTTCCTATGCAGTATTGATGACTGCATTGTTGCTGACTGCATCCAAGGTGAGCTAATCAACTTCAACTTTGCCTCCAGCTTCACATTCTGCCCTCAAATTTACTTGATACTTCCCTCCCCTTTCTCAATCCTCCCACATTCCAAAGACATCTGGGTTAGGGTTGGTAAAGTTATTGGCATGGAAAACATAGCAACACATGGGCAGCCCCAGCACATATTCAGACTGTGTTGGTTGTTAATGCAAAATGACACATTTCTCTATATGTTTCGATGTACATGTGACAAGTAAAGATCTTAATCTTTAATCTCTCTGTCTCCATCTATCCACTGATATCTTTTACAAACCTACCGACTCTCACAGTTATCTTGACTATACCTCTTCCCACCATTTCGCTTGTAAAATTGCTATTCCTTTCTTCAGTTCCTCCATCTCTGCTGCATCTGTTCTCAGGATGAGGCTTTCCATTCTGGAACATCTGAGATGTCCCCCTTCAAAGATCGGGGTCTCTCTTCCACCAGCTTCAGTGCTGCCCTCACCCGCAGTTTTTCCATTTCCTGCACATCCGACCTCACCTCATCCTCTCACTATCGTAGCAGGGATAGGGTTCCACTTGTCCTTGCCTACCAGGCCATGAGCCTCCATGTACAGCACACTATTCAGTGTAACTTCCGCCATCTCCAAAGAATCCTACCACTAAGCACATCTAACCACTACCCCTGCATTTTCTGTAGAGATCAATCTCTACGTGACTCCCTTGTCCACATGTCCCTCCCCACTGATTTCCCTTCTGGCACTGATCACTACAAGTGTGACAAGTGCTACACCTGCTCCTACACCATCTCTCTCACTGCTATTCAGGGCCCCAACAGTCCTTCCAGGTAAGGTGACACCTCACCTGCAAATCTGCCACTATATTTGGGACTCCTGGTGCAGCCTCCTCTACATTGGTGAGAACCAATGCAGATTGGGGAACGGTTTTATGGAGTGTCTTTACTCCGTCTGCCACAAAAGGCAAGATCTCCCCAATGGCTACCCATTTCAATTCAACTTTCCATTCCTATTCTGACATGTTTCTCCATTGCTTCCCTCTGCTGTCATCATGAGGTCATATTCTGGTTGGAGGAGCAACACTACACATTCAATCTGGATAGCTTCCAACTTGAGGGCATGAATATTGACTTCCCTAACTTCCAGTAATTCCTCTCCCTCCCTCTCTTTCCATTACGCATTTTGGTTGCTCTCTCACCCCTTCTCCTCACCCGTTCATCACTTACATCAGTTGCCCCTCCTCCTTCCCTTTCTTCCATGATCCACTTTCCTCTCCGATCAGATTCCACCTTCCTCAGCCCTTTACCTTTTCCACCTATCACCTCCCAGCTTCTTACTTCATCCACGCTTCCTTACCCACCCATTTCCCCCCCTCCCCTATCAGCTGCCAGCTTGTGTCCTCCTCCCACTACCTTCTTATTCTGGCTTCCGCTCCCTTCCTTTCCAATACCAATGAAGTGTCTTGGCCTGAAACGTTGACTGTCTACTGCTGTCCATTGATGCAGCCTGACCTGCTAGAGTTCCTCCAGCATTTTGTGTGTGCTCCTCTAGTCTGCTTGCATTGCTAAACAACACTCAACTCAACCTCGCCATCAATTTTTGTCACTCCCCCACTTTATTCAAATTGAGTTGAAATGTCCACCAATACATTGCTGGGAAAATTGCACCTTAATTCTTTGCTCCCTCTCCATTAGCTACCACCGTGGCCAGTTTTCTGGCAATGTAGCTTTTGTATCCAATTTGACCATGTTATTAGTATAAGACCAAATCTCCATATCATCATTAAGACTAGAATTTTCTATCCCCATTATATTCCTCTCCCTCAGCTGATGGAAACCCACATCAATGCCTTTTGCTACTTACAACGAGGGTTGTTCCAATACTCTTCTGGCCAGCCTATCTTGCACTGTGATGCATAGTGTCTCCCAATAAAACTTCGTTGCACCTCGATGCATCTGCAGTGATTAAATATAGTTTACAAGGGTTTAGAAAAGAACTGCAATTCGATTGCAATGTAGGCATTGGTACTATTTTTGGGAGGTTCAAAAGTAGTGCTGAGTATTCACATGATGTTTCAAATGTTCTAAGTATGTCCCAAAACAGAAATTGATGATCCCTTCCTCCTCCTATTCATATTTATGTCATGTTTTCAATATGATATTCTATTCATTTATGCTTCATCAAATGATTTCCCCTTAAACGTATCAAGATGCACCTGCACCTTATGATCATGGACCTCTTCAGCTGATGCCAAGGGCTTGCAAGTATGGCTGGTTTTTATCCTTTTTACTGATCAGCAAGTTCTGCCTCAGTTTGTACCCAGGTTCGCTGTGATAAAATGCTGGGTGTGTGTTTTGGTCTCTTCTTCAGCTCCCACCTCCAAACATACCTTGATTCTGTAGCAATTGCATGTCAAACCCAAAACATCGTTCGCAGGCTATACAGAACTGTAGATTATTAAGTGCTTTGCACATAGCAGTTCAATTATTTGTTTCTTATAACTTTGGAGTCCAAGGCAAACTGAACGAATAGTTCTACCAGAAAAGAAATACAGCAGCAAGAAGGGATTATGATCAACGTTCTGTTTTGTAGAACACATCACTAATTAAATATTACTGGATAATTTAACAATAAAACACAAGTATCCTTTAGGCCGATTCAAATCTTCTTTTCATTGTCACGGCACCCTGCAACTCCACATTGAATCAGCACTACTTTTATATGTTCTACACTTTGATAGACCTCCTGTTTTTGCACTGGCGAGGTGTTTATATATGTCGTGGGACCTCCCAAAAAATATAGCTGTACTCTTGGGATGTTTGTATGGTGCAATTCATTGAAAGACAAAAGGTGACACCAGCAAGTAGATCATTCATTTGTCTTTAATATCACAAATTCTACTGTTAGTTTAGTGTCATTCTCCTGCTGTGGTTACAGAGAGAGCTATTGATTGTGGAAGTAATCCCTGATCCATGCTGATGGAGTGTCTGCACTATTTGTGCTGAGCTGGTGTCTGCTAATCTCTGGAAAGCCTATTCAGTTTCGGTGGAGTTCTTGCCCAGCCAGTTTGTCTGTCTCACATATCATTAATACTTCTTTCAGGAATTCCATTTTACCTCTGGCTCAGATCAGTATTTTCGGTAACTAGAGCCGAATATATTCCACTTGTAAGTAAAATGCCTCCAATTTGATGCGGCTCATTGTTTTGAAATTAAGTACCCTCTTTATGAGCAGAGGACCAAAGTGACAAGGAAGACTCCTTACAGCTGACTGTTACAATCTGGGGCACTAATTTCATGTTCAGGTACACCCACAATTATAAAATTCTAGGTCTGAGAAATAGGCATCAGAGGGTGTGGAGTGTCCCTGACTAGGGAACAGCATGTGATTCACAAAAGGCTCAAATGCAAGTGATTAGGAAAGCTAACAAAATGTTTTTGTTTATTGTGAGGGAAGTAGGGAGGGTATGCTTCAGTTATGTAGGATGTTGGTGAGACCATATTTGGAGTACTGTTTACAGTGCTTGTCCCCTTTTTTAAGCAGTTCAGAGAAGGTTCACTGGACTAATGCCTGCAATGGGAGGATTGTCAGAATAAGGTTTATAATCACTGATTTATTGTTACAATAGAGTGCAAAGACAAAATTAACTATAAGCTACAAAATAAGCAATAACATGGTAGTATTATTATCACTTTATACTTTATTGTCGCCAAACAATTGGTACTAGAACGTACAATCATCAGAGCGATATTTGATTCAGCGCTTCACACTCCCTGGATTACAAATATTAAATATTAAAAATAGTTAAAATGAGTAAATATTAAAAATTTAAATTATAAATCATAAATAGAAAATAGAAAAATGGGAAGTAAGGTAGTGCAAAAAAACCGAGAGGCAGGTCCGGATATTTGGAGGGTACGGCCCAGATCTGGGTCAGGATCCGTTCAGCAGTCTTATTACAGTTGGAAAGAAGCTGTTCCCAAATCTGGCCATACGAGTCTTCAAGCTCCTGAACCTTCTCCCGGAGGGAAGATGGACGAAAGTGTGTTGGCTGGGTGAGTTGTGTCCTTGATTATCCTGGCAGCACTGCTCCGACAGCGTGCGGTGTAAAGTGAGTCCAAGGACGGAAGATTGGTTTGTGTGATGTGCTGCTCCGTGTTCACGATCTTCTGCAGCTTCTTCCAGTCTTGGACAGGACAACTTCCATACCAGGTTGTGATGCACCCTAGAAGAATGCTTTCTACGGTGCATCTATAAAAATTAGTGAGGGTTTTAGGGGACAGGCCAAATTTCTTTAGTTTTCTCAGGAAGTAAAGGCGCTGGTGGGCCTTCTTGGCAGTGAACTTTGCTTGGTTGGACCAAGTCAGGTCATTTGTGATATTGACCCCGAGGAACTTAAAGCTTTTGACCTGTTCCACTTGCGCACCACCGATGTAAATGGGGTCATGCGGTCCGCTACTTCTGAAGTCAACAACCAATTCCTTTGTCTTGCTGACGTTGAGGGATAGGTTATTGTTATTAGAGTTACTGGTTAAAAGTATGGGCTTACCCCATTAACAAAGATGATGTGATAATTTCCCCAGGAGCTTCCTAAGTCTTTGGAACTTTCTCCCTTGACACAGTGGAAGCATTCTTTGAAAACTTTTTAAGGCAGAGGTGGGTAAATACTTGATAAGCAAGAGGCTGAAAGCTCACTGTAGGGAGCTACACACACAAAATGCTGGAGGAACTCAGCAGGCCAGGCAGCATCCACAGAAATGAGTACAATCGACATTTCGGGCCGAAACCCTTCCAGCGTCTGCAGATTTTCTCTTGTTTGCTTACTGCAGGGAGACAGGAATGTAGAGTTGAGATTAGCCATGATCTTTCTAAATGAGTTATAGGGGCCTCCTAGTTTAACAAAATGTAGGAACATATCAAAGTGATGCTGATTGAATGTGGGGCTGTAGGGTGCCATGACAATAATAAGCAGACTTGAATCGGCCTAAGGCTTAGTTGTGTTCTGTTGTTAAATTTATCCAGTAATGTTTAAATGAGCTAAGGGTGAAAGAAAAGAGAATGTGTTTCTATAGAGCTGTCTACAGCAGTAGGATGGCAAATGTCCAGTGAAGGGTCATTGGAACTTGGAAGAATGAGCTGTGATCTTTGAGGTGTTCAAGATCATAGATAGGGTCATGGTCCTTATCCCAGGGTTGGGGAATCAAAGACTAGAGGGGATAGGTTTAGGGTGAGAGGGGAATGATTTACTGGGAACATGAGGGGCAACTTTTTCACCCAGAGTTTGGTCAGTATTATGGAAAGAGCTGCCAGGGAAAAAGGTTGAGGCATGTATATTAACAACATTGGACAGGTAGAGGGATATAGGTCAAATACGGGCAAGTAGGGCTAGCTTAGGTAGGAACCTTGGTTGGCAAGGACCAGTTGGGCTGAAGGACCTGTTTCTGTGCTGTGTGATTCAAAGCACTTCTGATCTGTAGTCGCAGTTGTGAGACAGCAGATGATCTGTGCACAGTAAGATCACAAAGACAGCAATTAAGTAAATGTCCTGATTATCTCCTCCTCCTAATGGTGCAGCTACTGTCAAAGCTGGCAAAGAGGAGGTGCAGAAATTCATTACCTGTTTTGGGTTGTTGGCAATTTATTGTTTTTATTAAGGGAAACTACTGCTTATTGCCTCTGGCCCAGCTGCCTCTCCACTTTGAGTAAGCACTCTGGCCCTGGGAATTGCAATGGACCAGGAGTGCAAGCACCAGCAAATACAAAAATCGTTTCAGGGCTCCAAGTTTACCTTCCGCTCCCCCTGTCCATACATCCTGGCAGAAACCAGTTCTCAATGTTCTATTTCTTTCCTACTTTGAGTCCCTCTCACTCCAGAAGTTCACTTTGGTTTTTGAAAGAATATGTTTTCTCTTTGAAAATTCAGAGATTTACTCCAACTTTTCTAGAATGACCTATTTTTGAAATTGCTTTCCCTGCATGAAGAGCTATCATCCTGAGCGAAAAATTATTGCTTCATCTGGAAAGGCTTTGAGCTCCTGTATAGCGAGAAGGATGGAGGTAAATGGGCAGATGTTGCAGGGGAACATATGATAAAATGGGAGACACAGCAATGGGAGTCCTCCCCACTTTACACAGGCAGAGACTATTGCACTGGGCAGGCCTGCACATCAGATTTTTTAAAGTTGGATCACATGCAGCCTGCCTGTTGTACCTGCATTCCAGAATGTGTGAGGTTGCAGCCCGTCTTTAAATATTTCAAGTTCTGGTTGCAATTTAGTCCCACGCTTCTGGCCTTTAGCTCCTTGTGAAAGGAGGTCAGATTGGTCAGCAAAACTCCTTGGTCAGTCTGTTCCTGAGCCTGGACAAAGTGGTCTAGCTGGGGGTCTACCTGCCCTTCTTGAAATTATGTTCGTGCATAGGTATCTGTGGAGATGGAACACTTGGCAATTAAACATGTGCTCTCACTGTAAATTGTTAGTAATGCAAAGTCCTGATGGGTATTATTTCCTTTTGTATTTTCCTTGGTGCAAGAGATAATTTTGTATAATTTGCAATTGCATCTCCCACTGTCTGTTTATATATCAATTTCCAACATGCTTGCAAAGAAGTGTCCTTGGTGCCTACAAGTGTCTGGGAGAAAGGCTCTGAATATGGTAGAAATTTAAATATTTGGGAATGAAGCATACAGCTACAGTCTCAACAAATGTGAGCAGATAAACTGAGGCCAAGGTTCCATCCAGAAGGAAAGTAGAGGGACATTTTTAAAGGTAAATTCAGTGATTTTGGCAAAATCCCATTTGATTATTTGACACTGCAATCTGATCATTCGTAATTTTCCTCCGCCAACCCCCCCCCCCCCACCAACCTCACCCAGTCTAGACTAGTGCACAGCAGAAGAGACTGGATAACTACAGTATATGTATCTCAGTTTGTGTGTTTGGGCATCTATGGATTTTCCCAAACATGTTCAGCTTTTGTTATCTTAATCCTTTTCATCAAATCTTGCAGAAATCGATGGGAATTTCAGAATTAAGGTGTTGAAAATTGTCTATGGTGGGTTTTGCACAGTATTTGGGGTGGAGATGTATTCCTGTTCGACCTGACTTGGAATGAGCAGCCAGAGTTGGGTTACCAACTAAAAACAAGACCAGTGATCCAAGGATGTTCGTATTTGAGAAAGAAGGAGGGAGAAAGAACAAAAGAGTCGGTGGTCATCACTGTTCTGCTGCCAGCACAGCCCAAATAATGTGCTGCTATCAGCACTGTTAGCAACTTGCTTTCAGACCATTATTTCCACATGAGGAGGAATATGTGCAGAATTTGGTGGGAGTAGAGAACTAGAGTGTCCTTTGGCATTAATCCGTGTTGCTTTGTAATTATCGTAGTTTAGCAGTAAATTACAATACTGTTAATCTTGCTCAGGGAGTTAAACACAGCGGACAAGAACAAACACAGGACTTTATTAAAGTATACTTTCCAAAATACTCACTGCTTCGTCAGAGCTGAGCAACACTGAGAACCAAACAGTACCTGGGAAAGACGAGGGGAACGTGGCTTGGCAAGAGAAGCAGAAAGGTCTGCACTTTGCTTTGAACAATTGGTGAGTTCCACAGTATTACATTTGTTTTCAAAATGTTCCAGTAAATCTCCAGAGGCATTTGTGTGGATTTATCTGGATGTGAAATGGAGTAATTACAGGCTTTAAAACAACTGCTTAAACTGGTGTTGAAACCTATCACCATACAGACATAACGTTGCGCTGGCTTGATTTTTAATGAATTAAGTGTTTTAGTATGCTCCCTTTTACCATTTATCTTCACCTAAAAACCTCCGAGTTTCACACCACTTCTTTGCAGAGGAAGATGAGACCTAACTAAACAAAAAAAGGGGGGGGGGTAAAAGTTTCTATTGCCTATCACTCCATTTCAAAATGTCAAAATGCTATTCAGCTATTAGAGTTATGATGTGGATAGAGCCACTGCCTCACAGTTTCAGAGACTTGGGTTTGATCCTGGCCATAGTGCTATCTGTGTGAAGTTTGCATGTTCTTCCTGTGACCGTGTGAGTTTCCTCTGGGTATTCTGGTTTCCTCCAACACCCCAAAGATGGTTGGATTGGTTAATTGGCCACTGCAAATGTTAATTGATAAACAGGAAGAATAAAATGGGATTATTGTAATCGAAGAGTGGCCAAAGGAAAAAAGTCTCCTTTTAATGTTTTAGCTGCAGCACCGCACCCCTGATGGTGCAGCATTGCACTGGGAGTGTCGGCCTAGATTACCTGCTCAAGTCTTGGGAATGAGGCTTGGACTAGTGGCTGCCGTGCCTGCCCACTGAGCCACAGGAGCCGGGTTTGCAGTGCAGATCTTGAGTCGTGATCCTGCCTCCGGCCTCCGTTTTCGAGTCCCATCCTTCTACTCAGGGTCTGCTGCTCTTAAATAAAGCTTGCAAGAATGGGATTGATGGACAGCATGGCAATGCCTGGATGTCTCTTCCTTGTTCTTATTGATGTTTTTTTCTCTTTTTGAAGGCAATAACTCAAAGAAAGAAGAAAATGAACTCTGGCAACTATAGACCTTTGGATAAATGCGGCACCTATCCTGGGCAATCCATGTAAGTATTGGTTAACAGTTCAGTACAGGCAGCATGGTGATGCAGTGAAGAGAGCTGCTACAGAGACCTGGGTTCAATCCTGACCTTGGGTGCTGTCTATGTGGAGTTTGCATGTTTCCCTGTGACTGCGTGGGTTTCCTCCAGGAGCTCTGGTTTCCTCCCACATCCCAATGATGTGGAGAGAGTTAGAATCAGAATCAAGTTTATTATAATTGACATAGGTCATGAAATTTGTTGTTTTCTGGCAACAGTACAGTGTAAGATATAAAAATGTTATAAATTCCAATAAGAAATCTAAGAAATAAATAGTGCTAAAGAGGAATAGTGAGGTAGTGTTCATGAGTTCATGAAGTCTGATATTGAAGGGAACGAAGCTGCTCCTAAAAGATTGAGTGTGCATTTTCAGACTCCTGTACCTCCTCCCCAATGGTAGTAATGAGAAGAGGGCATGTCCTGGATGGTGAGGGTCCTTAATGATGGATGCCACTTTCTTAAGGTACTGCCTTCTGAAGATGTCCCCAGTGGTGGGGAGGCTAGTGGCCATGATGGAAATGTTTGAGCCTACAACCCTCTGAAGCCTCTTTCAATCCTGTGCACTGGAGCCTCCATACTAGACTGTGATGCAGTCAGTCAGAATGCTCTCCACCATGCATCTGTAGAAATTTGCTAGGGTCTCTGGTGGCATACCAGATCTCCTCACACTCCTAATGAAGTAGAGCTGGCAGTGTGACTTCTTCGTGATTGCATCAATGTGTTGGGCCCAGAAACTTGAATCTACTCCCCCTTTCCTCTGTTGACCCCTCAGTGAGGATTAGGTTAAATTGGCTGCTGTACCTTGTCACTAATATGTGGCTGAGGAGGAAGGTGAATTGTGGGGTTGGGGGAAGTTGGGAATGTGAGAGAAAACAGGTCACGGGGAAATCAATGAGGGAACTGGCTTTAAAGTTAAAGTGGGACAGATGATGCATGCTAGGATTCAGTCACAACTAAAAATACATCACATGCATTATATATGGAGCTTATATTGCCCAGTGTTGTTCTGCTGAACATTGCGGACATGCTATGTTGGTGCCACAGTATATGGCAATGTTTGCAGGCTACCCCCAGCACATCATTAAGTTATGTTGGTTGTTAATGCAAATGATGCATTTCACTGCATGTTTCATTGTATATGCAATAAATAAACCTGAAATCTGTATCTGAATGGGACAGAAAGAAATACCCTGGCAATTGGCTCAGGTTCAATGGGCTTCCTTCTCTGAAATGTGAAAATGGAATTGTCTATCTTCTAAAAGATGATATTCAGGATTATTTGTGAATATATATTACTGCTTTAAACAATAGGGTACGTTTGCCATTTGCTTCATATTGCTGTTAAATTCCACTCCCGCCACTTGAGTGTGTGACTAGGAATTGCCTTCAGAAGTAATTTCAATCAATCATGTGCTTCAGCCAGCTCAATATATAACGCATGTGATGTATTTTTAGTTGTGACTGAATCCCAGCCTGCATCATCTGTCCCACTTTAATGGTTTAACCTTAGAGCCAGTTACCTGTGGGACCTGCAGAGGACACACAGTGGCCATTCACCAGGCAGGCTAAGTTGGTACCAATGATGTTGGATCCAGTCACTGTATAAAATTTATGCCCATGGAAATGAGCAACTGCATCAATTTTTGTTTACCTTCACCTTTGCCCCAAAGAACTTTACAGGAAGTACATTGAATCACAGAATGGTTATGACACAGGGGAGGCCATTCAGCCCATTGTGTCCAGTTCTACCCACTGGCCCTTTCTATGGAATCATGCAGATTATTCACCAGTTCCCTCTTGAGGACCAGAATGGAGCCCAACTCCACCTCATCTGCAGCCAGTGTGCTCCAGGTTCCAGCCACCTGTTGTGTAAAATTTATTCCTCTGCCTGTCACTCTTCTTCTCCTCCATTTTGTTTTATACCCATGGCCTCTAGTCCTCAACCCCTCCACCAATGAGAACAGTCTCCAGTGTCCACTCTGTGCAAGCCCCTCATCATTTCATTTCCATCAGACCTCCTCTCAGCTGTCATGTCTTCAAAGAAAACTGCCCACTCTCCCTAATCTACCCTTGTATTTGTTGTCTCTCATTCTTGAATATTTTCACTGGGACCTCTCTCATGCCTTCACATCCTTCCTATAATGTGTCCAGTACCCCAGTTGGTGCTAGATCATTGTTTATAAATGATCAGTGTAATTCCTCTTTTGAAACCTGTGCCTCCATTGATAAAGCAGAGAATTTCATATGCTTTAGTGACTGCTTTCCAATACAATCTGCTGCTTGTGCAACCATACCCCAGGTCCCTCGGATCCTTGCTTTAGGACAAGATTCTCTTTTGCCTTTCTCTGTCACTTTGTGTTTCTCCACATTTCATCTACAAGTGTCCACCAGCCTGTTTCCATCTTGCTGAAATCTAACACAATCCTCTTCACAGTTGACAGTACTGCCAAGTTTTGTGGCGTCCACATATTTAGAGATTGTACTTTACACCCCAACTCTAGTTGTTAATGCAGACCAAAGGAACAATGATCCCTGTGGAACCCTACTATTCACCTTCTCCAGTCAGAGAAACAACCGTTCACCACCACTCTGTTGTTGGTTCCTTAACCAGCTTCATGTCCATGCCACTGTTGTTCCTTCTGTGCCACCTGCTTTAACTTTACTGATAAGCCTGTTGTGTGGCACCTTATCAAAAGCCTTCCTTCAGTCACAAACACAGTATGACTGCACTACCCTCCTTTTGTTACCACATCCAAAAGCCCTCAAACTGGTTAAGCATGATGAACCCTAAATAAATCCTTGTTTTAGTTAATTAATTGTTCCAGATTATCCTTGATTAACATCTCTCAGAACTCCTGTCACTGAGGTTACACTGACTGCCCTGTCATTTCTGGGCTTATCCTTGCTTCTTTCATGGGACAATGCAGGAATATTGGCCATTCTCCAGTCCTCTGAATCCTACTCTTGTGTACAAAGATCATGGGAAGATTATAGTTAGCGCAACCTGTGATTTCCTGTGTACCTGTGTATCTCGACTATACCTCTTCCCACCCTATCTCCTGTAAAAATGTTATTCACTTCGCTCAGTTTCTTTGCCTCCACCGCATCTGTTCTCAGGATGTGGCTTTCCATTCCAGGACATCCTTCTTTACAGAACAGGGTTTCCCTTCCTCCACCATTGCTGCTGCCTCACCTGCATCTCCTCCATTTCCTGTACATCTGTGCTCACCCCATCCTCCCAGTGATAGAGTTCCTCCTGTCCTTGTCTACCACCCCATCAGCATCTGCATGCAACACATTCATCCTCCACAACTTCTGTCATCGCCAAAGGGATGCTGCCACTAAACCTATCTTTACTTCTCATCCTCCTGCTATTAACGGATTGCTCCCTCCACAATTCCCTTGTCCATTCGTCCCTCCCCCCACTAATCTTCCTCCAGGCAAGTGGCAGAAGTGCTACATCTGCCCCTATACCTCCTCCCTCACCTGAAATCAGAGCCCCAAACAGTCCTTCTAGCTGAGGCAACACTTCACCTGTGAATGTTGTCAATTGTGTCCGGTGCTCTCCATAACACCATAAGATATCGGAGCAGAATTAGGCCATTTGGCCACTCTCGATGCGGCCTCCTCTAGATTGGTAAGACCCGTTGTAAACTGGGGGACTGCTTCGTTGAGCACCTCCGCACCTTCCACCACAAGCGGGACTTCCCAGTGGCCCAGCATTTTAATTCCCATTCCCGCTCCAATGTATCTCTTGTACCTCTTGTGCCAAGATGAGGCCTCCCTCAGGGTGAAGAAGAAGCATCTTATATTCTGTCTGGGTAGCCTCCAACCTGATGACATGAATTTAAAAATTTTATTGACATACAGCGTGAAGTAGGCCCTTCTGGCCCTTCGAGCCATGTTGCCCAGCAGTCACCCAGTTTAATCACGGGACAATTTACAATGACCAATTAACCTACCAACCGGTACGTCTTTAGACTGTGGGAGGAAACCGGAGTGCCCGGAGGAAATTCACAGAGCTATAGGGAGAAAGTACAAACTCCTTACAGGAAGTGGTGGGAATTGAACCTGGTTCGCTGGTACTGTAAAGGGTTGTGCTAACCATTACACTACCGTGCCGCCCCAATATTAATTTCTCCGTCTGGTGAGTAAAAATCCCCCCCCCCCATTCTCTATTCCTTACTCTGACTCTTTACTTCTTCTCACCTGCTGACCACCTCCCCCTGAGTCCCCTCCTCCTTCCCTTTCTCCTATGGTCCACTCTCTTCTCCTATCAGATACTTTCTTCTCCAGCCCTTTGCCTTTTCCACCCACCTGGCTTCACCCATCACCTTCCAGCTATCCTCCTTCCCCTCCACCCACCTTTTAATTCAGGCATCTTCCCCCCTTCCCCCTCAGTCCTGAAGAAGGGTCTCGGCCCAAAACAGAATCTGAATCAGGCATGGGACCGGCATGTGACGTGAAATTTGTTAACTTAGCAGCAGCAGTTCAATGCAATACGTAATCCAGCAGAGAGAAAAATAATAATAAATAAATAAGTAAATCAATTACAGTATACGTATATTGAATAGATTAACAAAAGTGCAAAAAACAGAAATACTATATATTAGAAAAGTGAAGTAGTGTCCAAGAGTTCAATGTCCATTTAGGAATCGGATGGCAGAGGGGAAGAAGCTGTTCCTGAATCGCTGAGTGTGTGTCTTCAGGCTTCTGTACCTCCTACCTGATGGTAACAGTGAGAAAAGGGCATGCCCTGGGTGCTGGAGGTCCTTAATAATGGACGCTGCCTTTCTGAGACACCGCTCCCTAAAGGTGTCCTGGGTACTTTGTAGGCTAGTACCCAAGATGGAGCTGACTAGATTTACAATCTTCTGCAGCTTCGTTCAGTCCTGTGCAGTAGCCCCTCCATACCAGGCAGTGATGCAGCCTGTCAGAATGCTCTCCACAGTACATCTATAGAAGTTTTTGAGTGTATTTGTTGACATGCCAAATCTCTTTGAACTCCTAATGAAGTATAGCCGCTGTCTTGCCTTCTTTATAACTGCATCGATATGTTGGGACCAGGTTAGATCCTCAGAGATCTTGACACCCAGGATCTTGAAGCTGCTCACTATCTCCACTTCTGATCCCTCTATGAGGATTGGTATGTGTTCCTTTGTCTTACCCTTCCTGAAGTCCACAATCAGCTGTTTCGTCTTACTGACGTTGAGTGCAAGGATGTTACTGTGACACCACTCCACTAGTTGGCATATCTCACTCCTGTACGCCCTCTCGTCACCACCTGAGATTCTACCGACAATGGTTGTATCATCAGCAAATTTATAGATGGTATTTGAGCTATGCCTAGCCACACAGTCATGGGTATATAGAGAGTAGAGCAGTGGGCTAAGCACACACCCCTGAGGTGCGCCAGTGTTGATTGTCAGCGAGGAGGATATGTTATCACCAATCCACACAGATTGTGGTCTTCCGGTTAGGAAGTCAAGGATCTAATTGCAGAGGGAGGTACAGAGGCTCAGGTTCTGCAACTTCTCAATCAGGATTGTGGAGATGATGGTATTAAATGTTGAGGTATAGTCAATGAACAGCATCCTGACATAGGTGTTTTTGTTGTCCAGGTGGTCTAAAGCCTTGTGGAGAACCATTGAGATTGCATCTGCCATTGACCTACTGTGGCAATAAGCAAATTGCAGTTGACTGTACTCTTTTCCATAGATGCTGCCTGGCCTGCTGAGTTCCTCCAGCATTTTGTGTTTCGCTTTGGATTTCCAGCATCTGCAGGTTTTCTCGTGTTCGAATTTTAACATATCCTTTTTGCTTATGCAGCCAGATGCACTCATTTACACTGCCCTCTATCTATACTCAAGTTCTGATTTTTGTCCTTAATAGGCCCCACTTTACTTTCTCTACCCTTTTACTCATCGCATGGCAACAGAACACTCCTGAATTCCCTTTTGTCACATGCCTTCTTTCCCTCTCATTTTAGTCTTCACTTTCCCTCTGATTCCCTCAGCTAGTCAGCCTGGTTCTCACTGTTTATAACCCAACACTTTCTATATGTGACCCTTTCTTGCTTTATCAAGTCCTAAAGTTCTACAGCACATAAACATGCCTTTCAACTCTCTGAGCATGCTGACCATCAACTACCTATTTATACCAACCCCACATTATCTGGAGAAATCCTACGTGATCATGGGGGAAATGTGAAAACTCCACACAGAAAGTGCCCGAGGTCAGGATTGAACCTGTGTCTCTGGTACTATGAGGCAGCAGCTTTTCTAGCTGTACCCCTCACTGCATCCTCTTTTTTTTTATCTCTTCTGCCGTTTAGAGAGCTCTGGATTTGTTTGATCTTCCTATACCGCTCAATTATGCCTCAATATGAATCGTCTCTTCCCTAAAGACATCTCGCGATAGTCCTGTGAACATCGGTTCCAGTTTACCTGGGCCAGATCCACTCTCACCCTATTGAAATTGGTCCTCCTCTAATTAATGGGATTGCTCCTTTTCTTTTTATGTACAGTGGCTAAACTAACTCCTATGTTTCCTCAATGTTCCCTGCTGCACTTTGGTGCACTTGACCTACCCCATTCCCCAGAATCAGATCCTGCAATATCCCAGACTGGAAACATAGCTCTAGAAAGTTATCCTCAACTGTTTCAGAAACTCTCCATCCTCTTTGTCTTCAACATCATAACTATTCCAGCTTACACTGCGATTATTGCAGCCCCTCCCCCCCCCCAATTAGGACTACCCTGTTTCTGCACAGCTCTGTAATTTCCTCAGCATATTTGGTCCTCCAAGTCTCTCCCACTCATTGGAGAGCTGTAATGTTCCCTCTGTTTCTTAGTTCTCATCAAACAGATTCTGTCTTTGTTCCATCTGGCACATTCTTTGTCTCCAGAACTCTAATACTCTCTTTAATCAATACTATTAACCGTCCTTTCTTTTCTTACCCTTATCTTTACTGTAAACTTCATATCCAGGAATATTTAATATTAGCCCTGCACCTTTTGAGCTAAATTTCTGTTATTGAAGCTAAGTCAGATTTCCACGCAGCTATCTGTTTCTGTAGTTCACACGCCTCATTTACCTCTCTCCACACATTCATAAACATGTCTCGTAAACCAAACTAGTTATTGTTGTGTTTCCAATATAACTGTCCCAGTAAATCCTTACTCTGACCTAACCGAGTTAATGCTTCACAAACTTCTCTTAAAAATTGCAATCAATCCCACATCTACCACTTCCCCCTGCAGCTTGTTCCACAATCTCAGAGAAGAAGACGCCCCTCATGTTCCCCTTAAGCATTTCACTTTTCACCCTTAACCTGGGCCGGCTGGTGGTGATCGGCGCCGGACTCCGGAACAAAGGCTCCCGAGTTCGAATCCCCCCGAGCACGCTTTCCACTTTTCACGGTTTTCGAGCTAGCCACTCGGCCTTGTAAAAGATACAAGGGTCGAGTCAGGAACGTTCGTATCGTGAACCCGGTTAATCCGAAAGGAGACCAATCCTGACACCACGCGTCAGACAAGAATGGCTGACTGTCTGGTACGACACGCTTAAAAAAAACCCTTATGACCTCTAGTTGCAGTTGTTGGGAAGCTGTAAGATCAGTGTTCATTTCCTACCCTGCACAATCCTCTCTGATTTGATTTGATACAAATTTGATACACATCTCAGTGTGTATCTCATGTGACAAATAAAGCTAGTCTTTCAATTTTCTATGACTCTACAGAAACCCACCAATCCCGCCCCCCCCCACAGGTAATCAAGCAGGTTGTGTGTTGCTCCAAAGATCTGCAGTCTTTTGTCTCTCCAAAGATACTGATTTGTTCTGTCTTGCAGCTATTGGGAGAAACCTCTCTCACCACGTCTGGCCCCATCGAGAAGTATCATATCCAGGCCAATGGGAGAAGATCCCTCTGTTGTGCAGGATTCCTCCAATCACTGGCAAACACAGCCGAGATGTGCACCGACCGGGCCAAGTATGTCAACAGTAGCCAAAGGGCTGACGATGCAGAACCTCGGCCACTGGGACTGGAGCGGACTGGAAGATTCGGGGAAGTGGACGCATCATGTGGAAAAGGTGAAGCCCAAAGCAATGGAAGACTTTACAAGCTTTGGGGGTGGCTGGAATTCCCCAGACCACTTCAAGCACCAACTGATAAGGCAGCCAAGGAGACTCCATCCCTTGCGGCGTGAACCCATTCACCAGTCGTGGGCACCCCAGTATCTGACGGATTTGTCTCCCGTTAACCAGGCTGTTGATTGCAGACCCTATAGAGAGCCGTGGCCCGGCACTCACCCGCCTCGCAGAGGCGCCTTCCATCCATCAGAACACAGACAGTTTAGTCCCCTGGAAATCCAGCCAAGTAGTTCCGAAAGCGAAGGTTCCAAACCGCGACCGGCTCAGCCTCCAACTTATGAGATGTACCTGCAGATGAAAAGGAAAGCGGAACAGGGACAGAAAACCGAAGCAAGTCCATGGCTAAGTCAGCCCATAGTTCAGAGCAAGTCAGCCGCTTCCCAACTAACGGCATGGAGCGAGAGAGGCCGGCAGCCAAACTATGATCTATCAGTACCGAACGCCAAGGCAGCAAGTAGCCCCCGAAATGACCCAACACGTTCAGTACAGTTTTACAGGCGCCAGGACCACCTTTCGTATCTGACAGGTCATGGGAACAGTGAGAGAAGAACGCAATGCGACATGTACACAGACGCTGAAAGGTCCGGGGAACTGAGAGCTCGCCCTGGTTATGTTACATGGCATGCTTTGGATAAGTATCTGTGTCCCGCAGGCTCGCAGCATCTAACAGGCGCCAACCTTGCAGCGTGTCACCCATCTAAGAGAGACGCCAAGGGATTCCATCAGGATTCGGATCTGAAGCATGAAGCTTTCAAAGTGCGAAGCGCGGACGTGGAGGTGGATGGTCGGGCAGGAAGAGGTGAGCGGAGGAACAGAATGAAAGGCGAAGTTCTTCGGAGTAAAAAAGGTGAGGTCGTCTTCTGCTTAATATCTAGGCCTGATACGGGGTCGCCGGTCGTGGACTCGGGAGCAGAATGCGCACACGCACGCCCTGAAAATGCCAGGGATGCGCTTGTACCCAGCAAGTCATCCGATCCCCGGCAAACCCTATTGGCCAAAGATGAAAGGAAGTCTGATGAAAGATGGGGTGAAATTCAAGGATGTAAACCTTCCAACAGGGAGGCGATGTGGTGTGTAAACAGTACTGGCTTCTCGATCAATCAATTTCCTTCAGATGGGACACGGTGTAGAAATACCTACAGCGATATTGAGAACTATTGGTCCAGAGGTCGACTTGATTTTTCAGACTCGGATCACTCCTGGAAGAAAGAAGAATTAGGAGGCAGAGTAAGGCAGCGGCCGTGTTACAACGGCGGGGAAGATGTGACAGGCTTCAGAAACTCCGACCACAGAGCGAGGGGGCTGGATCTCCACAAGGCGAACAACTCAAGTCAAGTGCAGACGGACGGACAGCGAGGGAAGCGGGAGGCGGGGTTCCGTGCTTGGAGCTATCATTGCGGCAGAGGTGAAATGGAGGAAATTGCTTTTGGTCCCAGTGACGGCTCTTTAGGAAACTCCATTGATAAAGATAGGAAGCTCTCCGACTTCGAGTGGTACGGACACGGCAAGTCTCCGTCCTCTCGGAGACGCTGCTGGGATGTCCCTCTGGCGAGTGGGGGCCGACAACTCGACGGGAATCGTAGGAGAGAGGACGGGAATAACGCACGGAACTGGCACCGAGTTCGGAAACTACCGAACTGGAAGGAACCTTCCGCGGGGGCAGAAGGCCGGGGTAAAAGTGCTTGTGCAAACCGCACCCCTGAAAGCGACAGGGTCTTCATTATCGACGCGACCTGTGCGATAGTTAGAGCGGAATACATTTCCTCCCCGAAGAAAGAACGGGTGATATTTTCATACCCAATTGAAGTTGTGGGCTCGAGTGAGGCCAGAGCTCGCCCCGACGCCTGGAGCCAAAGGTGGCGTGAGGCAATGCAAGATAGTGTTGAGTGTCCGACTCCGGGCAGAAACCCTTGGCACACCGAAGCTGAAGGTTATTGTGGAGAGCGGCCTGCAGAATGTAATGGCATCAACCCAGAGAAAGAGCAAAACCCATATCCACGTGCCAGAGTGAGGGAGCGCATGAACGGAAAGGCAACCCGGATACTGGGTCTTCCTCTCATGGATACCAACTCGGCTGAAGTGCATTTGCGGAAGACTGGAGTGACAGAAGCAGAAGTGAATCGTGGAGTGGCCGAAGCGATTCGTACGGACAGCAGCTGTCCTCAGACTGATGGTACAGCGGAGAAGCGATGGGGGTCTTGGACAGGAGGCACGGTGGTCAGCCCAGGCAAGTTTGAAGAAATAACGCAAGATATTCGGCGAGAAAGTGCTGAGCCAATAACTGTCCACACATTACAGTCTCTTTACCTTGCCTGCGATCCGCTGTCCAGTGGAGACACCGATTCAGCGGCAGGTGATATCCAGGAAGAAAGCGCAAGGCGCCAAGAAATCTTGGAGGAATCTTCCTTCGTCCCTGTTGAGCACAGACGCAACACAAAAAATGCGGAAAATTCCGAGTGTGACGAATTTCGGAGATTGAACGAGGACCCACGTGAAGCATCGTCCCAGAACCTGCAGGACATGGTTTTCGAGTCGGTTTCACGTATCCGCCGCCACACGGCGCCTGATTCGGAATCGGACGATGAGGAGGTGGAACGCCTGCTGGCGAATGAAGTGTTAAAGCCAGAGGGAGATGGAGGAGGAAATGAGAGGGGGTCCCGGGGGAGCGCAGACAGTAGTAGCTCGGCGGACACCGTGATCGCATGCGACGTCGGGCAAAACCTGGCAACGGAGAGTGAAGAATATTTGGCCCCAACCCATGGAGTGAGCGTCTCCTGCAGTCCGTGTTTTCGCACAGGAAACGAACAGTGTGTGGAGAGGAGCCCAAGAGAGGATATGGGAGGCCAGGATGAAGGGACCACAGAGAAATGGGAGGATGGTCTTCGGGAGGTGGAAAGTGATGCCTGAAACAAGTCAGGAGAGCATACGGCCGGCAGCAGGAGCCTGAGCACCCCGGACGGTGAAGATAACAAGTGATATCACAAGATCAGAAACGCCTGAGTCCACGAGCGGCCTACTCCTGCCAAAAGTCCGGTTGCTTCTGTCAGCTTACTGAAGGTGCATCAAAGCTAGCTGGCCGTTCCTCCGTCTCCATCTCAACTGTTGCCAAATCCTTACTACTTCCCCGAACATAGGAGCAAGCCACTCGGCCCCTCAGTCCTGCCCCACCGTTCAACATGACTGACCCGGGCCTCATTTGTTCTTCTGTGTCAGTTCCCCATAACCCTCAATTCCAGAACCCTTCCAAAAAGGTATTATCTGCACCCTCTTAAAAAAAAAACCCAATGCTCTCACCCCCACACTCTCTCGGAGTAGAGAATTCTAGAGTTTCACCAACCGCTGTGGAAGGAATTCCTTCTCACCTCAGTCTTAACTGATCACCCCCAAATTCTCAGGTTATTTTGAGTTACTTGAGAGCTAGTATTGGATACCTTCTATTTCTATTTTACTTAGTTTCTATTTTCTCCCAGTAAGTTATTTGTGAAACGAGCTTGATGGATTCTGGCTTTTCCTTTATAGTTGTGCCTGCTCTAAAAGTAGTTGAGATTCCAAGTGCTGAGAGAGATGGCGTGTTTTCGTCCTTCTCCAGTAATTATTACGATTATCATTATCATTATGTACCATGTTGTATGACGTAGGCGATCATGGTCCCATGACCATGATTGTTCTTGGCATATTTCTCTCCAGAAGTGATTTGCCATTGCATTTTTCTGGGCGGTGTCGTTAGAAGACGGGTAACCCCTGCCATTATCAATACTCTTCAGAAATTGTCTGCCTGGCATCAGTGGTCGCATCACCAGGACTTGTGATCTGCACCGGCTGCCCATCGCACCATCTATCACCTCCCATGGCTTCACATGACCCTGATCGGCGGGGGTGGGGGGGGGGGTTAGTCTAAGCAGGTGCTACACCTTGCCCAAGGGTGACCTGCAGGCTACCGGAGGGAAGAAGTGCCTTACACCTCCTGTGGTAGAGACGTATTTCCACCCCGCCACCCCACCAGTGATTGTTAGCACAGTGTATTGGTCACATAGATCCACCGTGTGGGGGGAGGTCACCAACAGGCAGGGAGCCATGGGGGCAGTTGATCAAGTGCAGCATCACAACCAGAGATGTAAAGGTGGTTTATTGAGACAATAAATAAATAAACGGATAAATAAATAAAATATTGCAAGTGTAAGTGTTATCTTGTTTCAGGAAAATGCACGTTCATTTAACTTGGATGCCTTGCAAGAAGACAGGGATACATGTTTATTTGGAAAAACCTCACTGTTGAGGTCGCATATCTATATTGTGTGGTGGAATGGGCGCACACTGGATAACTGAATATTTCAGCGTATATTTGCCAGCGTCCATCAGGCTAAGTATGGTACATACACTACTGTGCAAAAGTCAGGTATATACATAGCTGCACAGTACTGTGTTTGTCAACGTGGAACAGAGCGAGTTTGTAAATCTGGCGGGATGTTGGGAATGGCGAGGGTGGAGCGCCGCGGGAGGGGTGTGGGACAGGTGGCAGAGAAGGAGTGCCAGGGACGGGGAGTGGTACGGGTGCAGACACACCCAGCCCCGAGACACCAGGTAAGGTCATTTGATTCCATACAACTGGTTTATTGATCATTACAGCATGTCTCTCTGGTGCTTCCCGCTCCCTCCTCTTTCGCTTCCCCTTTTCCCAACCATGATTCCCCCCTCCCTGCTCCCTTCCCACTCTCAGTCCACAATAGAGACCCAGATCAGAATCAGGTTTATCATCATTCACGTGTCATGAAATTTGTTTTTTTTTGTGACAGCAGTACAGTGCAATACATAAAATTACTACAGTATTGTGCAGTGATACCCGCGCTAACATAACGTGCTGGCGGAGAGCAGATCTGTTTTGGGGTTATCTCGTGTTATTTTGTTAATGCTCTAACATATTTTACGTTATTTTTGTTAAAGAGAAAACATATTACACGCAACACAGTAAACTTGCCATTGAAACAAATAGGTTTAAAGTGAACGTGGGAAACATGACCCAAGTAAGTCTCAAGAGGGTAGGGGAAACAGATGAAAGTGAGTTTAAAGAGAATGCGCGAACCGGGTCCCTGGTGAGACCGGGGACAACGGGATTTCCGGGTAGTGGATTAAATCGGTTATATTAAGTCTAAAATTTTAAGAGGACCTAATACACCAGATTTTGCAGTGAGCTTCACAAGTTATGGGCGACATTTTCCTCCAGAATTTTTGTTTGCTGATGCCACAGTCTAACAAGGAGGCATCTGTAAAGATTATAAAAACAAAACAAGGTCATCAACGCAATATTTCTAAGAATATGAGCGGTATTATTAGGCGCCTTAAAGGTACGATATAGAATGGAAGTTGATTTAAATAATTTCCTACTGACTGAAATTCTTCACGCAAAGCGTCAATAATACTATGTAAACTATTTTATTTCTTTAGATTTTTCCCTTGAAAATACCCTCTATTATATAAACATATTGTTTACAGAATGTGGGGATAGGAATCTCTGGATTGCTGCCTGTGCCAAGTGCCAGTGAGGGTAGGAATAGGGTGATTTGGCAGATGAATGCGTGTCTGAAAAACTGAGGCAGGGCTGCAGATCTCGAGAACATTGGGATCTCTTCTGTACAAAAGGGATGGGTTACACCTGAACCCGAGGGGGGCCAATATCCTTGCGGTCAGGTTCACGAGAGCTGTTGGGGAAGGTTTAAACTAATTTGGCAGAGGGATGGGAACCGGAGTGATAGGGCTGAGGGTGGTGCAGTTGGTACACAAGTAAATGCATAGTGTAGTGAGACTGTGAGAAAGGACAGACAGATGATAGGGATCAGATGATAGATGATGCAGTCAACGGGATGAGTTGCAATGTAAAAGGGGGACAAAAAAGAAAAGGGTGAATACAGAACTGAAGGTGTTATATTTGAATGCGCATAGAATATGGAATAAGGTCGATGATTTTGTAGCACAGTTTCAGATTGGAAGGTATGATGTGGGCATCACTGAGTCATGTCGGAAAGAAGATCATAGTTGGGAGCTTGTATTGAAAGGACAGGCAGGTAGACAGAGGGGTGGAGTGGCTCTGTTGGTAAAAAATGAAATCAAGTCATGGGAAAGAGGTGACATAGGCCGTAAGATATAGAATCCTTGTGGGTAGAGTTAAGAAACTCCAAGGGTAAAAAGACCCTCGTGGGATAACTCAGGCCTCCAAACAATAGCCAGGATGTGATCTACAAATTACAATGGGAAATCGAAAGGCATGTAAAAAGGGGAATGTTATGAATGTATTGGGGGATTGGGAAAATCTGGTTGGTGCTGGATCGCAAGAGAAGGAATTTGTAGAATACCAACAAGATGGCCTTTTAGAGTAGCTTGTGGTTGAACCCACTAGGGGAACAGCAATTCTGGATTGAGTACTATGTAATGACCAGATTTGATGAGGAAGCTAAGGTAAAGGGACCCTTAGGAGGCAGGAATCATAATATGGCAGAATTCACCCTGCAGTTTGAGAGAGAGAGGAGCTAAAATCAGATGTATCAGTATTACAGAAGCATGACAGAGCAGCTAGCTAATGTTAATTGGAAGAGGACACTATCAGGGCAGAACAGCAATGGCTGGTGCTTCGGGGGGAAATTTGGAAAGCACAGGAAAGATACTTTCCAATGAAGAAGTATTCTAAAGGGAGGCCAACAAGGAAAGTCAAAGAAAAAGAGAGGGCATATAATTACAGCAAAAACTAGTGGGAGGTTAGAGGATTGGGAAGCTTTTAAAAACCAAAAGAAGGCAACTAAAAATGACATAAAGAGAGAAAAGATGAAATATGAGGGTAAGCTAGACAATAATATAAAATAGGATGCAAAACGTTTTTTTTCAGATATGAGGAGTGAAAGAGAATCTAGAGTGGTAGATATGATAGATGAGTCACTTGGACCAGATGGACTATGCCCCAGGTTTCTGGTAAAGGTAGCTGAAGAGATTCTGGCGGCATTAATAATGATCTTTCAAGAATCACTAGATTCTGGAACGTTTTCTGAGGACTGGAGATTTGCAAATGTCACTCCACTCTTTAAGAAGTGAGGGAGGCAGAAAAAAGGAAACTATAGGCCAGTTAGCCTGACTTCAGTGGTTGGGAAATTGTTGAAGACTATTATTAACGACAAGGTTTCAGGGTACCTGGAGGCACATGATATAATAGGCCAAAGTCAGCATGGTTTTCTAAAAGGGAAATTTTGCCTGATGTCTTGCCTGTCTATTAGAATTCTTTGAGGAAATAACAGACAGGATAGACAAAGGAGAGTTAGTGGATGTTGTTTATTTGGATTTTCAGAAGGCCTTTGACAAGGGGTCACACATGAGGCTACTTAACAGAGCCCATGGTGTTATGGAAAAGTCACAAGAATGGATAGAAAATTGGCTAACTGGCAGGAGGTAAAGAGTGGGAATAAACTGAGCCATTAATGTTTGGCTGCTGGTGACTAGACGTGTGCCACAAAGGTCGGTGTTTGGACCAATTCCTTTCATGTTGTATGTCAATGATTTGGATGAAGGAATTAAAGTCATAGAAAAGTACAGCACAGAAACAGGCCATTCAGCCCATCTAGTCCATGCCAAACCATTTAAGCTGCCTATTCTCATCGGCCTGCACCAAGAACATAGCCCTCCATACCCCTACCATCTTTGCACCTATCCAAACTTATCTTAAACATTGAAATTGGGCTTGCATGCACCACTTGTACCGGCAGCTCAATCTACACTCTCACGACCCTCTGAGTGAAGAAATTCCCCCTCATGTTCCCCTTAAACCTCTCACCTTTCACCCTTAATCCATGACCTCTAGTTGTAGTCCACGCAACCTCAGTGGAAAAATCCTGCTTGCATTTACCCTATGTATACCCCTCATAATTTTGTATACCTTTATCAAATTGCCTCTCAGTCTTCTGTTTTCCAAGGAATAAAGTCCTAAACTATTCAATCTTTCCTCATAACTCATGTCCTCCAGTTGCGGCAACATCCTTGCAAATTTTCTCTGTACTTTTTATTTTCATCTTTCCTGTGGGTAAGTGACCAAAACTGGACACAATACTCCAAATCAGGCCTCACCAATGTCTTACACAACTTCAACATAACATCTCATCTCCTGTACTCAGTACCTTGATTTATGAAGGCCTATGTGCCAGAAATTTTCTTTACAATCCTATCTACCTGTGACACCACTTTCAATGAACTATGGACCCATATTCCCAGATCCCTTTGTTCTACCACACTCCTCAGTGCCCTACCTTTCACTGTGTAAGACCTACCCTGGTTGGTCCTACCAAAGTGCAACAGTTCACACTTGTCTGCATTAAATTCCATCTGCCAATTTTCCCCCCATTTCTCCAGCTGGTCCAGAAGATCCCTCTGCAAGCCATGATAGCCTTCCTCACTATCCACTACACCCCCAGCAAATTTGCTGATCCAGTTAACCACATTATCATCCAGATCATTGATATAGATGACAAACCACAAAGGACCCAGCACCGATCCCTAGTCACAGGCCTCCAGTCAGAGAGGCAATTCCCTTTCGCACTTTACCTGAGCAAGTAAATGCTGATCAATCTCACGCTTCCGTTTGGGATCCTTGTATTTAGTGATATCTCTGCTCCGGGGTTCCTTGTGTTCAGAACCTCCGCCTTATTTCTATTGTCCTAATTTTAAAAAACACAAAATACAAGGATCCCAAAGAATGAAACATGCCTAAATAAAAGTGAATCACAAATCTGACACTGAACCGACAGACCGTGAGGGTAATGTGCTGCTTATGTGAGCGCGAAGAAGTTAATTCATTTATTGAATCGCCGCTTTCCCCGACAACTAATCAAAGTACAAACGGACTACACCGCCTTCGGTGGGGCTTTCTTCCGCCCGTTTTGTTACAGTAGAAGTCAGCTCGATAACGTGTGGTCTGTGAGGAATAGCAAATGGTCTACACCGGCGAAAATCTCGTTCTCTTTGAAGGAATTAAAATGTGAAATATTACATTTTGTGCTTTATCAATCCATTGATTTAACAACTCATAATATTAGGTACAGAATGTTTGAAATTAATTTGCTTGATGTTTGAGAGAACAATGAGAAGCTGATCTGTACCGAATTCACGTGGACGTCTGGGCTTCCTTTTTCAGATCGGCACATTAGTGTGATAACTGATTGATATGTTCAGAGATAAACGGCCATATAGCATTTAAACAGTCTGGAAACAAGTAGGCGTTAGCATTGATAAAAGGGTTAACGTGAGAGTGGGGAAGAGCAAGTTAATGAGATAATTGGAACACTCCCTATGAATCAACGGGCAAAGACATTTGGTGCCACAACCACAGAGGTCGTAAAGGTCACAGATTCCAGCTCCAGTCACTGTTGAGTCACCTACCCTTGAGTCAGGCTTGAAGAGATTAGTAACACACTCTCTGGATTCGGAAAGCGATGAATCATTAGGGAGTCCCATATAAACTAGATTTAAGATCCAATTGAGTTGTTAAGATGACTTCCCTCACAAGCAAAGAACTCATTTATCATTCAGTACTTTGATTTGCTTGTCTATCGTTCAGTCAAGACTTTATTAACTCTGTATTTAGGTGCGCCAGTTATATAGAGAGACTATAATAATGTAACAATAATATAATTCCTTTCCCGAATAACTTAGCAGGGTGAATATGTAGATAAGGTACGTCTCATTAACTGGTTAGGAGAAAGAAAGTCGATTATTTCATACTATTTGATTTGGACTAAGAACGGAAAATACAGAACGGAAAACACTTCCATCTGGAAACTTCTTCTCGCAGACAGTTGTCATACTCTAAACCCACGACCCTGAGCTGCACCAAATGATGTGAACGAGAGAAATTCCAGTGCCACCCCGGCTTGGGATGAATGCATAGATCTCACCCACAAAGCGGTAGGTATGGCGAGCCTGCAGGCCCTAAAAAGCAAATGAATTACCGCTTTCCTTCTGCAAAAGGTAGGGTGTCATTGTGTCGTTGTGTCTGGGCGTGAACAGGCTGTTGTAACCAGTCACTATGAAATTTTCTGTACATTTAAGACTGGCACCGTTAAAGTGCCATTCCAGAAAGTAGCTCAGATCAGTGGACTCGTGCCCAGCAGGGGCCAATATCTCTGGAACAGTAACGCTGCATTAAAACGGTTGAGGTTTATTTATTATGAATCCAAATTATTTTTGAACACTTCTGTCCAATCTTCTTTCACCTTTCTTAGCTCTCAAGAGGACAGTATTAGTGTTGCATGTGGAATGTGTAGTTGTTTTTGGAATTGTTGAAACAGCTCTTAAATCTAGAGTTGAGAATAAATCATTTACTACTTCAAAAGTTGCGAAACAAGGCCATTTTAATTGTACATTTAGGCAAATATCGTTTAGAGCCTGAAGAGCCTATTCAGAGGAGAAAATATCCTTAATGTTTCCCTCGGGATTAAAAGTTGTACTGCTATTCAAATTCGACAGATGGCAATGTTGCACTGTTCAGACACGGGCAACGAGAAGTGTAATCTACTGCTGTCTGCTGGTAATGTGCGAACTGCAGAAAATTGTTGTAAGCAAGAGATTATTTCCAATCGTAGAATTTCCAGGCAGTGTATACCCAGACTTCCCATCATCCTCTGACAACAAGTGACCCACATCAGCGGTGATTGAGGATTATCGCAAATGAAACCCAGTCCACGTTCACACCTGCAGTTTCTGGCAGGAGGCATAAATTTGGATTGGCGTTATTTTCCAGAGCCTCCATCCCTCTCTTTGGCCTGTGGTTTCCAAATTCAAACTGATAGATTTGTCAGGCAATTGCGGTAACCGTTCAGCAATCCTCTGTCAATGGTACACCTTGATGATATGTCATAGGCAAGCGCCAAACGGTACAAATTGCCTTGTCATACAGCCGTTCTCTGGTTAACTGGTTAAGGATATTGGAGGCTCAGATCAGTTCTCAGAGAGTCTCTTCCACAGCAGTTTTTATAAAACTTGTGAATAGATTTACTGAGGGGCAATGCAATACAGTGGGTGATTACTGCTATACATGGGTGGGTTACTCAGTAACTTTAGTTCCACTATGAGCTGCTGCACATAGCCTCTATTCATAGGATTCTCTTCACCATCCCTGCTGTTAGGGTCACTCCACTTGACTGATCTAATGAAAGTAAATTGAAGGGAGAAGATTTGGGTTTCGTAAATGACTGTTGGGAGAAACTGACTATTAAAAATTCCTGTCAGGTAACTTTTTTTGAAAGAACGGTATGTCCGAGACGACGGACGTAAAAGAGTGAACGTCGGCTTAGGGGTCCGATGGATTTTTTTTTCTGTCTACGTTTGAGTGCGGGGCATTTTTATGTCAGTTAAATGTTTCTTGAACATTAAGAGAGGTTTACATGGATAAGAATTTCATAATTATCCAGGCCACAGCAGCCACAATCATCCTTCGACCTTAAATAACGGTTTAGCGGTCCGCACAACCAGTTCGTGTGGACTTGCTGATGTTTGTGTTCAGAATTCTATTCTGTCCGATCATGCATCAAAAAGCATGGTCCAAGTGGCAATTTTCAGCTCTGTCTTTTGGGAAACATGACATTCTTGTGGTTTTCTCTGTCCCATTGTCTGTAGCTTCACTGGAGAGAACTGGAACAGCAGATTTCCAGTTTCAAGTGACCCATTTCCTCATCAGCACCACTGTGGTTTGGGGAGAGGCCGGGGAACGTTTACTCATGTGTTAAGGCTTGGTTGGGTTGCCGAACTTGGAACCAAAGCATCTCCTGCGCCACGTAATCAGCAACGTTTCAGTTTATGGAGGATGGCGCAAATTGTTCGAGAGTTGACTTTTTGCCAGACTGTTGAATGAAGTCTTACCTCCTACGCTGAGAGCACTGGATTCTGGGAGAAATATTTTATTATTTTATTTTAATTTAGAAATACAGCGCGGAATTGGCCCTTCGAGCTGCGCCGCCTGTCACAACCCACCAATTGAATCCCAGCCTAATCACAGGACAATTTACAATGACCAATTAACCTAGTAACCGGTACGTCTTTGGACTGCCGGAGAAAACCTACACATTCCACTGCGAGGACGTACAAACTCTTTACAGAGGATGTCGGCATTGAATTCTGAACGCCGGCGCCCCGAGCGGTAACAGCGTCGTACTAATCGTTATGTTACTGTGATGCCCTTCAACCCGCCGAGTAGGCGCTGATCATCAAACACCCACTTTTTATTCATCCCACCCACGTTTTTGCCTCTGCCACTCCCCCACCTCAATTCCACACCCCTCACTCACACACTTTACAATTTACTGCGGCCAATTAACCCAGCAACCCGCACGTCCTTGGGGTGAGGGATGAGCCTGCCATACCCGGAGAAAGACTGGGAAAACGTGTAAACTCCACACAGGGGACGCGGGATGGAACCCGGGTCACTGGAACTGTGAAGCTGATACGCTACCGTGACGTTTTTCCCCGTGGGTTCACACCGTGTGCCGGAGGCTTTTGGTGAGGTAAGATCTCAGGATGCCTCCTGGGCTGAGAGCAGTCCTAGTGGGGGGAGAGACATCAGACATACACTGCAGGGGCTCCTTGGCCCAGTTGCTCCTTCGGTGATCCATTCCCTATGTCGAGGAAAGACCGTTGCACAGGGTTTGGATCCTCCGGTAACACAGGCCCAGTGTCAGTTTGCAGTGCCTGGTTTGAGCTGTCAATTTGAGGTAACATTTCCCCCACCCCACACCTGTCCCAAAGTAGTGAACATCTCCAACGAGGGAAAAACCCAGCCGTCCTCCAAAGTTCAACAGCACTTCCCCAACTACCTCCAATCCAACTGGTTAACACTCGCCAGGGCCAGCACAACCACAGCGATGCTCAAAAGATGATGCTATTCTTGGGACTCTTAGTTCTGTTTCTCTCAGTTATTGTCACTGTAGCATTTCTTCTTGTATGACCTCAGTTTGCAGTACCATTCTATTGTTTTACATGGGTACTCTTGTTTGCAGCCGCATCCCAATGATATGGGTTTTTTGGGTTAATTGGTTGCTGTAAATCCCCCCCCCCCAGTACACTAGGGGATGGTAGTGTGCACAGGGGAGAGATGAGTTTGCAGAGAAATAAGTGTTTTATTGGAACATAGTGTCATAGAACCCTACAATATAGAAAAGGGCCCATCTAGTTTGTGCTGAACCATTAATCTGCCTAGTGCCATTGGCCTGCATGGGCTCCAAAACCCTTCATACCCCTCCCATCCATCTACCAACCCAAATTTCTCTTAAATGTTGAAATCAACCACCCATCCATCACTTGTGCCGGCAGCATATTCCACACTCACCAACCTCTGAGTGAAGAAGTTCCCTCCCATGTTCCTTGAAACATTTCACCTTTCATCCTTAACCCATGACCTCTAGCTGTAGTTTCACTCAACCTAATAGGAACATAGAAACATAGAAAACATACAGCACAATACAGGCCTGTCAGCCCACAAAGCTGTGCCAAACATGTCCCTAGCTTAGAACTACCTAGCCTTTACCCATAGCCCTCTATTTTTCTGAGCCCCATGTACCTGTCCAGGAGTCTCTTAAAAGACCCTATCGTATCTGCCTCCACCACCGTCACCGGCAGCCCATTCCACACACTCACCACTCTCTGCGTAAAAAACTTACCCCTGACATCTCCTCTGTACCTGCTTCCAAGCACCTTAAAACTGTGCCCTCTCGTGTTAGCCATTTCAGCTCTGGGAAAAAGCCTCCGACTATCCACACGATCAATGCCTCTCATCATCTTATACACCTCTATCAGGTCATCTCTCACCCTCCATCACGCCAAGGAGAAAAGGCCGAATTTGCTCAACTTATTCTTGTAAGGCATGCTCCCCAATCCAGGCAACATCCTTGTAAATCTCCTCTGCACCCTTTCTATGGTTTCCAAATCCTTCCTGTAGTGAGGTGACCAGAACTGAGCACAGTACTCCAAGTGGGGTCTGACCAGAGTCCTATACAGCTGTAACATTACCTCCCGGCTCTTGAACTCAATCCCACTGTTGATGAAGGCCAATGCACCGTATGCCTTCTTAACCACACAGTCAACCCTTGCAGCAGCTTTGAGTGTCCTATGGACTCGGACCCCAAGATCCCTCTGATCCTCCACACTCCCAAGAGTCTTACCATTAATACTATATTCTGCCATCATATTTGACCTACCAAAATGAACCACCTCACAGTTATCTGGGCTGAACTCCATTTGCCACTTCTCAGTCCAGTTTTGCATCCTATCAATGTCCCACTGTAACCTCTGACAGCCCTCTACACTATCCACAACATCTTCAACCTTTGTGTCATCAGCAAATTTACTAACCCATCCCTCCACTTCCTCATCCAGGTCATTTATAAAAATCACAAAGAGTAGGGGTCCCAGAACAGATCCCTGAGGCACACCACTGGTCACCAGCCTCCATGCAGAATATGACCCGTCTGCAACCACTCTTTGTTTTCTGTGGGCAAGCCAGTTCTGGATCCACAAAGCAATGTCCCCTTGGATCCCATGCCTCCTTACTTTCTCAATAAGCCTTGCATGGGGTACCTTATCAAATGCCTTGCTGAAATCCATATGCACTATATCTACAGCTCTACCTTCATCAATGTGTTTAGTCACATACTCAAAAAATTCAATCAGGCTTGTAAGGCATGACCTGCATTTGACAAGGCCGTGCTGACTATTCCTAATCATATTATGCCTCTCCAAATGTTCATAAATCCTGCCTCTCAGGATCTTCTCCATGAACTTACTAACCACTGAAGTAAGACTCATTGGTCTATAATTTCCTAGGCTATCCCTACTCCCTTTCTTGAATAAGGGAACAACATCCGCAACCCTCCAATCCTCTGGAACCTCTCCTGTCCTCATTGATGATGCAAAGATCATTGCTAGAGGCTTAGCAATCTCCTCCCTCGCCTCCCACAGTAGCCTGGGGTACATCTCATCTGGTCACGGTGACTTATCCAGCTTGACGCTTTCCAAAAGCTCCAGCACGTCCTCTTTCTTAATATCTACATGCTCAAGCTTTTCAGTCCGCTGCAAGTCATCACTACAATCACCAAGATCCTTTTCCATAGTGAATATTGAAGCAAAGTATTCATTAAGTACCTCTGCTATTTCCTCCGGTTCCATACACACTTTTCCACTGTCACACTTGATTGGTCCTATTCTCTCACGTCTTATCCTCTTGTTCTTCACATACTTGTAGAACGCCTTGGGGTTTTCCTTAATCCTGTCCACCAAAGCCTTCTCATGGCCCTTCTGGCTCTCCTAATTTCATTCTTAAGCTCCTTCCTGCTAGCCTTATAATCTTCTAGATTCCTTTCTAGTTTCTTGAACCTTTCGTAAGCTCTTCTTTTCTTCTCGACTAGCTTTACAACAGCCTTTGTGCACCACGGATCTTGTACCCTACCATCCTTTCCATGTCTCATTGGAACCTGCCTACTCAGAACCCCACACAAATATCCCCTCAACATTTGCAACATTTCTTCCGTACGTTTCCCCGAGAACACCTGTTTCCGGTGGAAAAAAGCCTGCTTGCATTTACCCCATCTATACCCCTCATAATTTTGTATACCTCTATCAAATCTCCTCTCAATCTTCCACATTCTAGGGAATGTTCAACCCTTCCTTGTAACTCAGGTCCTCCAGACCGGCAATATCCTTATATATTTTCTCTGTACTTTTCAAATATTATTTACATCTTTCCTGTAGGTAAGATGTAAAACTGCACACAATACTCCAAATTAGGTCTCAGCAAAGTTTTATACAATTTCAACAGAACATCCCATCTCATGTACTCAATACATTGATTTACGAAGGCTAATGTGTCAAGACCCTCCTTTAGATTATATTGGGGCCAAGACCCAAGGAGAGCAATTGAAGGAGAAAGCAAGTAAACCTGGTGTCCATCCTGTTGTCCATTGTATGGTAATATGGTGCACAAACAAATTTAATTATGTTACCATATCAGGTGATGTAACAGAATAACATGGCCTCTAATTGAAAAATTAATTATTAATGAGCAATAATTAACAAAAAATGCTATTTTTATTTTTAGCCAAAACTCCAGTATCACTGCTGAGGGAACATGACAGGTTAATTGAGTCTTGCAAAAGTTAGCATCTTCAAATGACAAAGGAGTTTCAAAATGCTTTCCCTCCAGGGATATACCTCGAAGAGTTAAATTAAAGGGGATCTCCAGATTGCAAAAGAGAACTTAATTTATACACAGTGTTCCTCGATTTGTTCCGAGCACAAATTAATGTTTATCCATTCGTTTATAAATTAATAACAAGTTTCAAATTGGATGTTTTCCAGTTGCTGAGAGTAGCCAATATTTGTTGTGGAAATCTGTGTCTTATTTTCATTTCTTCTTTCGTCCAAGAGCAGTGTTGCCTGTAATGAGCACATAAGGACTCCACACTGCTTAATCGTGAAAAAGGAACTCTTTTTCAGAATTCTGATATAAACTGTGCTGTGTTTTTTTTTGTTATTTCCCAGTCTATTCTTACCAGAAGTGGGAGTATAACGTCATTAAATGACAGATTGTAAATGATTATTGAGTTGGTCAAGAGTCATTCCCAGGAAGTGGCCTAGGTTTGCTCTGAGTGCAATGTGGAGCAAGTTATTTAATGTCAGGGATTAAATATCAATTAATATTTGGTTTGGAATCTGGCTGTTTAGTATCAATGTTGTCAGGATAGAGAGAGTAAGAATTAACAATGGTTTACACACCTGGTTACTGTCTACAGTGGAAACTCACCATCTTCATTGAGGGATAGAGCTTATGTTTGATTGTTCATGTTGACTGGCCACTTTGATAAGACATGCGAGCAGAATTAGGTTATTTGTCCCATCAATGCTCCACCATTAAATAGGGGTTGATTTATTTTCTCTCTCAACCCCATTCTTCTGACTTTTCCCTGTAACATTTGATCCCCTGACTAATCAAGAACCTATTAACCTCTGCTTTAAATATACCCAATGACTTGGCCTCCATGGCAATGAATTCCACAGATTCACCACCATACGGCTAAAGAAGTTCCTCCTCATATCTGTTCTAAAGGGATGTCCTTCTATTTTAAGCCATGTCCACTGGTCCTAGACCCTCCCATGTTTGGAAACATCCTCTCCATGTCCACTCTATCCAGGCCTTTCAACATTTGATAGGTTTCAATGAGATCCCTCCTTATAAATTACAGTGAGCACTGGCCTAGAGTCATCAAATGTTCTTAATTTGTTAGCCCTTTCACTTCTGGGATAATTCTCGTGAACCTCGTCTGGACCCTCTCCAATGTCAACACATCCTTTCTCAGTTATGGGGCCAAATCTGAACTGATGAGGTATTCGAGTTCAGCAGGTCCCTGACCATGGCATGCAGCACTACCTCTTAGAGTGACCGGCTTCCACTCAGGTTCTGTAGGTTCTGAGGTTACAGATGAGGCCAGTGTGGGACCATGGACTCTTCCACATATGGGGCAGGAGGTGGGTGACGGAGCGGATGGGTGGGTATTTTGTGGTGGTCCTCTCCTTCCACCATTTATGCAAGTCTACTGTCTGCTCCTGATCCATGGCTCAAGGTTGTCAACACCATCTCCAGTGTTCCATGGGCCAGACATTCCCAGGAATCAGTGGGATGTGGATTTCCTCAAGGATGATTTGACTGAATTCTTGAATCTTTTCCTCTGGTAACCTTGTGCTGTGATAGAGCTCGGAACAACATTGTCCATTTTGGGAGTCCGGTGTTGGGCATGTGAAGTGATGTGGTGCAGCGTACACGGGGTCTTGGTGCTCGGGATGTTGGCTTGGCACAGGACGTTGATGTTGATTTACTTGCCTTTCCAGTGAATCCAGGGGAATTTGCAGTGACAGCGATGGTGGTGTTTTACCAGTGCCTTCAGAAATTACAAGTGACATCATAAAAGGCTGTGTTACTGCCCAAAAACCTTACTTAATCTTTCTTGCTGCTGCATTGCAACAGCCCTCCACAGGGAGGGGAGCAATTCTTCAGAAGTAACGAGAAATTGCGCAACCTAAGATGAGTACAATGCATACTTCTGGCTCGATATTCAGCTTAGCCAAAAGTCAGGCCATGGGTCCCTCCCCCTACATGTTATTCCACTGACATTTTATAGCATCCTTTGTTTCAAAGATGCTATGCTTTCAGCTAATTTTGAGCTGTGCAACAATATCTTGTCAGAACTGATTTAAATCCTTTCAGGCTGGTGAGGACAGTGCTTATTATTACACATCTCTTATTGAGATAAGAAGTTAGGACATGGATAATGAGATAGCCCATGGGCAATGGGCTTGCTGGGTCATTTCATCTGAGAGTCACACACAGGCCAGAGCCCGTGGTGGGCCTTAGGCTTTTTCCTGTCTGGTATGACTCCATGAGAGACAGTGCTGTGGGATGTTTTAGGTCCACTTGAGAGGGCAGAGGACTGAGCTTGACAGTTGATCAGAATGATGATGCCCCTCGTGGTTCAGCATTCCCTCAGCACTGCACTGGAGGGTCAGCCAAGCTTTTGGGCTCCAGGGGAGGACTTGAACTCTATAACCTTCCTACCCAGCCTACTGAAGTCTGACTGAGGCCAGGTATGACGTTAATTGAATAGGAAGGTAATGTTGCAGCTCTATAAAACTATGGTAAGACCACACTTGGAGTATTGTGTTCAGTTCTGGTCACCTCATTATAGGAAGGATGTGGAAGCTTTAGAGAGGGTGCAGAGGATGTTGCCTGGATTAGGGGGCATGTATTGTGAGGAAAGGTTAAATGGCCTGGGGCTTTTCTCTTTTGAGGAGGACGAGAGGAGACTTGATAGAAGTGATAAGATGATAAGAGGCATTGATAGAGGGGCTCGCCAGAGACTTTTTCCCAGGCAGAAATGGCTCATACAAGGAGGCATAACGTTAAGGCAGGTTCTTTACACAGAGTGCGTAAGTGCATAGAACGTGCTGCCGGGGTGGTACTAGAGCCATACAAGAAACAGTGAAGAGAGTTACTTAACATTGCAGTAGGATCTACATCAACTAGGAAAGTGGGCCAAGAAATGGAAGATGGAATTTAACCCCGTGCAAGCTGATGTACTTTGGTTAGTTAAACCAGGGCAGGCCTTGCACAGTAGGTGCTAGGGCCCTGGAGAGTGTTGTAAAACAGAGAGACCTAGGGGCATCGGTACATGGTTTCCTGAAGTGGTGACACAGATAGACAGGGTGGTGAAGAAGGTGTGTGGCATGCCTGTCTTCATTAGTCTGGGCATCAAGTACACGGATTGGAATGCCATGTTACAACTGTACAAGTGGTTATTGGACCACACGGAGTATTTTGTGGGGTGTGGGGAGTGGGGTTGGAGGAAGTTAAAATAGCTTATTATTAGCAAGGTACTAGTTAAACTAATATAGCTAAAGGTTGACAAGAACCCAGGACCTGACAACATGCATGCTGCAGTCAAGGATAATGGATTCATTGTTTATAATATACCAAAGTTCTCTGGAATCTGGACAGGTCCCAGAGGATTAGAAAACCACCAATGGAACACTATTCAAGAAGGGAGACAGAAACCAGATTATAGACCAGTTAGTCCAGGATGTAATAAGTGTAGTATTTAGAAAACCATAAGGCAATCAAGCAGAGTTGATATGAGGGGCAAATCCCATCTGAAAAAGCTACTAGTATATTTTGAGGGTGTAAAAAGGGGAACCAGTAGATGTAGTATACTTGGATTTCTGGAACATATTTGTTAAGGTGCCACATAAAGTGTAACCCTACAAGAGCATATGGTGGCCGGAGTAGGGATTAGAGTCGCAAACAGGAACTAATGAGGAGCCATAGGGATCAGAGCTGTTTATAACTGTTTATAAACTATACTGAAGATTCAGATGATGGGATTGAGGATACTATAGCCACATTAACTGAAGATATAAAGATGGGTAGGTTACTAAGTTGTGAGGAGCACAAGTAAAGACTCGGTCGAAGTGAGCAAGCTGGGGTACAGTAGTACACAGGAATAGAAGGAAGATTGACAAAGCAAATCATTGTTTAAAAGGTCATCACAACATCATGGGACAAAGGGCCTGTACTGTTCTATGTTCTATCACAGTAGGTAAAAATGACTTGCCCAATATTACATCTAAAACTTCTGTTGATGTTAATGTTTATATGGTTTGAATTGTACAAAGTCTAATACAAAATCAGAGCAGCCTATCCTCATAAAAAATATTCTTTAATCCAGGCAGAATCCTGGTAAATCTCCTCTGCACACTCTCTATAGTTTCCACATCCTTCCTATAATGAGGCAACCAGAATTGAACATAATATTCTAAGTGTGGTCTAACCAGTGTTCTACACAGCCACAACATTACCTCGTGGTTCTTGAACTCAATCCCCGTTTAATTACCCATCAACTTGCGTGGTAACTTTGAGGGATCAATGGACATGGACCCTACGATCCCCCAAGAATCCTGCCATTAACCCAGTATTGTTCCTTAAAATTCAACCTTCCAAAATAAATCACTTCACACTTTTCTGTATTGAACTCCATCTACCACCTCTCAGCCCAACTCTGCATCCTGTCCATGTCCCACTGCAACCTACAACAAACCTCCACACCGTCCACAACACCACCAACCTTTGTGTCATCTGCAGACTTACTATCCCATCCTTCCTCTTCCTCACCCAATTCATTTATAAAAATCACAGAGCAGGGGTCCTAGGACAGACCCCTGTGAAACACTGCTGGTCACCAACCTCCAGGTTTCTGTGCTTGGTATCCGTCTGCACCCCAGCTTCTATTCTCTGATGTTTTAATATTTTAAATAACAGTATAATTACTACTCACATTCTAGATAGAGCAAAACCTTAAAGCAAAGAAATGTCAGATCAACCTCTGAATTTTCAGCACCAAAAAATCTTGTATATGCAAAAATTCGAAGGTCCATGACACTCAGAGGATTATCAATACCATATCATTTTCAGCTGTCTCATGAGGTTAACAGGCACCAAAAATGCTCCTTAAGTATTTAGATAAATGATAACTTAGAACAATTAGTCATTCTAATATAGCAAGTATATCATAAAGGGCTTCACAGCAGTGTTAACTAAGCTGGACACTGAGGTACATAAGAAGATTTTGGAGATGATCGAAAAGTGGTTAGAGAGGGAAGTTTTAAGGAGCTTGGTAAAGGAAGGAAGAGGACCAGAGAGGTTTAAATTCGGGCAGTGGAATTCCAGAGCTTAGATCTTTGCCAAGCCCATCGCTACCAGTGGTGGAGCAATAAAATTTTGGGTATTACTAGAAGCTGGAGATGGAGCAACAAAGAGTCCTTGGAGGATGAGATGAGATGAAAAACCAGGAAAGCATGAGACTTTTTAAAAGATTTGTAAACAGGGGTAGTTTGTAAAACCTTGAGCTGTTGGCTAATCAGGAGCCAATCTCCACTGTATAAAGGAATTTATTCATAAAGGAATAAATTGCTGGTCAGAATTAGTTCAGTAAATTGGTGATCTTTATCTGTGTGGCACTGAGTGAGTTCATGTGGCTCAGCCAACTGCAAAACCACAGCAGAAAACCTACGAGATTTGGCAGCATTCTGTGCCCTGGCTTGTATTGTGTGCTGGAATGAAACCACCCTGTTAGACCTCAATAACTGGTTTTAATTTGTATCCCTGCATTTTGTTCAGTAATATAAATTATAACTTTTGCTTGTTTTCATTTCCCACCAGGCTCTGGCAAACAAAAATGATATATTTCAGAATGTGTTGGAGTTTAACAAAGCACCGTTAAATATTGAAAGTCTTTGAGAACCTTCATATAGCAGAGACCCCTTCCAATGGGACCTGGTATTTTTGACTCTATGGCAATGGTTCCCAGTAAGACTTGATGCAACTCAGGGAGTTGGTTCAATGCTCACGCTTCAGTGCACTTTTGTCCAGATGGTTATGTGTCCCCATGTTACTTAATTGGGGCTCTGCAGAAGTAGTTACAAAATTACTGGTTAATTCAAAGGCATCACATACTAAACACTGGAGGAACTCAACAGGTCAGGAAGTATCTATGAAGGGGAATAAACCGTCAATACTTCGGGCTGAGACCCTTCGTCAGGACCCCCAATGAATGATCTTGTCCAGAAATGCCAACTGTTTATTCCTCTCCATTGATGCTGCATGAGCTGCTGAGTTCCTCCAGCATGTTATGTGTGTTGCTCAAGATTTCCAGCATCTGTAGAATCCCTTGTGTGTCTGTGGTCAATTCAAAGGTAATAGATATGCCAAAAAGGGCAGTTTCTAAAAGAAGGCCACTTAGAAAAACAAGGGCTTTGAGCCCCTGCAAGTTCCTGTCCAAATCACACACCATCCTGACTTGGGAATATATGGTTGTTTCTCCAGTATCACTGGCTCTGTGTGGTGTAACCCCACTTCCCCAAGAGCAGTGTGAGAACACCTTCACCAGAAGGACCACAGAACTTCAAGAAGACAACTCATCATCATCTTCTCAGGGGCAATTAGGGATGGGCAATAAATACTGGTGACGCCTACATGCCCAAGTGTAACAACATTTGAAAACAACATTTGGATTTGGAATCCTCTGTGAAAGAGGAATAAATGGATTTTTTTTTGGATGGAAGGATTTTATTGGAATGTTAATGGAGCTCTCTTTCTGAGTGGTCTGTTGTGTATTTTGTTTTTAATTCCTAGTAATCACCAGTCTTTGTTTTAATGTCACGGTCTGAGATTTCCTTGCAATAAAGTGACTTCCAACTAGAGTCTAGAGTTTTATTAGGAGAAGCTGAGGTAGCTCTGGTCTTTGGGTGAGTGGATGAGTTTTACTGATAACAAGTAGCAAGTCTGAGAGAAGACGTGGTCATTGTATAACTCTTAAGCTTCTGTTTGTAGAGATTTGTAACTAGGAAGAAGCTATTCAGTCCTTGAACCTGTTGAACCATTCACTGGGTGATCTGTGATGTAACTCCAGAAACCTTCCTTTTCCCCATTCCTTTAGTAAACAAGAATCAAAGGCACTCTGTACAGAAGCAAGCCCTCTGACCCACAGAGTCTGTGTTCACCATCAGCCACCCATTCTACATTGATCCTACACTAATCCTATTTTACTCTCCCCACAATCCCCTCAACTCCTCCCAGATTCTACCCCTCACCTACACACTGGGGGCAATTTTCAGCAGCCAATTAACCCACCAATTTGCACATCATTGGGATGTGGGAGGAAATCAGCGCACCTGGTAGAAAACCCACATGGTCACAGGGAGAACCTGCAAACTCCACACAGACAGCAATGGAGGTCAGGATCGAACCTGGGTCTCTGATGCTGTGAGATAGTGGCTCCACCCGCTGATTTGGTTTTATTTGCAAGTAAGTCGATTGTTAGCTTTAATCTTCCTGTTCTTACGTTACACTTAGTCTTTCACGAGAATAATCTTGGTAATGAAAGGGCTAATGTACCAGGAGTGTTTGATGGCCCTGGACTTGTACTCACTAGAGCTCAGAAGAATGAGGGAGAATCTCATTGAAACCTACTGAATATTGAAAGGCCTAGATAGAATGGACGTGCAGGAGATGTTTGTAATACTGGGAAAGTGTAGAATAATGGACACAGCCTCTGGCAAGAAGAACGTCCCTTTAGAACAGAGATGAGGAGGAGTTTCTTTAGCCAGAGGATGGTGAATCTATGGAATTCTTTGCCACATTTTGCTGTGGAGGCCAAGTCATTAGGTATATTTGAAGTGGAGGTTGATAGGTTCCTGATTAGTAAGGGCATTAAAGGTAAATGAATGATTAGTAAAGGGAGAAAGTAGAAGTATGGGATTGAGGTGGAAAATAAGTTAGCCATGATCAAATAGCAGATCAGAAGGCCTAACTTTTTTCCTTTGTCTTATGGTCTACTACAAGACTATATTATTCAACTAGTTCAAGATTGGCCAATAGCAGAAAGTCAACCGATACAAACCGTTGTTCTCAAATTGCCATGACAGGTATTTATCTCTCTCTGGATTCATTCCTTCTGCAATATTCCCTGACTCTGGCCCTGTAGTTTCAGCTAAGAACAAGTTACTCTTATTACCATCTGTCCTGCTTAGAAAGAAGAACCATCATGGCAATGATTTGAACTGGAGGAATTTCACCCTGAGGACCACAGTCTTTATTCTTTTGGGACCATTTCAGTTCCTGTCCTGTGGGGACTTTTCCTCCTGGGTAATATTGTGAATCAAATCCATTTCTACCTTAGAGTAAACTTTTATCTTATGTTTTGAAGTGGGAGCCAAAACTGCCCACTTTGCTTCAACATGAACACTTGCACTGACTATTGTTTGTTCGGTGAAACCTGAGCTTGCCTGAATTTGCGGAGGCCAAACACACCGTGGAGACCTAAGTGTGCCATCCTTTGCCCCATGTTGGCCTCAGTAAGAACACATAGGCATTGGAAGGGCAAAGGTGCTGAGAGAATCTGCTGGAGATGTTTCAAATCTGCTTGGTTCCTGGCAGGGGTGAAAAAATCTTAAATTTTTCAGCTGCATGATGAAATCACTAACATATCCCAGTTACCTGCATGAGTGACTGTACAAAGAGAGTGTAAGTCTCTACCTCCACTATCTTGTTGTTGAATATTCCACTTCAGCTAATCACTGTCTAGCCTGCTGTGTGGGGGCTATGGTCATCTGAAGCTGGAGAATTCCTACGGAAGCAATACCTCAGCCTCAGTATGTGCCTCCAGGGGAAGGAACTGAAAGGAGGCCAGATAAAGAGCTTTTGGTAGCATTTTGGGTGTAAACCTTTAGGTAAGGGATTAGATCAAAGTGTACAGTGGAACAGTACAAGCAGCCATTAGGCCCATTGTGCTGATACCAGCTCTTCCCTCTGTGCTGACCTCTCCATTCAGCCCCACTCTCCTGCTCCATAGCTCCCCATTGAGTTTTATCCAATTTTGGTATGAAGGTTCACCCCTAGTCTCCTTCAACTGTCCTTGCAGGCAGTGTATTTGGATAAAGAGTGACCACATCAACAGAACTACTCCTCTTCTCCCCTCTGCTTCCTCTGGACATTAAGATCATGTCCTCATCCCATTGACCATCTTGCCAATGGAAATAATGTCTTACTTAATCATCAAAACTCTTCAGGAGCTATGATGCCTCGATCAAGATTCCCCTTTGCCAAGAACAATGCTTCTCTTGTCTCTCTGCTTCCTTCCTCAAAACACAAAGGCAGACATCACAGGGAGAAGCCACTCATCTCCATGTCCCCACTCGTCATCAGTTTTCAGAGGACCATGACGGTTTAAGTTTCTGAGCTAACTTCTTGAATCTCATTTTTGAGGTTCTGGTGGAGGTTCCCAGATTACTGCTGTAAAATGTGCTTTATACCATAAAATGTCATAATCTCTTTCTTTAATCGTATTTCTTTAAATTTGTGGGATCCACAAAAAGATGTGGTTGTAATTCAAACCATGCATCCATAATGCGAGGAATCGCTCTCTCTCTTCAATAGACCTCCTGCTAAAGCAGGCAGACAAAGAGGTTCTGGCTCCATGGGAGAGAGATTGATAGATTTTTGAATATTAAGGGAATTAAGGGATAAGGGGTTTGTGCAGGGAAGCAATGCATAAGACCATAAAACCGTAGGAGCAAAATCAGGCCATTTGGCCTATCAAGTTTGCTCAGCCATTCAATCATGATGATTTATTTTCCCTCTCAGCCCCATTCTCCTACCTTCTGCTCATAACCTTTGACACCCTTACTAATCAAAAACTCAAACATCACTTCACATGTACCCAATGACCTGCCTCAACAACTGTGGCAATGAATTACGCAGATTCACCACCCTCTGGCTAAAGAAATTCCTCCTCATCTCTGTTCTAAAGGGACGTCCTACTATTCTGAGTCTGTGCCCTCCGGTCCTAGACTCTCCCATGATTGGAAACATCCTTTCTATGTCCACTATCTAGGCCTTTCAATATTCGATAGGTTTCAATGAGATCCTCCCTCATTCTTCTAAATTCCAGCAAATATAGGTCATCAAACACTGCTCACATGTTAACCCTTTCATTCCTGGGATCATTCTTGTAAACCTCCTCTGGACCTTCTCCAATGCCAGCACATCTTTTCTTAGATATGGGGCCAGAAACTGCTCACAATACTCCAAATGTGGCATGAGAAATGCCTTACAAAGCCTCAACATTACATCTTTGCTCTTATAATTTAGTCCTCTCCAAATGAATGCTAATTTTACATTTAGCTTCCTTACTACCAACTGAACCTGCAAGTTAAATTTTAGGGTATCTGGCACTAGGATTCCCAAGTCACTTTTGCACTTACAATTTCTGAATTTGCTCCCTGTTTAGGAAATATTCTACGCCTTTCTCCTACCAAGGACACAGAGGTAGAAGATCTTACTGAATGCAGAACAGACTAAAGGGATTGAATGGCTTACTCCTGCTTCTATTGCTTATGTCCTTAATGCTGGACTAATGGGATTGTGTCAACTACAAACCGGTTTAACTTTATATGGTTCATTTTGTCTTCTTGGAGAGGGAAATGGTGATACCGTAGTCCAAACCAAGAGAGTCTTACACACTAAGGGAGCAGCAAAGGTCTTTAGATGAATTAGCACACCTCTATGGGCTGAATGGCCTACTTTTACACTGTATCATTTGATAATTCCATTGCAGTCCCTGCATAGTGAGCACAATCTTTCCTGTGTGCAAGGGAACAAAAATGTGCAGATGCTGAAAATCTGAAATAAAAACAGAGATGCTGGAAATCCTCAGCAAGTCAGGCAGCGTCTCAGAAGAGAGAACCAGGAGGTACACTTTCATCAGAATGAAGAAAATCAAGAAAGCAGCTGCTGGAAACTGAAAATAAAAGGAAAAGCAGAAAATGCTGGCAGTAGTCATCTGGTCAGACTGTATCTGGGAAGAGCTGTTTCATGTTGAATATGGATGACACAGGTTTGTGCTGGCTGAGAGAGGGTGGTAAAGGCTTGTTTGTGGCAACTGATCCATCTGGATGAGCTGTAAAGAAAGGCAAGCAGATGAGAGAAGGGAACAGATGACATGCAGACTACAGGAGTCTCAGAAATCCAAAGCAGAGAATGCTGGAGATAACTCACAGATCAAGTCACATCTGTGGAGAGAGGAAAATGGAGTTCACACTTACATTAGAACTGGCAAGAGGCTGAAAAGCAAAACACTGTGCATACTGGAAATCTAAAATAACAACAGAATGTGCTTGAAGCACTCCAGGCAGCATTAACAGAGATAACGCCCCAGGGGACTGCATCCTCTCTATTCTGAAAGCCCACCAACTTCGAACACCAACCCTGCCCCTCTGCCTGGACACTGCTCTACCACCAACTACTCCCAGTAAGCCCTGTTCTGGCACCAACACTGCCCAGTTCTGGTACAAACTGGAAAGGCTGGTTATCTGAAATTGTTGATTTCAATTTTGAGCCCAAGAGCTAACAATAATCTTGATGGAAGATTGTTGCTTCAATGCAAAGGGGTCTCATCAGAATAACAGTGGAATTCAAAGTGGGGGGGGGGGTGGAGATAGAGAACTAAGGAGACTGGTAGCTGAGAAAGGATGATGTGGGCCTCTATCTCACTGCTATCAGATACTTCAATGGACCTCACTAGTTTCCTTGTTATGATCTTGCACTTTATCACTTAGCTGCACTGCACTTTCTTGATAGCATTTACACTTTATTCTGCATTGTTATTGTTTTGCCTCAATGCACTGTGTAATGATCTGATCTGTGTGAACAGTATGCAAAATAAACTTGTTTCTTGGTACGTGACAATAATAAACCAATGCAATACTGTACCAATAATTGCAGCTACCTGTCTAAAAATAGGAGGTGAATGGGAACAGAGGCAAGACAATAAAAACAAATGAATTGTGAACTACACAGTATTGCTGAACAAATGAATGAAATGCTCAGGTCAGGCAGCATCTGGTTGATTCTGCTGCAAAGTGGAAAGGCTGTGAGATATCTGGTCAGCAGACACGGTGCTGTTCCTTTATTAGAGTGTGAAGGGCCAGAGTGGGACTGAAATGGAGAGTTGAAGTGATAGGCAACTGGGTGCTCATGGTGGACTGGATGGTGGGGAAAACATCTTCCACACCCACGCTGCCAAGCTGCCTTCCTTTCTCTTTAACCATGGCTTCTCCTCCAGGCTCCCCCGTGAGTCTACTTCATTTCCTGCACTTCTGCTCTCACCCCTCTCCTCCCACCCAGAGCCAGGATTCTCCTTGTTCTCAACTTCTACTCCACCAGACTCCACATCTGATGCCTCATCGTCTGTAGTTTCTGGCACATTCAGTCTGATTCTACCAGTACAAACGTCTTCCCTTCACCTTTCCTTCAGTATTGTAAAGAGACCGCTGGCTCAGTGACCAGCTGCTTCACTCTTCCATCCCCACCAGCACCGACTTCCCTTCCTGAGGAATTGCAGGAGATGCAGCCATTCTTCCCTTTCCACCATCCTCGGACCAGCAACACTCCTTCCCGGTAAAGCAGTGATTCACTCTCACTGGATTCTGCACATCACCAAAAACTATGACAAACCTCTACAGATTTACAGTGGAGAGTATGCTAGCTAGTTACATCACGGCCTGGTATGGAAATGCCAATACCCGGGAATGGAAAAGTCTATCGAAAGTGGTGGACACAGCTCAGTCCGTCACAGGCAAAGCCCTCTCCGCCAATGAGTACATTTACATGGAGTGCTGCCGCAAGACAGCAGCATCCATCATCAAAGAACCCATGATCCAGGCCATGCCCTCTTCTCGCTACCTGCATCAGGCAGGAGCCTTAGGTCCCACACCACCGGGTTCAGGAACAGTTATTATCCTACAACCATTAGCCTCCTGAACTCCATTCATCACAATTCCGAGCTGAATCGACAACCTACAGACTAATTTTCAAGGGCCCTTTATAACTCACGTTTTCAGTATTATCTACTTATTTGCATAGTTTGTCTTCTTTTGCACATTGGTTGTTTGTCAGTCTTTGTGTGTAGTTTTTCATAGATTCTGTTGCATTTGTTTTTCCCCGGTAAATACCTGCAAGAAAATGAATCTCAACGTAGTATATGGTAACATCTGCAAATTTCGGTATTAAATTTACTTTGAACTTCCAATCTTAAGTACGGTCGTCACTGCCATACAGTGTGGTCTCCTCTCTGTTGGAGAAACTGAACGCAGACTGGGTGTTCGTTTTGGTAGAGCACCTCTGATCAGTCCATAAGAGTGACACTGGACTTCCAGTTGCCCGTCTCTTTAATTCCCCATCCCACTCTTTGGGCTCTTCAAGTGTTCCAACAAAGTCCAACTGGAGGAACAGAAAATACTCTGCTGCTTGGAGGAACTCGGCGGATTGAGCAGCATCTGTGGGAGGAAAGGAATGGTTGACGCTTCAGCAGACCTGGTGTGAATCTGCAGTATCTTGTGTCTCTTTGCTCTGTTGGTTATTATCAGGAGGCGGTGGGAATGGATAAACATAATTTAGAGGATACCTAATAATCTAAAAAACACCTGAAACTTTATTTAGCACACTGAATGAATTGAACCTTCCACGTTGTGGAGCTGGGAATGTTCAGGCAAGTTGGAATCCTCTGTGCTTTGTAGGGATTCTCGACCTGCTCCCCAGTCGCAGCTCTGCCTGTCTTTTTTAGCATCATCTTAACAGTGAACGCCTTGCCGCCTGATCCAGGGATGGTCTGACTAGTAACATCTGCTATGAGTTTTCCAACTTCATAAAACTCATCAGAATTATGCAATGAAAGAATGGATTGTTTTCTTACCACTTCCTGTTTACAGCTGGGAATGACTTGCCTGGTCGGCAGTGTGATGCTGTAAGAGCTTTGAGACACATGGGATTTGTTGGCATTGGAAGCCCTTTCCAAAGGGCTGTCTGAATGGTTGGCAATCAATCATCATCGGGTCTCTGGGAGTTAGGGTGTTGACACGCTGCACAGGGATACCATCCGCCTGTACCACGAGAATGAGGTTACAGTTGCAGCATATGTTAATAACCAAAGTATCTGTGCAATCGATAGGCAGACCATTTTTCTGAATATTGTGGGTGGCTGTGTACAGGGAGGGGGCACTGTTAAATCAAGGCTTCTGAAATCAGTCCAGTGGAATTCCAGAATCCTAATACTAAAGCAAGTAAAAGGAGAAAAAATTAATGCAGTTGTAAAAATAAATACTTAGATGTTCTTTGTGTTACTTGTGGTTGTACAAGGCCTTGGTGAGACCTCACCTGGAGTATTGTGTGCAGTTTTGGTCCCCTAATCTGAGGAAAGACATCCTTGCCATAGAGGGAGTACAAAGAAGGTTCACCAGATTGATTCCTGGGATGGCAGGACTTTCATATGATGAAAGACTGGATCGACTAGGCTTATACTCGCTGGAATTTAGAAGATTGTGGTGGTGGGGGGGGGGGAAATCTTATTGAAACGTATAAAATTCTAAAGAGATTGGACAGGCTAGATGCAGGAAGATTGTTCCCGATGTTGGGGAAGTCCAGGATGAGGGGTCACAGTCTGAAGATAAAGGGGAAGCCTTTTAGGACCAAGATGAGGAAAAACTTCTTCACACAGAGAGTGGTGAATCTGTGGAATTCTCTGCCACAGGAAACAGATTGAGGCCAGTTCATTGGCTATATTTAAGAGGGAGTTAGATATGGCCCTTGTGGCTAAAGGGATGGGGGGTATGGAGGGAAGGCAGGTACATGGTTCTGAGTTGGATGATCAGCCATGATCATACTGAATGGCAGTGCAGGCTCGAAGGGCCGAATGGCCTACTCCTGCACCTATTTTCTATGTTTCTATGTTTCAACTATGGTACATCACTATGCAGTATTACTATTTTCCTTTCCTTTGTCACACAAGTTAATAGGTTGTTTGAGGAGTATGGTGTGTTGGCCTTCATTAGTCGGGGGATTGAGTTCAAGAGCCACGAGGTAATGTTGCAGCTCTATAAAACCCTACTTAGACCACACTTAGTATTGACTTCAGTTCCAGTCGCTCCATTATAGGAAGGATGTGGAAGCTTTAGAGAGAGTGCAGAGGAAATTTACCAGGATGCTGCCTGGATCAGAGAGCATGTCTCATGAGGATAGGTTGTACAATCTGGAGATTTCCTCTTTGGAGTGTAAGAGGATGAGAGGTGATTTGATAGAGATGTTTAAGATGATAAGAGTTATAAATTGAATGGACAGCCAGTGCCTTTTTCCCCCAAGGTGAAAAAGGCTAATACCAGGGGGCATAATTTGAAGGTGATTGGAGGAAAACGTAGGGGGAATGTTGGAGGTAGTTTTCATGCATAGAGAGTGGTAGGTTCATGGAGTGCTTTGCAAGGGTGGGGGTAGATGCAGATACATCCAGAACATGTAAGAAACACTTAGATAGGCACATGGATGATGGAAAAAATGGAGGGTTAATTTGATTTTGGAGTAAATTAAAAGGTTGGCACAGCATCATGGGTCATAGGGCCTGTACTGTGCTGTACTGTCCTATGTTCTAGGTACAGCTGGAGCAACATTGATACATTGAGTGTGAGGTTCTGAAGCCACTGGGTGGCTGATTATGCCAAAGGCATCACCAAAGTTGTGTTGGGGGTAGGATGAGGCGGTGTAGTCTATTGTTTGAGCGTGGCCAAATGAGTCCACATGTGAGCAGTTCTCATATGTTGCCCCGGTCTAAGGAATAGTGAGACCCAGGGAGCCTTGTGATTGACTCTTCGATCATTTTCTTCTTTGGGTCCAGGCTATATCCTATTTTCTTTATCAGTACTGAAATTGACAAAGTGAGCGTAGCAAGACCAGAAATAGGTTGTTGAAACTGAATGGTAAGAGAGGTCCTGATGGGTTGGCCAGTGTGGGTTACCAACAGATCACTTGGCCGCAGTGTATACCATGTGAAAAGGGGCAATGTTCAACATCACCATTAGCCATTGAGTGGGGATCACATTTAAAGTTCCAATGACTGGGCAGCACAATGGCGTAACTAATAGAGCCACTGTTCCAGTGACCCAGGTTCAATCCTGACCTCTGGCACTGTCTGTGTGGAGTTTGCACATTCTCCCTGTGACTGCATGGATTTCCCCCAGGAGCTCTGCTTTCCTCCCACATCCCCAAGATGTATGGCTTGATGGGTTAATTGGCCATTGTAAATTGTGCCTGGTGCGTGGGTGAGAGATGGAACCTGGGAGCAGTTGGTGGGAATGTAGGGAGAATAAAATAAGGATTAGTGTGGATGGGTGGTTGATGGTCAGCACAGACTCAATGGGCTGAAGGGCCTGGTTCTGTGCTGTACGATTCTATAATTGGTACCTAGCCCAGTTCAGCTGAGTATCAATCAGTCCCGTATGGTGGCTGGCTAACCAAACCAATGTCTAGTAATTGGCAGAACAGAGGGCAAACGATTCACTGGCTGAAGTGAACGACTGAGAAGTCGAGCTAAGTTGAAGTTAGCCGCAATAGAGCCACCACCACCCTGCTTGTGAACTTGAACCCACCTCATGCTGGTGGCCTCCATATGCAGTGGGCTGGGTGCTTCATCATCGGGCCACCAGGGAAGACGGTCCATCCATAAACAGCAAGAAATCTGCTAAGTCCCTTGTTGCTCACTTAAAGACTTCTCACAAGAATATGAAGAATTGATGTAAACATTAACAGAGCCAGTTCCAAACATCTGTTTAAGAGACTTTCAAATGGTCCCTCAGGAGACTCACTTGGCTTTTGCCATTCAGTCATGATTTACTAAATCTCTTAGTCCACTGGTTAATATAGTCTGTATACCTGTTGTACTGTAGCCCACTCCAGTGAAGTTGTCAGGAATTGAGCTTTACACCATTTTATTCTTCTACTCAACAATATTCATTAAGTTCCTCCATTAAGCAAGCTGAAGGATAGAAAATACTTCAAATAACAAACACAGTAATTTTCCAGAAGTGTTTTTCATTTCTCCAATAAAGTTACTGACTTTACCATTAACTTTGATAGAGATCAGGACAGCTTGCCCTCCATACTGGTTCAGACATCCGCTCATTTGTAGCCATTAATCTATGAAGCTGCCTAATTCTTTGAGTTACAGAATGGGTGATTCCATGACTTTAGAACTCATGTGCCTTTTGATGCCCGGAGTTTTAAGATAATCTGTGCACACTGTAGATCTGCTGGTATCAGCTCTGCACTTCCTGGAACCAGAGCAGAAGGCATTAGTCTTTTACCCTCCTGCACTCACTGCTTATTGTTGTGGGCTGCTGTCCTGTAGCCAATTTCTGAGTCCCTGTAAGACCTGCTGGTCTGCACTGTAGTATTAATAATCATAGCCACCCATAAATCAGGGATATCGAAGCCTCGACATGTTTCAGACAGCTGAAATAATTTAGTGATCTTATCTGTGTTATAGAGTCATAAAGCACTACAGTACAGAACCAGGCCCTTTGGCCAATCTAGTCCGTGCCAAACTGTGATTCTGCCTGGTCCCATTGACCTGCACCTGGACCATAACCTTCCCTACTCCTCCCATCCACATACTTATCCAAACTCCTCTTAAATGTTACAACCAAACTTGCATTGAGCACTTCCTCTGGCAGGTCTCACCACCCTCTGAATGAAGACCCCCCTCAGATTTCCTTTAAGCATTTCACCTTTCATCCTAAACCTACAAAATCTAGTTGTAGTCTCCCCCAACCTCAGTGGGGAAAAAAAAATCTGCTTGCATTAATCCTATGTATATCCCTCACAAATTTGTATACCTATCAAATCTCCCCTCATTCTCCTATACTCCAGGAAATGAAGTCCTAACCTGTTCAACCTTTCTCAATAACTTCCTGCATTGTTTCTTTCCTAATATTTAAGAAATCAATGCAAGAGCCACCTCAACTCTCAAATTCTCCTATTGGCTCACAGAAGTTCTGCACATACCTGCCATTGAGGTACTAATCACATTCTCTATCACTCCCCACTGACTGATGTGGACTCTCAGTTAAGAAACTTGCCAGTTTTAAAAATGTCATTCTTGTTTTCAAATCACTCCATGCCTTCACTCCTCCCCAGTATTCAGCAGCCAAATCTCCCTTGGTGTTCCTCCGATCCAGACATCAGCTTCAGAGGTCCACCACTGACAGCTGTGCCATTGGCTACTTTGTTCCTAACCTCTGAAATTGCCCTCCCTAAACCTTGCTTTCCTCCTTTCAGGCAATCCTTAAAGCATTTAGAAACAGAAATTAGAAAACCTACAGCACAATACAGGCACTTCAGTTCACAAAGCTGTGCCAAAATTGTCCTTACTTTAGAAATTACCTAGGGTTACCCATAGCCCTCTATTTTTCTGACCGCCATGTACCTGTCCAGGGGTCTCTTAAAAGACCCCATCGTTTCCACCTCCACTGCCGCCGCCGGCAGCCCATTCCACGCACTCACCACTCTCTGCGTAAAAAATTTACCCTGACATCTCTGTACCTACTTCCAACACCTTAAAATTATGTCCTCTCGTGCTAGCCATTCCAGCCCTGGGAAAAAGCCTCTGACTGTCCACACGATCAAAGCCTCTCATTATCTTGTACACCTCTATCAGGTCACCTCTCATCCTCCGTCACTCCAAGGAGAAAATGCCAAGTTCACTCAACCTATTCTCATAAGGCATGCTCGCCAATCCAGGTAACATCCTTGTAAATTTCCTCTGCACCCTTTCTATGGTTTCCAAATCCTTCCTGTAGTGAGGCGACCAGAACTGAGCACAGTACTCCAAGTGGGGTCTGACCAGGGTCCTATATAGCTGCAACATTACCTCTCAGCTCTTAAACTCAATCCCACGATTGATGAAGGCCAATGCACCATATGCCTTCTTAACCACCAGAGTCAACCTGCACAGCAGCTTTGAGTGTCCTATGGACTCAGACCCCCAAGATCCCTCTGATCCTCCACACTGCCAAGAGTCTTACCCTTAATACTATATTCTGCCATCATATTTGACCTACCAAAATGAACCACCTCACACTTATCTGGGTTGAACTCCATTTGCCACTTCTCAGTCCAGTTTTGCATCCTCTCAATGTCCCACTGTAACCTCTGACAGCCCTGCACACTAACCACAACATCTTCAACCTTTGTGTCATCAGCAAATTTACTAACCCATCCCTCTACTTCCTCATCCAGGTCATTTATAAAAAAATCACAAAGAGAAGGGGTCCCAGAACTGGTCCCTGAGGCACACCACTGGTTACCAACCTCCATGCAGAATATGACCCGTCTACAACCACTCTTTGCCTTCCGTGGGCAAACCCGTTCTGGATCCACAAAGCAATGTCCCCTTGGATCCCATGCCTCCTTACTTTCTCAATAAGCCTTGCATGGGGTACCTTATCAAGTGCCTTGCTAAAATCCATATACATTGCATCTACAGCTCTACCTTCATCAATGTTTAGTCACATCCTCAAAAACTTCAATCAGGCTCGTAAGGTACGACCTGCCTTTGACAAAGCCATACTGACTATTCCTAATCATTTTATACCTCTCCGAATGTTCATAAGTCCTGCCTCTTAGGATCTTCTCCATCAACTTACCAGCTCTGAAGTAAGACTCACTGGTCTATAATTTCCTAGGCTAACTCTACTCCCTTTCTTGAATAAGGGAACAACATCTGAAACCCTCTAATCCTCTGGAACCTCTCCCATCCTGATTGATGATGCAAAGATCATTGCCAGAGGCTCAGCAATCTCCTCCCTCACCTCCCAAAGTAGCCTGGGGTATATCTCGTCCGGTCCCCGTGACTTATCCAACTTGATGCTTTCCAAAAGCTCCAGCACATCTTCTTTCTTAATGTCTATATGCTCAAGCTTTTCAGTCCACTGTAAGTCATCCCTACAATCGTCAAGATCCTTTTCCGTAGTGAATACTGAAGCAAAGTATTCATTAAGTACCTCCGCTATCTCCTCCGGTTCCATACACACTTTTCCACTGTCACACTTGATTGGTCCTATTCTCTCACGTCTTATCCTCTTGCTCTTCACATACTTGTAGAATGCCTTGGGGTTTTTCTTAATCCTGCTCACCAAGGCCTTCTCATGGCCCCTTCTGGCTCTCCTAATTTCATTCTCCTTCCTGCTAGCCTTATAATTTTCTAGGTCTCTGTCATTACCTAGTTTTATGACCCTTTTGTAAGCTTTTCTTCTTGACTAGTTTTTCAACAGCCTTGGTACACCATGGTTCCTGTACCCTACCATCCTTTCCCTGTCTCATTGGAATGTACCTATGCAGAACTCCATGCAAATATCTCCTGAACATTTGACACATTTCTTCCATATGTTTCCCTGGGAACATCTGCTCCCAATTTATGCTTCCAAGTTCCTGCCTGATAGCTTCATATTTCCCCTTACTCCAATTAAACATTTCCCTACCTTGTCTGTTCCTATCTCTCTCCAATGTTATGGCAAAGGAGATAGAATTGTGATCATTCTCTCCAAAATGCTCTCCCACTGAGAGAACTGACACCTGATCAGGTTCATTTCCCAATACCAGATCAAGTACAGCCTCTCCTCTTGTAGGCTTATATACATAGTGTGTCAGGAACACACCTAACAAACTCCACTCCAGCTAAGCCCCTTGCTCTAGGGAGATGCCAATCAATATTGGGGAAATTAAAATCTCCCACCATGACTACCCTGTTATTATTGTATCTTTCTAGAATCTGTCTCCCTATCTGCTCTTCAATGTCCCTGTTACTATTGGGTGGTCTATAAAAAACACCCAGTAGAGTTATTGACCCCTTCCTGTTCCTAACTTCCACCCACAGAGACTCCGTAGACAATCCCTCCATGACCTCCTCCCTTTCTGCAGCCATGACATTAACTCTGATCAGCTGTGCCACGCTCCCACCTCTTTTCCCTCCCTCCCTGTCCTTTCTGAAACATTTAAAGCCTGGCACTTGAAGTAGCCATTCCTGCCCCTGAGCCATCCAAGTCTCTGTAATGGCCACATCATCATAGCTCTAAGTACTGATCCACGCTCTAAGCTCATCCGCTTTGTTCATAATACTCCTTGCATTAAAATAGACACATCTCAAACCGTCCGTCTGAGTGCGTCCCTTCTCTATCACCTGCCTATCCTCCCTCTCGCACTGTCTCCAAGCTTTCTCGATTTGTGAGCCAACCACCCCTTCCTCCATCTCTTCAGTTTGGTTCCCACCCCCAGCGATTCTAGTTTAAGCTCTCCCCAATAGTCTTAGCAAACCTCCCTGCCAGGATATTGGTCCTCCTCGGATTCAAGTACAACCCATCTTTTTTGTACAGGTCACCCTGCCCCAAAAGAGGTCCCAATGATCCAGAAATCTGAATCCCTGCCCCCTGCTCCAATCCCTCAGCCACACATTTATCTTCCACCTCACTCTATTCCTGTACTCCTATTTCTGCCCTAATTTTCAGCTACCTGCCCAAATTATGTGTGAAATTTTATCCAATAACATTCCTGCAAGATGCCTCGGGACATTTCACTACCTAAGGTGGTGCTAGATGATTTACAGTTGTTCTAGTAGCTAGACAAAGCCCTGAATCAGAGGCTGGAGGAAGTATTTTACAATGACAGAGATAGCAGTATGACTAAGCAAATGAGCACGAGTGCTACAAGAGGTAATGTCACCTCACCCTACCTACCTGGTGGCAAGAGATTGTGTTGGCATTAGTAAAGATCTTTCAAGAATCATTACTAAGATTCTGGAATGGTTCTGGAGGCCTGGGAAAATTGTAATGTCATTCCACTCTTTAAGAAGGGAGGGAGGCAGAAGAAAAGAAACTATTGGCCAGTTAGGTTGATGTCAGTGGTTGGGAAAATGTTGGGGTCGATTGTTAAGGATGTGGTTTTGGGGTACTTGGAGGCACATGATAACATAGGCCAAAATCTTGGCCGTCAAATCTATTGGAATTCTTTGAAGAAATAACAGGCAGGATAGACAAAAGAGAGTCAGTGGATGTTATTTACTTGGATTTTCAGAAGGCCCTTGACAAGGTGCCACACTTGAGGCTGTCTAACAAGATAAGAACCTATGGTATTACAGGAAAGATGCTGGCATGGATCGAGTATTGGCTGATTGACAGGAGGCAAACATTGGGAGTGGGGGGGGGCTTTTCTGGATGGCTGCCAGTGACTAGTGGTGTTCTGTAGGGGTTGGTTTTGGGACTGCTTCTTTTCATGTTATATGTCAATGATTTGAACGACGGAATTGATGGCTTTGTGGCCAAGTTTGCAGCTGATACAAAGGTAGGTGGGGGGGGCAGGCTGTGTTGAGGAAGCAGAGAGTCTGCAGAAGGACTTAGGTTGGGAGAATAAGCCAGATATCTTCAGAATCAGAGTCAGGTTGATTATCATTGACATGACGTGAAATTTGTTGATTTTGTTGTTTTTCAGATCTCAGTTGGTGCCAATGCTAGTCCAGTGCCATGCATCAGAGGGCAGCACTTACTACTGAATCAGAAGGTCTTGGGTTCAAATCCCACTCCAGACTCTGGAATACATAAATCAGATTAGACTCCTAAAGGAGTATCACAGTCAGAAATGCTAAACCATGGTGCTATCTGTTTTTAAAGAGGACTCTAAAGATCTTGGGGCACTAATTTGAAGGGTATGGCGAATCCTTTCTGGAATTCTGCTGATCCCTCAATCAACATGATCTAGTCATTATCACTTTGCTGTTTGTGGCATCGTCCTGTGCATCAATTAGCAGCCATGCTTCCTACATTATAACAGCAAGTATACTTCAGATTACTTCATTAATTGTCCATTATATAGGTTTGAGGTTTCAGAGTACTTGGAGGCACATGATAAAATAGGCATGTCAGCATGGTTTCCTTAAGGGGAAATCTTGCCTGACAAATCTGTTGGAATTCTTTGAGGAAATAACAGGCAGGATAGACAAAGGAGAGTCATTGGATGTGGTTTACTTGTACTTCCGTAGGACAAAGTGCCACACATGAGGCTGCTAAACAAGATAAGAAATCATGGTATTACAGGGAAGGTACCAGCAGATTGGCTGATTGTCAGGAGGCAAAGTGTGGGAACAAAGGGGATCTCTTTACTGGTTGGGTGCCAGTGACTAGTGGTCTGCAGGGGTCTGTGTTGGGAACACTACTTTTCAAGTTATATTTTAATGATCTGGATGATGAAATTGATGGCTTTGTGGCCAGGTTTGCAGATGATACAAAGATAGTGGAGGAGCAGGTGGTGTTGAGGAAACAGGGAGTTTAGAGAAGGACTTAGACAGATTAGGAGAATGTGCAAAGAAGTGGCAGATGCAACATAGTGTAGGGAGGCCATGTACTTTGGTAGAAGGAATAAAGACCTAAACTATTTCCTAAACAGGGAGCAGATTCAGAAATCAGAGATGCAAAGGGAGGCTTAGTGCAGGATTCCCTAAATGTTAACATGCAGGCTGAGTTGGTAGAAGGGAAGGCAAATGTAGCATTAACACTCATTTTGAGATGACTAGAATATATAAGCAAGGATGTAATGCTGAGAATTTATAAGACATTGGTCAGACTACATTTGCAGTGTTGACTGGGTTGTGTTGATCAAGGGATAAATGTTTGGCAGGAGTCCAGATAGAGCTCCACCAACAACTGATGGCCATCCCTCCTCTCCAGTCTCAGTCCCGATGCAGGATTTTGGCCTGAGATGTCAACAATTTCTTTGCCCTCACTGACGCTGCTCGAGCCACTGAGTTCCTCCAGCAGATTGTGGGTTGCTCCAATTGTAAAGCAGCTCTAGTGACCATCGAGTCAAGCAGCTATGCAATCGTCATACATTCAAGAGCTGATCTGTATAGAGTACAGTACAGAAACAAGCCTTTCGGCCCACCTATTCTGTGCCAAACCATCTAAACTGTCTACTCCCATCGACCTGCACTGGGACCATAGCACCCCATATCCCTCCCATCCAGGTACCTATCCAAACTTCTCTTAAACATTGAAATTGAGCTTGCATGCACCACTTCTGCTGGCTGCTGGTTCCACACTCTCATGACCCTCAGACTGAAGAAGTTCCCCTCATGGTCCCCTTAAACTATTCACCTTTCACCCTTAACCCATGACCTCTCATTGTAGTCCCACCCAACCTCAGTGGAAAAAGCCTGCTTGCATTTACCCGATCTATACCCCTCGTCATTTTGTACACCTCTGTCAAATCTCCCCTCAATCTTTTACGTTCCAAGGAATGAAGTCCTAACCTGTTCAACATTTCCACATAACTCAGGTCCACTAGAACCAGCAACATCCTTGTACATTTTCCCTGTACTCTTTCAGCCATGTTTACATCTTTTCTGTAGGTTTTATATCATCCTATTTCACCAAAGCAAAGTTAAGAGGGACAAATAATCCAGAGGGCAGGGGCTAAAAGTAATTCCTGTGATGCACCGCGTTGAAGTAGGGTCCAACGTATTCTCTCAGTTGTATTTACACCATTATGCTACATAATACTTGTGTCTCAAGTGGGCAATGCAGGCAAGTATTCGGAATCATTTGGCTATAATTCTAGATCATTAGTGAGACACTAAAGAAACCTGATCCCCATTGTAAACCAAGAGTTTCCCTTCAGATTCCACAAGAGAAGACTATTTGGCCCCTCCATCACTGTGAGATCAGGGCTGATTTATGACGTACCTCCATTGGCTGAGGACTAAATTGGGTTGCACTGTCTCTACGAACAGCACTATCCCATTCATTTGGAAAGGATGAATTTGCGAATGGAGCTTGTAACGCAGATTGCAAGATTTGCCACCTGCATTGTGGCCTGGTGCTGGCACCCTACCAATGACATAATGAAGAACCTGAATTTGTCCAGTGATGTTTCACGGTGTGTAACGAATGTCCAGCCACCGCTCCTGGGAGCAGCAGGAGCAAGATGTTGGAGCAGCTGGCAGGCGGTCACACTCAAAGGACCCACATCCACCCCCACCCCCAAAGCTGAGCAGGTTCAAGATGACGACTGGCTACCCCTTCTCAAGTTATGAGAGATGGACAACAAATACTGGTGTTTACAATATCAAACCTCGCCCCACTGCACCCAAAACAGCTTTCAGACCAGCCCTGGGATCCCTTCTGTATTAGGTCTCCATTTGTTTTCTCACCATCCACATCTCTCGTGTCTTCAGTGGAGCTCTATTTGTGGTCAAAGTCAAGTTTATTGTCACATGCAATGAAAAACTGACTTGCAGCAACGTCACAGGCACACAGCATCAGATAAGCAGCATTCACAAGAAAAACATAAATTGTACATATCTGACAAAAGAAAAAAAAAACAAGCCCGTTGAAGTGCAAAGCGGTCACGGTGTTGAAATAATGATTAAGGTTGTGCAGGCTGGTTCAAGAACTGACTGGTTGAAGGGAAGGAGCTGTTCTTGAACCTGGTGATGTGGGGCTTCAGGGCTTTTGTACTTCCTGCCCAACGATTCTTGTGAGAAGGTGATATGGCCTGGATAGTGGGGATGGATGCTGCCTCCTGTAGCTACTATTGATGTACCCATGATGTAGTGAGCTGAGTCTGCTACTCTCCACAGCTTCCTATGTTCCTGTGAATTCATACTGTCATACCAGAACAAGATGCAACCAGTCAGGATACTTTCAACAGTACTTCTGTAGAAGTTTGTTAGGTTCCAGAACCTGCAGTTTCTTGTGTCTGCAATGGATTCCCATTTTTGTCATTTTGATGATGATGGTAGCCACCAAGGAAATACTCAACCCATAAAACCATCGTCCCATGTCCCTTTAGTTAGCAAAAATATGTATTTACCTCAGATTTAATAATTAACAATTGTCCTCACACCAATTACAGTTTGCAGGAAAGAAACCTGAATTTTTCCCCACCTCTGTGTGAAGAAGTGTTTTCAGCTTTGTTTTGCTTCATTTTTAGACTCGGGCTCCAGAACTGACAACCCAGTGGAAATGCTTTCATTTTCCCTCAGTATCTCGAAAAAATTTGATCAAGCTTCCACCATTTTATGCTCCCAACTCTTGAACTAAAGCACTGTCATTATTTAAAGATTCTGTACAGTTATTCATCCTCTGAACTCTCTGTAGCACTAAATAACATGAGGACTTGTGCAAATGATCTAGAATTGGTACTGGATGGATCTCACTGGGTCTCTGAAACCACATTTGTGACCCATCTGCATGATTTAATGCCTCATGACCAATCCATCTTTCACTGTCAAACGATAACAATTACCAGAAAAATAAAACATGATTTAAAAAAAACATGCTTTGGCTTGTCACCAGCGCAGTGAAGTTCTGTGGTTTGCTTTACACCAGTTTTTACCCACATTGTTGCAAGGAAACCATGAACTCGTTTGGAATGGGGACCATTTTAAAGTCAACATCATTTGTTGTAAACTGACTGGAATGTGCTCCAAGGATTGAGATACCCTATTTGTACAGGACAATGCATGAACTATCTTGCAAACTCCCTCAAGGTAAATTAAAGCAAGGCATTTAGTCCACAGCTTTTCTCTTAAGGTTGTCCTATTTTCATAATATATTTTACTTGTATGAATTGGTGTGTGTGTATATAATATAGAAAATACTTCAATATGTTCTTATATTTACATTTGTATCTGCATCTATAATGGAACACTGGAAATGCAGTTAATTACAATAAAATGCAACAACACCTAAAGCATATGTTTAGGTGAGGAGCATGGGAATCTAGTTAGTGTGTAATGTTTCAGTCACATCTTCTTTTCAGTCTTATGATGCTGCTGCACGGAGCAATTCATTCCTCATAACCTGGTTGTCGTTGTCTTTCTGAATAAACTATCATCTTTACCCAAGTTAAGACCTGGGGCAGACCAACCACGATCATATTGAATGGTAGGGCAGGCTTGATGGGCCAAGTAGCCTACCTCCTGCTCATGTGTTTCCAATGGTGCCACAGTCTGGGCAGAGTATTGTAATGTGGCTTCTTGTCTCTTGGGAACTGAGATTTTAAAGTCATCTTTATAAATTAAGACAATATAAATCCAGCAACGTTACAATGATGCAATCAAAACTTTATGCCACACTGCTATCATCAACGTCCAAGTGCATTAAATCGTGAGTCCAAAATATGGAGCATGGAGGGACGTTGAGAGAGAGTTCAGAAACCTGAGGGCACTGATTTAAGGTAACTGGTAGAAAGATTAGCAGGGAGTGGAAAACTGTGTGCCTGGAACTCACTGCTCGAGAGGTGTTGAAGGCGGAAGTACTCATCATGTTATAAAGGAATTCCGGGATAAGTGTGCAGAGAGGGCATAAAATGGGAACAGGGGTTAGATCATATAACTCTTTGATATCAGACCTGAACAGGCTGGCACCTACCCGTCTCCACCCAGCTAACAGGAGTCACCTGCCACTCATTTCCAACTCAGCACCTGCAGCCTATTTAAACCCAGCTCTCATCCACAGTCCTTGTTCGAAAAAAGAGGGGTAGCTCAAGTAGAGTGGCTGGCTTTTTGACCAGACTGAGCTGGCTCGACTGGAAGCTGGCTGTGTTTTGCTTGATGCGTGAGTGTGTTTTGGAACCTGTTGAGGGAAAGAGAGTGGGGAAGGAACGGAAATTGCTGGGAGGGGGTCGTGTGGGTCCGGTAATGGCGGACAAGATAAGGGGCGGGGTTGAGGGAAAGAAAATGGAGAAGGAGAGGGATAGAGACTTGGGACCAGAGGTAGGCAGCTGAGGAGAGGTGGATTATTGTGAAGGGAGAAATAAAGGGAATGAGGAGGTAGTGAGGGGTCGGATGAATAAAAACCAAGACAAAGGGAATAAAAGAGTAAGAAATAATAGTGGAGAAAGCTCTGAAAGTGAGGAAGATGAACAAGCTCAGAGAGGAGGTGTTCTCATAATTAGGTTTAATGAGAAGGCTCAGGGACACATGAAGAAAATTAACCCGTTTGTGCTAACAACAACTCCGACAAATAAGATAGGGGAAATAGTATTTGCAAAAGTCCTTAATGATGGCAACTTATTGGTAAGATGTGCGAATGAGGAACAACTTGAGAAAGCACTCAAGCTAAAAGAGATAGGAAAATGCAAGGTGGAATACACTGGGAGGGTGGGAGCACAAACCAGTGGTTGTAAAGGAGTGATCACGGGGATACCAATGAGTATAAATATGGAGGAGATAAAGAGGAATATCAAAGGAGGGAAAGTAATGAATGTTCAAAGACTGAAAACAACAAAGGAGGGAGTGAAAAAGGAAAGTGAATCAGTATTGATTGAATTTGAGGAAGAAAGAGTGCCAAGGAAGGTGTTCCTGGGTTTCATGAGTTACCCAGTAAGGGTGTATGTGCCAAAGCCACTGAGGTGCTATAATTGTCAAAGGTTTGGACACGTGGCTAAAAACTGTAAAAGGCAGAGGAGATGTGCTAGATGTGGGGGTGATCATGAATATGGAAAGTGCGGAACAGGAGTTCAACCAAAATGCTGCAATTGTGGAAGAGCTCATAATGTGGCATATAGTGGGTGTGAGGTTGTGAGACAGGAGACTAAAATTCAAGAAATAAGAGTGAAAAGAAAGATCACTTATGCAGAAGCTGTAAGAATGTCAAGAGAACAGAATAATGCTCCTAATGAACAGGGAGCAATAGGGATACGAGAGATGCAACAAAGAACAAATGACAGGATTTATGTAGACAAAAAGGCTCTAGTATCATTCATTGTGGGAGTGATTAATAGTATGGCTGAGGTAAAGTCAAAAAGTGACAAAATTCAGCTGGTGGTCAAAGCAGCAGTAAACCATTTAGGGTTAGTAGGACTGACATGGGAGGAAGTGAGGGAGAACCTCAGTAATCAGTCAAGCCAGCAAGTGTCATGGGTTGGTTAATACTAATTATGGTGATTCTTTTACAATGGAATGCAAGGAGCTTACTGGCCAATAGCCAGGAATTCAAGCACTTTATTAAAGAAATGGTTGTAAAACCGGATGTAGTGTGTATTCAGGAAACTTGGTTGAAACCAACTTTAGACTTTGTGGTATATGGGTATACAATCATAAGGAAAGATAGAAATCTAGGGGGAGGATGGGGTTGTGCTATGTTAATCAAGCAAGGTATACCATATAGGGTACTGGAAAAAGGAGATGATCAGGAATACATAGTGGTGGAAGTGTGGGAGAGAGGGGAGGGAGTGGTTATAATTAACTACTACAATCCATGTAAAAGGTTGGATTTGGACAGCCTATTAAGGATACAAGGACAAAACAGACATAAAGTAGTGTGGGGTGCAGATTTCAATGCTCATAGCACAATATGGGGGGATCAGATTACAGATCCAAATGGAAAGGTAATTGAAGATTTGATGGAAGAAAGGGATTTGGTGTGTATGAATGATGGTAGCGGCACAAGGATAGATATAACAACAGGAACTGAGTCAGTGTTAGATATTACGTTAGTGTCTAATACCTTGGCTGGCGTTAGTAACTGGGGAGTTTGGACTGCTTCAACAGTAGGCAGTGATCACTACCCAGTTTTATGTTCAGTGGGTGAAAGAGTTGAAGTAAGACCAGGTGGCGGAATCCTAAAGTGGGTGTTTGAAAAAGCTGATTGGGGTATGTTCCAGAAGTTGAGTGAAGAAGGGTTGACAAAGATTGATATTTCTGGAAATGTAGATGAATTAAACAGTCAGGTGACTTCAGCAATTATCATGGCAGCAGAAGGATCTATACCTAGGAGTAAAAATAGGATGAATAGAAAACTGGTACCATGGTGGACAGAGGAATGTTGTCAGGCTGTAAAAAACAGAAATAGAGCATTCAGGCTAGTTAAAAGAACCCATAATATGCAGCATTTGGTTCAATATAAGAAAGCACAGGCAGTGGTGAGAAGAACTATATGTCAAGCTAAAAGGGCAAGTTGGAGGAGTTTTTGCAACAAGGTAGGAAGAACAACACCTGTGGGAGAGATATGGGGAATGATTAAGAGGATGGGAGGAGATAGAAGGGAATGGGAATATCCAGTAATGATATCTGAGGAGGAAACTGCAGTCTCCAGTAGGGATAAGGCTGAGGTCATGGCCAAGTCATTTGTACTGATACACAGTTCAGAAAATTTGTCTGAAGAAGGGAGAAGAAGAAGGGAAAGAATAATGAGCCAACACCCAGGTGTGTTAAGCAGGAGGGAAGGAACAGATGATATAATTGATGATCCATTTACATTAGCAGAAATGGTGACAGCAATAAAGAGATTGAGACCAACCTCCCCAGGGAAAGATCTGGTATGCTCTGTGATGCTAAAAAATCTAGGAGAAGGAGCGCTCTTGAAGTTGCTGCATTTTTATAACAGAGTGTGGGAGGAGGGAAGATTACCAAGTGCATGGAAAGAAGCAGTAGTAATTCCAATAAGGAAGCCTGGCAAGGATCCATCAAAACCCACTAGCTACAGACCAGTAGTGTTAACATCAAATATATGTAAGATAATGGAAAGGATGATAACAGAAAGGTTATCATATGAGCTTGAGAAAGGGGGAATGCTGGCAAGTTATCAGAGTGGTTTTAGAAAGGGAAGGAATTCCATGGACTCAGTGATTATGTTAGAGACTGAAATAAGGAAGGCCCAGGCAAATAGAGAGTCAGTAGTGGGAGTGTTCTTTGACATTGAAAAAGCCTATGATATGATGTGGAAGGAAGGATTATTAATTAAACTGCACAAGATGGGGGTTGGTGGGAGAGTTTTTAATTGGATTAAAGATTTTTTGTTTGGTAGAAAAATTCAAGTTCAGATTGGATCAGAATTATCAGAACAGTACATAGTGGAAAATGGCACACCTCAAGGTAGTGTGATTAGCCCGTTACTTTTCATCATCATGATCAATGATGTCTTCACAAAGGTACCAGTGGATATAGGTAGGTCACTGTTTGTGGATGATGGGGCCTTGTGGAAAAGAGGCAGGAACATGGACCATATAATCAGGAAACTACAAGAAGCAATTGATGAAGTGGTGGAGTGGGGTTATGATTGGGGATGTAGATTTTCAGTAGATAAAACTCAAACTGTATTTTTTACCAGGAAAAGGGTTGAGGTAGGGAAGAAGTTAAGAATGTATGGGGTTGAATTAGAAAGGGTTGCATCATTTAAATTTCTGGGAGTTATATTTGATTCACGATTAACATGGGCAGACCATATCAGGAAAGTTGAGGAGAAATGTAAAAAAGTAATAAATGTGATGAGATGTTTGACTGGTAGGGAATGGGGAGCAAGTTGTTCAGCTTTGAAGAGAATGTACGTGGCTTTAGTGAGATCTGTATTGGATTATGGAAATATAGTATATGGATCAGCAGCTAGGTCTCTTATTAGGAAACTGGATGTGATTCAGGCTCAGGCCTTGAGAGTGTGCAGTGGGGCTTTTAAAATGTCACCAGTGTCAGCCCTACAGGTAGAAATGGGAATAATGCCTTTGGAACTAAGAAGGATGCAACTGATGGCAAACTACTGGGCTAACTTGCAGGGGCACAATGATTCTCACCCTACTAAAGGAGTATTGCAGGAGTGCTGGGAAAATGGGAGTTTTCAGAGGGATACCTTTAGTCGGGCAGGGAATGATATTGTGAAAGAATGTGAAGTATTTGATCTGAGGATAAGTCCTTCAGTAGTTTATCCGGTTGTAGCTCCATGGAAGCTTGTATGGCCGGACATAGACTGGCATTTGTTAGAGGTAAAAAGGAAAGAAAGATATAAAACAGATTTGGTAAATGCATTTAACTGTCATGTGATGGAAAAGTATAGTGATTATACTCACATTTATACGGATGGTGCGAAGGAACCTGAAACAGGAGTGACAGGGTTTGGGGTGGTAATACCAGCAAAAGAAATTGGAATCAGCAGAAGAACATTTAATAAGTTAGGGGTGTTTACAGTGGAGATGCTGGCAGTGTTGGTTGCGTTGCAATGGGTGCAGAAAGCCAGACAAGCCAAAGCATTGATATGTTCAGATTCATCCTCAGTTCTAGCAAGTTTAAGGTCTTTTCACACAAACAGTCGGCAAGATGTACTTTATGAAGTTCTTCAGTTAGTTACAAGAATTGCAAATCAGGGAAGTCAGGTAAAATTTCTTTGGGTTCCAGCACATGTAGGGGTGAAGGGGAATGAGAGGGTGGATGAGTTGGCAAAGAGGGCGTTAAAGAAAGAAAATGTGGAAATGCACATTAGTATCAGTAAAGCAGAGGTTAAGTGTGTAATCTGGGAAAAAGTCAACTGAATGTGGCAAGAAAGATGGGACAGGGAGGGGAAAGGGAGGCATTTATATCAAATACAAAAGAGTGTTGCAGTTACTAGGGTAGGTAATGGAAACAGAAGAGAGGAAATTGTGTGGACTAGGTTAAGGCTGGGGCATTGTGCATTAAACAAAACATTGAAAATGATAGGGAAACACCAGACAGGATTGTGTGAGGAATGTCAGGAAGAGGAGTCAGTAGAACATGTAGTTCTGAGTTGCAGGAAGTATGGGATACAGAGAGAGATGATGAGAAATAAATTAAGGGAGTTGGGGATGCAGGAATTCACATTAAAAGGGTTGCTGGGCATGGGTGAGAGAGCTCAAGTCCGGGTATTTTTAGCATTTTTAAGGGGTACAGGGGTTTTTTATAGAATATGACGAATAAACAGGAATAGGATACTAGGATGGTCAAAGATGGGAGGGTGAAGTGTAGGTTTGTGTGTGTGTGTGTGTGTGTGTGTGTGTGTGATTGGGTGAAGGGATTTAGAATGTATGTCTAGTGCACATTCCGGAGCAGAGGGTGGCGGTAATGCACCATTAAGCTGGATGCCAACCGCCGTAAAACAAGATACAGACAGACAGACAGTCCTTGTTCACCCATCGAACTAGCCAGTATCAACCAGTTGTTCTGGCCTGCAGTTGCCTTGTTTTGTTAAGTATCTGTTCTCTCTTGTTTTGTGGCCCCTTGTGGCTGGTTATTTTGCAGTTTATTAATAAAACATTGTTTACTGCTAAATTGTCTCTGCTTTTGGGTCAAGCCTCTTCTACATTTCCAGACATTTGATGCCCGTTACAGCACATCTACAGCAGAGGAGAGAATTATAGAAAGCTAAAGAGGCTTTAAATAGAGACACAAGAGACACAAGAGCTGCAGATGCAGGAATCTGGAACAGCAAACAAGATGCTGAATGATCTCAGTGAGTTAGGCTGCATCTATGTGGGGAAAGGGACAGTCAACATTTCGGGTTGAGACCCTTCAAGTCCACTGTTTTAAGTAGTGTCTTTTAAAATTGATTTACAGTATATCTTGGCTTGAGCTTTGGTAGAAGTCTATTTCACTTGATCAGAAACGGGCAAGCCATTATCTAACAGAATTTGACACAGTTCACACTCACTTGCCTGCTCTTGTGGTCAGAGTATGTGATGTAATTTTGATTAACCTGACATACCAATATCTAATAGAGAGTTTGTGGGATATCTGAGGCGGAACTTTGTTAGCATATAATATACAAATTCCACATCCTCTCTTTCAGTTGCAGTAATAACCCACCAACACCATCCTCCCCCCCCCCCCCCGACCTCTCAGGCATCCTGTGGTCACCTCATGTCACAGGGAAGGATACGGGACTGTGGGAAAGATCGACATTCCCTCTTTCCAAAACCTAGACCTTATTTTGACCACAGAGTGTCTTTTACAACCAATTTGGAATAATCCACGGAAGTAATTTAGCTGCTTTCTGGCCAAAATGTCAACCGCAAGGTGGTTATTGTTTCTGTACAAGGTCCTTCAGCCGGTTGTAATTAACTCCCTCGGCCTGTTTTAATGTTCGATAAAACAGCTTACCTTGTATGTCCCAGCCCCACCGCTTCCCTGCACATCACTTTGCATTCTAATGCTCCTGAGATTCCCAGCCATGGTAACCGTGGCAGAGCCATTGCTAATCCCCGGGCACCACACATTTCTGAACCAGCGCACACCTACTTTCTGTTAAAAGACTCGCAGCTTAAATGCACGACAAATAGCCAGTGGAAACAATCAGGACAATTCTGCACAGCCACGGGTGTCTAATGCAAATCTTCATGGGTAGGATGTGTGGCATTTCAGGCTTAATGAATTGTCCATCACTGCTTTCAGCCCCATCTCAGAGCCTGAATTAATCTAGAGGGCTCAGCAGGAAGTCAGACACTAAGTCGCTATTTATTACACATCCATTGTAACTAATTGATGTAATTAACACTGATTCCAATCCTTACAAACAATAGCGTATTCAGGGAGAAGCTACCACACAGTTCTAGCCCATCCACCTAAATGACTTCACTAGAATAGACTCCTCTGTGTGGACAAATTTATCCCACTGCCTGATGGGATTGGCAGGAATTTCCCAAAATCCTTTCTGACATGTCATCTTTCTCTGCTGAATTAGATTAACCCTTCGTGCCCTCTGCCACGCTACACCCTTTTAGTTTTATGAATAGTTTTGAAGGTAGAGGCACCTTGAATCCTGATGGCCAAGTGTTGTTTTTATTATTTTTGTTAATCGTGCATCGAAACAGATGGCAGCATGCTGAAAATAGGGCTAGCTCTGAATGTAGTTGGTTTATTTTCTGTGCTTGGTGATTTGTATTTAATATGTTTAAACTGCTTAAAGTACTGTTTGCCCAGTTGAAAATGTTCCCTTGAACTTAATGTAAGAAAATGAACCTTGGTCAGGATAAAATCGCTGTACACTTGTTCCCGATATTCCATATTAGTTTGGGCATTTTTCTGGTGTTTCCATAAACCATTAGGAGAACACTGAGGAAGTTAATCATGGTGCAATGAATTTGGTAAATTGGTTTATTATTGTCACAAGTACAGTGAAAATGTTTTGATTTGCACACCATCCATGCAAATAATTTCATTGCATCAGTGCATCGAGGTAGTCCAAGGGAAAGCAGTAACATAACTGTTACAGTTTACAGAGAAAGTGCAGTGTAGGTAGATAGTAAGGTGCAAGGCCATGATGAGGTAGGTTGTAAGGTCTGGTCGACCATACCATGCTGATGGACCATTTAATAGTCTTATAACAGAAGAGATGGAGCTCTGAGGTATCTTTCACAACATCTCCCAAACATGTCTTCTTCAAGGTAGGACAGTGAGCTGATGAGATACCACTCCCAGCAGGTTCCCCTGTTAGTCACCCTCTTGCATGTAAATTGCCACTGTTACTGGGATGCCCTCCCAAGCAGTACGACGACGGCACCTCCACCAATGGTTGAAGAAGGCTACTCACCACCAGGGCATGTCCATTGCGCCCCCCACACCCCCCGCTCCATTTCCCTGAGGTTGATGACAACCTCTTTTGTTTTGTTGACATTAAGGAAAAAGTTGTGGTCATGACACCATGTCACCAAGCTCTCAGTAAATGTGACAATTCCAGTTGATGTTGCATAGAGTTATAGAGTCATAGAGCACTACGCCACAGAAACAGGCCATACGGTCCGTCAAGTTCCTGCCAGCCTGGTCTACCTAGTTTCATCTACCTGCACCCAGCCCATAGCCCTCCATACCTTTCTCATCCATGTACCTATCCAAACTTCTCTTAAATGTTACAATTGAACCCACATATGCCACGTCCACACTCATTCCACACTCACCCACTCTCTGAGTGAAGAAGTACCCTCAGCTTCCCCTTAAATATTTCGCCTTTCCGCCTAAACCTAGTCCTAGTCTCACCCAACCTGAAAGGAAAATGCCTATTCTCCCTATCTATATTTCTCATAAATTTTTATATCTCTATAAGAGAGCAGAAACCCAATCTGACTCTGCACTGCAGGAGTGTCGCACTGTCAAAGGTGCAGTTTTATTTGAGATAAGGTGTAAAACTCTAAAGGGTGGATTTTTTAAAAAATGATCCATGGTACTACTTAAAAGACGAATAAGGAAGTTAGATTCAGTTTGCTAGACAAAATTTAATCTTTATTTACAACTTATGTTTGCAACTTACAAAAACATTGCAGTATCTAGTCATTATTGTGTTGCTGATTGTATGAGTTTGCTGCGCGCAAAATAACAGTTGCATTACTGCTACACAAATGCATGTCTATTCTTTACTGCATTTCCTAGTCATTTTGAATCAAGAACCCTGTGATTCACATTCAGTTAAATTTTCAGCTTCCACCTGTCTGCCAATCCTGTCAAATGATGCCAAGGGGCTCCCTTTCTTGACAGAAAGGCCACAGTCGGTCTGTGTTGCCAGAAACACCTCTAGCTCCACCGGGCGGAGCACCGGCTGCCCCCAAGGCTGCATGCTCGGCCCACTGCTGATGCATGACTGCATTGCTAGACCCAGTTCAAACTAAATCATCATGTTTGCTGATGGCGTAACAGTGGTTGGCCTCATCAACAATGCGTGAAACAGCAGTAATATTATACTGTTTATTTTTAACTTGTGTTGTAAATGCACCTTATGATTTGCTAATTAACTAATGGTAGTGTTACTTTATCCTCCAAGAGAACTACAACCTCGTTGTAGGGTTTGGAGGCTTGTGTGCCTCAATGACCCAGCGAGCTATGTTGGCTGGAGTCAGGGCCTTGTGCTTTGGCGCCCATGCCAAACATGTCAAAGGGTAGAGGCCAGACTAAGAGTGGGCTCAGTTCGGGGGTTCAGCCCTAAATGCCAGCAGTGCATTGGGCCATACGTAAGTAAGTAATATTACTTTATATGTTATGTGTGTGAGTTATATGTGCATCTTGGTCCAGAAGAATATTGTTTCATTTGGCAGTATACAAGTGTACGATTGAATGAACTTGAACTTGAAGGAGTGGAGGCTCTCCTGGAGGGCAGCTGGTGTGCTGAGTATATGGTTATTTTGAGTCTACCGTCTTACGTACTTTCTAACTGAACTACTTCACTACTATTATTGTGGACTTTGTACAATCTTTGGCGCCTTGTTGGATGGGAACCGCTTTCTGAGTGAAAGAGCCGCAGTATTTCAAGATTACACCAAATTTTTTCCTGCTCCCAGGATTTCCAAGGTTTAGAGATTTATTCATGGACCTCAAATGGCCGTTACATGTTCCTGTTTAACACATTGGATTGTACGCGTGTGGTTACCGATGACGTGCACAGACCTTGCCCCGACTAGCAAAACATCGGGTTTTCCTCTGGTGTTCTCTCAGTTCCACAGTGCCTATAACCTACTTGACTGAGGAAATTCTGAGATGTACTTCATTGATTAGTTTAAGCATCAATTACAGTGAGGACAGCTACTGTGTTTTTCTCTCTTCATCTTGCCTTCTTTCTCTTTCTCCCTTTCTCTCTTTCTATTCATTTTCTTTCTTTCCGTTTACCTCTCTCTTTCTTCTTTCTCCCTCATTTTCTTCCTCCTCTTCCTGTCTCTCTTCCAATCCTTCTTTCCTGCTCCTCCCCCTCTCCCCTTATTTAGTCTCTCCTTTTCTCATTCTCCCTCTGCCTCCATCTTTCCTTTTCTCCTACCCCCACTCTTTCTCTGCTCTAATGTTTAGGCAGACCAGTGTATAACAGTTAAAATGTATTCTATTATCTATGTTGAGGGAATAAAAAGCAAATCAAAGTCCTCTCAATGGGCATCTAACCTTTCACTGGGAACTTGTGTGCACAACAATATCTTTGACAATAACATCTCCCAGAAGCTGGGAGTTCTCATTATTTAGTCCAGTTATAAATTACAAGCGGGTCAGAGGTCAAGCACAGCTTGTGAGGAATGGCCAAGCTCTTCAGTACCAGTCTGCTGTCTCGTAACTGTCTTTAGCTGGATGATGGGGGCCTCGGTTGAGGTTTCCTGTCCACTCTTTTGAACAGGGGAGACCTCAAGAGAGAAAACTGCAACATTGTACAAGCCTCAGAGAGTGGCAGACCGTGGCAAATTGTCACACGCAGTTCCAGTCACTCACGTCCATCTGTGGAGACATTTGGGGGAGAGGTTGGATGGTGCGATTAACCTGCGCCAGTTTCACCTTGTGGAGGTCGCACATAAAGTCTGTTCTCCCTCCTCGTTATTATAATGACAGTCACCACTCGGTGCCGAGCAAGCTGTTTATTGCATTAGTGTTTACCACTGGGCCCAGGTCTGCTGGAACAGATTGAACCCATGTCTGGAACCTTTAGGGAGGAGGCTAGTGCTGTGGACGTCAGTTCAAAGCTTTGGGAAGGTATTAGAAGCCCTGGTGGAGCAGTTCAGGTTACAGCCATGACTGTGGATGGTTTGTTTGGTGAGGACTGAAGGCTGAGAGGGTCCTCTCGACACAGCAACCCGCGAAAGCAGCAAGGCCCATCATGAAATGCCAATGTCAGGGGAACTGCAGAGAGATGTCGACACAGCTTAGCGTATCATGCAAACCAGGCTCCCCGCAATGGACTCTGTCTGCACTCCTGACTCCCTCAGTAAAGCACCCAGCATAATCAAAGTCCCCACCCACCCCACACATTCTCCCATTGGGCAGAAAACACAAAACCCGGAAAGCACGGACCGCCAGGCTGAAGGACAGCTTCTGCCCCGCTGTTATCAGACTATTCAATAGCTCCCTAGCACTACAAGATGGGCTCTTGACCTCACAATCTACCTCGCTATGGCATTGCGCCTTATTGTCTAGCTGCACTGCACTTTCTCTGTCGCTGTTACGCATTCAAAGATTCAAAGTACGTATGCAGTATACAACCTTGAGATACGTCTTCCCATGGACAAACACAAAACAAAGAAAACCATGGGACCCGTTCAAAGAGACACACCAACCCCCCACAACTTGCAAAAAAAACCCAAATTGTGCAAACAGAAACTGCTGAACACAAAATCGAAAGGGTCCAGGCATATTCAGTACTGCTTGGTTCAGTTCAATCTAGCACTGTGTTGTTCGTTATCTGCAGGCCGCCCTGATCAAAATCGCTCAAAATAGCAAGAAAAAAAAAGGAGGGACCATCATAACGTGAACTAGAGTCCAATCCACAAACTGCATTGATGAAACCTTGCCCAAGACCCAGGACTCCAGCACAATCCCCCAGCAGCTTCAAGTGAGAGAGAGAGAGAGAGAGACACCGACTCTGGCACAAGCGAGTGAGAGGCTGGTAGATGGCACTGAACACCCGCTTTGCCGTGATGATTTCAATCTGCCATGGCACTTTAATCGGTGAGATCAATGAGAAATGGAGTCAATCATGGGCTCGCGCGCTGTCGTCAGGCTTCTTGGCCTCAGGGCTGTGCACTTTGTTTGAAACCTCACCGAACACCCTCAGAGACAGCAAAGCACCAGACCGCTCAGTCACTCAAATCTTCTCCATTGTTATTGCTTGACGTTATACCACCTCAATGCACTGTGTAATGAATTGTGTGAACAGTATGTAGGACAGGTTTTTCACTGTATCTTGATACATGTGCCATTAATAAACCAATAGTAATACCAGGTTTACTAACCTTTCACACTTCAGCCAGGACATCATCAAATCCCAGCCCGTCACTCACTCACCTACCACCTTCGTCCAGGAGAATCCCTACAGTCTCTGAGCCTCATATTTACATCTGCCAGTGAGATTTGTGAGGAGAGGTTGGTGGATTCATTCTATTTCTGAAAGCCAGGTTTAATGCTGTGGTTGACTGAACCATCACGGGTCGGTTTGGAAGGGATGGGATCAAACGGGCATCGACATCACTAACTGCCCGTTGTACACACTTTCAGAGATGTGGACGACCCAGCTGATACCAAGCGAGTTAACTCACCGGCCAGCGCAATCCTCAACCCTGTGTTTCGCGATCAAAAGTGGACCGTTAACGCCAACAAGAACACTTGAACATGGGCCCAGTTTCACAGCTGATACTCTTTGAAGGGATATTTGACTGGTACTGGCTTCAAGGACACTTATGAAAGGCTTTGTGTGCATCTGAAAGATCTCTGGCAAGTGTGTGACTGTTTATGCAACAATCAGTCACGTAGTCACAGAGGTCATTTCCCACCCTCTGCCGTGCTGTCCTGTCCAGTTCTGTCACCAGCATTCCCACTTCTTGTCTAAACCTCCCCTAACTACATCTATTGTAATGATTCCCACTAACATTGAACTATGATACACACAGCCTGCTCAAGCTAACAGTTTATGACACATCATGCAAGTCCAATGTAAACTGGCCAAACCTGCAAAAATTTGCCTGAGTTAATAAATTATTATTTTGTTTAGACGTTTCAATTTTACATATAAACTTGTTTGTTTAAAATACTTTGACAGCATATTCAGATGAATTGCCACATTTGATTCATAGCTCAACCCATAAGGTCACTGCATTGAGATACGTTGAGAACAGTCCTTGCTTTGGAAATCGTTACTGTAAATAGAAATAAAGCAAAACTATTTAAAGAATGTTTACAGACATGAGGAAATCTGCAGATGCTGGAAATTCAAGCAACACAGACAAAAAATGCTGGTGAACGCAGCAGGCCAGGCAGCATCTCTAGGAAGAGGTACAGTCGACGTTTCAGGCTGAGACCCTTCATCAGGACTAACTGAAGGAAGAGTGAGTAAGGGATTTGAAAGTTGGAGGGGGAGGGAGAGATCCAAAATGATAGGAGAAGACAGGAGGGGGAGGGATAGAGCCAAGAGCTAGACAGGTGATTGGCAAAAGGGATACGAGAGGATCATGGGACAGGAGGCCTAGGGAGAAAGAAAAGGGGGAGGGGGGAAAACCCAGAGGATGGGCAAGGAGTTATAGTGAAAGGGACAGAGGGAGAAAAAAGAGAGGAAAAAAAAGGGGGGGGGGAAATAAATAAATAAATAAGGGATGGGGTACGAAGGGGTGGTGGGGCATTAACAGAAGTTAGAGAAGTCAATGTTCATGCCATCAGGTTGGAGGCTACCCAGATGGAATATAAGGTGTTGTTCCTCCAACCTGAGTGTGGCTTCATC